>NW_027469177.1:0-300000 GCF_051020765.1 Lasioglossum baleicum
CTAGCCTGCGGGATGCATCGTCTCGCACGTGTTTTTACTCGACTAGCCTGCGGGATGCATCCTCTCGCACGTGTTTTTGCTCGACTAGCCATGCGCATCCCAAAAAACCTGCGCATGCGCATCCCAAAAAATCTGCGCATGCGCATCCCACAAAACCTGCGCATGCGCATCCCACAAAACCTCGCACGTGTTTGTGCTCGACTAGCCTGCGGGATGCATCCTTTCGCACGTGTTTTTACTCGACTAGCCTGCGGGATGCATCCTCTCGCACGTGTTTGTGCTCGACTAGCCTGCGGGATGCATCCTCTCGCACGTGTTTTTGCTCGACTAGCCATGCGCATCCCAAAAAACCTGCGCATGCGCATCCCAAAAAATCTGCGCATGCGCATCCCACAAAACCTGCGCATGCGCATCCCACAAAACCTCGCACGTGTTTGTGCTCGACTAGCCTGCGGGATGCATCCTTTCGCACGTGTTTTTACTCGACTATCCTGCGGGATGCATCCTCTCGCACGTGTTTCTGCTCGACTAGCCTGCGGGATGCATCCTCTCGCACGTGTTTTTGCTCGACTAGCCATGCGCATCCCAAAAAACCTGCGCATGCGCATCCCAAAAAATCTGCGCATGCGCATCCCACAAAACCTGCGCATGCGCATCCCACAAAACCTCGCACGTGTTTGTGCTCGACTAGACTGCGGGATGCATCCTTTCGAAACGTGTTTTTGCTCGACTAGCCTGCGGGATGCATCCTCTCGCACGTGTTTTTACTCGACTAGCCTGCGGGATGCATCCTCTCGCACGTGTTTTTGCTCGACTAGCCTGCGGGATGCATCCTCTCGCACGTGTTTGTGCTCGACTAGCCTGCGGGATGCATCCTCTCGCACGTGTTTTTACTCGACTAGCCTGCGGGATGCATCCTCTCGCACGTGTTTTTGCTCGACTAGCCTGCGGGATGCATCCTCTCGCACGTGTATTTACTCGACTAGCCTGCGGGATGCATCCTCTCGCACGTGTTTTTACTCGGCTAGCCTGCGGGATGCATCCTCTCGCACGTGTTTTTGCTCGACTAGCCATGCGCATCCCAAAAAACCTGCGCATGCGCATCCCAATAAATCTGCGCATGCGCATCCCACAAAACCTGCGCATGCGCATCCCACAAAACCTCGCACGTGTTTGTGCTCGACTAGCCTGCGGGATGCATCCTTTCGCACGTGTTTTTACTCGACTAGCCTGCGGGATGCATCCTCTCGCACGTGTTTTTGCTCGACTAGCCTGAGGGATGCATCCTCTCGCACGTGTTTTTGCTCGACTAGCCATGCGCATCCCAAAAAACCTGCGCATGCGCATCCCAAAAAATCTGCGCATGCGCATCCCACAAAACCTGCGCATGCGCATCCCACAAAACCTCGCACGTGTTTTTACTCGACTAGCCTGCGGGATGCATCCTCTCGCACGTGGTTTTTACTCGACTAGCCTGCGGGATGCATCCTCTCGCACGTGTTTTTACTCGACTACCCTGCGGGATGCATCCTCTCGCACGTGTTTTTGCTCGACTAGCCATGCGCATCCCAAAAAACCTGCGCATGCGCATCCCAAAAAACCTGTGCATGCGCATCCCAAAAAACCTGCGCATGCGCATCCCACAAAACCTGCGTATGCGCATCCCACAAAACCTCGCACGTGTTTTTACTCGACTAGACTGCGGGATGCATCCTCTCGCACGTGTTTTTACTCGACTAGCCTGCGGGATGCATCCTCTCGCACGTGTTTTTGCTCGACTAGCCATGCGCATCCCAAAAAACCTGCACATGCGCATCCCAAAAAACCTGCGCATGCGCATCCCACAAAACCTGCGCATGCGCATCCCACAAAACCTCGCACGTGTTTTTACTCGACTAGCCTGCGGGATGCATCCTCTCGCACGTGTTTTTGCTCGGCTAGCCTGCGGGATGCATCCTCTCGCACGTGTTTTTGCTCGACTAGCCATGCGCATCCCAAAAAACCTGCGCATGCGCATCCCACAAAACCTCGCACGTGTTTTTACTCGACTAGCCTGCGGGATGCATCCTCTCGCACGTGTTTTTACTCGACTAGCCTGCGGGATGCATCCTCTCGCACGTGTTTTTACTCGACTAGCCTGCGGGATGCATCGTCTCGCACATGTTTTTACTCGACTAGCCTGCGGGATGCATCCTCTCGCACGTGTTTTTGCTCGACTAGCCATGCGCATCCCAAAAAACCTGCGCATGCGCATCCCAAAAAATCTGCGCATGCGCATCCCACAAAACCTGCGCATGCGCATCCCACAAAACCTCGCACGTGTTTGTGCTCGACTAGCCTGCGGGTTGCATCCTTTCGCACGTGTTTTTACTCGACTAGCCTGCGGGATGCATCCTCTCGCACGTGTTTGTGCTCGACTAGCCTGCGGGATGCATCCTCTCGCACGTGTTTTTGCTCGACTAGCCATGCGCATCCCAAAAAACCTGCGCATGCGCATCCCAAAAAATCTGCGCATGCGCATCCCACAAAACCTGCGCATGCGCATCCCACAAAACCTCGCACGTGTTTGTGCTCGACTAGCCTGCGGGATGCATCCTTTCGCACGTGTTTTTACTCGACTATCCTGCGGGATGCATCCTCTCGCACGTGTTTCTGCTCGACTAGCCTGCGGGATGCATCCTCTCGCACGTGTTTTTGCTCGACTAGCCATGCGCATCCCAAAAAACCTGCGCATGCGCATCCCAAAAAATCTGCGCATGCGCATCCCACAAAACCTGCGCATGCGCATCCCACAAAACCTCGCACGTGTTTGTGCTCGACTAGACTGCGGGATGCATCCTTTCGAAACGTGTTTTTGCTCGACTAGCCTGCGGGATGCATCCTCTCGCACGTGTTTTTACTCGACTAGCCTGCGGGATGCATCCTCTCGCACGTGTTTTTACTCGACTACCCTGATGGATGCATCCTCTCGCACGTGTTTTTGCTCGACTAGCCATGCGCATCCCAAAAAACCTGCGCATGCGCATCCCAAAAAACCTGCGCATGCGCATCCCACAAAACCTCGCACGTGTTTTTGCTCGACTAGCCATGCGCATCCCAAAAAACCTGCACATGCGCATCCCAAAAAACCTGCGCATGCGCATCCCACAAAACCTGCGCATGCGCATCCCACAAAACCTGCGCATGCGCATCCCACAAAACCTCGCACGTCTTTTTACTCGACTAGCCTGCGGGATGCATCCTCTCGCACGTGTATTTACTCGACTAGCCTGCGGGATGCATCCTCTCGCACGTGTTTTTACTCGGCTAGCCTGCGGGATGCATCCTCTCGCACGTGTTTTTGCTCGACTAGCCATGCGCATCCCAAAAAACCTGCGCATGCGCATCCCAATAAATCTGCGCATGCGCATCCCACAAAACCTGCGCATGCGCATCCCACAAAACCTCGCACGTGTTTGTGCTCGACTAGCCTGCGGGATGCATCCTTTCGCACGTGTTTTTACTCGACTAGCCTGCGGGATGCATCCTCTCGCACGTGTTTTTGCTCGACTAGCCTGAGGGATGCATCCTCTCGCACGTGTTTTTGCTCGACTAGCCATGCGCATCCCAAAAAACCTGCGCATGCGCATCCCAAAAAATCTGCGCATGCGCATCCCACAAAACCTGCGCATGCGCATCCCACAAAACCTCGCACGTGTTTGTGCTCGACTAGACTGCGGGATGCATCCTTTCGCACGTGTTTTTACTCGACTAGCCTGCGGGATGCATCCTCTCGCACGTGTTTTTGCTCGACTAGCCTGCGGGATGCATCCTCTCGCACGTGTTTGTGCTCGACTAGCCTGCGGGATGCATCCTCTCGCACGTGTTTTTACTCGACTAGCCTGCGGGATGCATCCTCTCGCACGTGTTTTTGCTCGACTAGCCTGCGGGATGCATCCTCTCGCACGTGTTTTTACTCGACTACCCTGATGGATGCATCCTCTCGCACGTGTTTTTGCTCGACTAGCCATGCGCATCTCAAAAAACCTGCACATGCGCATCCCAAAAAACCTGCGCATACGCATCCCACAAAACCTGCGCATGCGCATCCCACAAAACCTCGCACGTGTTTTTACTCGACTAGCCTGCGGGATGCATCCTCTCGCACGTGTTTTTACTCGACTAGCCTGCGGGATGCATCCTCTCGCACGTGTTTTAGCTCGACTAGCCTGCGGGATGCATCCTCCCGCACGTGTTTTTGCTCGACTAGCCATGCGCATCCCAAAAAACCTGCGCATGCGCATCCCAAAAAATCTGCGCATGCGCATCCCACAAAACCTGCGCATGCGCATCCCACAAAACCTCGCACGTGTTTGTGCTCGACTAGACTGCGGGATGCATCCTTTCGCACGTGTTTTTACTCGACTAGCCTGCGGGATGCATCCTCTCGCACGTGTTTTTGCTCGACTAGCCTGCGGGATGCATCCTCTCGCACGTGTTTTTGCTCGACTAGCCATGCGCATCCCAAAAAACCTGCGCATGCGCATCCCAAAAAACCTGCGCATGCGCATCCCACAAAACCTCGCACGTGTTTTTACTCGACTAGCCTGCGGGATGCATCCTCTCGCACGTGTTTTTACTCGACTAGCCTGCGGGATGCATCGTCTCGCACGTGTTTTTACTCGACTAGCCTGCGGGATGCATCCTCTCGCACGTGTTTTTGCTCGACTAGCCATGCGCATCCCAAAAAACCTGCGCATGCGCATCCCACAAAACCTGCGCATGCGCATCCCACAAAACCTCGCACGTGTTTGTGCTCGACTAGCCTGCGGGATGCATCCTTTCGCACGTGTTTTTACTCGACTAGCCTGCGGGATGCATCCTCTCGCACGTGTTTTTGCTCGACTAGCCTGCGGGATGCATCCTCTCGCACGTGTTTTTGCTCGACTAGCCATGCGCATCCCAAAAAACCTGCGCATGCGCATCCCAAAAAATCTGCGCATGCGCATCCCACAAAACCTGCGCATGCGCATCCCACAAAACCTCGCACGTGTTTGTGCTCGACTAGACTGCGGGATGCATCCTTTCGCACGTGTTTTTACTCGACTAGCCTGCGGGATGCATCCTCTCGCACGTGTTTTTGCTCGACTAGCCTCCGGGATGCATCCTCTCGCACGTGTTTGTGCTCGACTAGCCTGCGGGATGCATCCTCTCGCACGTGTTTTTGCTCGACTAGCCATGCGCATCCCAAAAAACCTGCGCATGCGCATCCCAAAAAATCTGCGCATACGCATCCCACAAAACCTGCGCATGCGCATCCCACAGAACCTCGCACGTGTTTGTGCTCGACTAGCCTGCGGGATGCATCCTTTCGCACGTGTTTTTACTCGACTAGCCTGCGGGATGCATCCTCTCGCACGTGTTTTTGCTCGACTAGCCTGCGGGATGCATCCTCTCGCACGTGTTTTTACTCGACTAGCCTGCGGGATGCATCCTCTCGCACGTGTTTTTACTCGACTACCCTGCGGGATGCATCCTCTCGCACGTGTTTTTGCTCGACTAGCCATGCGCATCCCAAAAAACCTGCGCATGCGCATCCCAAAAAACCTGTGCATGCGCATCCCAAAAAACCTGCGCATGCGCATCCCACAAAACCTGCGTATGCGCATCCCACAAAACCTCGCACGTGTTTTTACTCGACTAGACTGCGGGATGCATCCTCTCGCACGTGTTTTTACTCGACTAGCCTGCGGGATGCATCCTCTCGCACGTGTTTTTGCTCGACTAGCCATGCGCATCCCAAAAAACCTGCACATGCGCATCCCAAAAAACCTGCGCATGCGCATCCCACAAAACCTGCGCATGCGCATCCCACAAAACCTCGCACGTGTTTTTACTCGACTAGCCTGCGGGATGCATCCTCTCGCACGTGTTTTTGCTCGGCTAGCCTGCGGGATGCATCCTCTCGCACGTGTTTTTGCTCGACTAGCCATGCGCATCCCAAAAAACCTGCGCATGCGCATCCCACAAAACCTCGCACGTGTTTTTACTCGACTAGCCTGCGGGATGCATCCTCTCGCACGTGTTTTTACTCGACTAGCCTGCGGGATGCATCCTCTCGCACGTGTTTTTACTCGACTAGCCTGCGGGATGCATCGTCTCGCACGTGTTTTTACTCGACTAGCCTGCGGGATGCATCCTCTCGCACGTGTTTTTGCTCGACTAGCCATGCGCATCCCAAAAAACCTGCGCATGCGCATCCCAAAAAATCTGCGCATGCGCATCCCACAAAACCTGCGCATGCGCATCCCACAAAACCTCGCACGTGTTTGTGCTCGACTAGCCTGCGGGATGCATCCTTTCGCACGTGTTTTTACTCGACTAGCCTGCGGGATGCATCCTCTCGCACGTGTTTGTGCTCGACTAGCCTGCGGGATGCATCCTCTCGCACGTGTTTTTGCTCGACTAGCCATGCGCATCCCAAAAAACCTGCGCATGCGCATCCCAAAAAATCTGCGCATGCGCATCCCACAAAACCTGCGCATGCGCATCCCACAAAACCTCGCACGTGTTTGTGCTCGACTAGCCTGCGGGATGCATCCTTTCGCACGTGTTTTTACTCGACTATCCTGCGGGATGCATCCTCTCGCACGTGTTTCTGCTCGACTAGCCTGCGGGATGCATCCTCTCGCACGTGTTTTTGCTCGACTAGCCATGCGCATCCCAAAAAACCTGCGCATGCGCATCCCAAAAAATCTGCGCATGCGCATCCCACAAAACCTGCGCATGCGCATCCCACAAAACCTCGCACGTGTTTGTGCTCGACTAGACTGCGGGATGCATCCTTTCGAAACGTGTTTTTGCTCGACTAGCCTGCGGGATGCATCCTCTCGCACGTGTTTTTACTCGACTAGCCTGCGGGATGAATCCTCTCGCACGTGTTTTTACTCGACTAGCCTGCGGGATGCATCCTCTCGCACGTGTTTTTGCTCGACTAGCCTGCGGGATGCATCCTCTCGCACGTGTTTTTGCTCGACTAGCCATGCGCATCCCAAAAAACCTGCGCATGCGCATCCCAAAAAATCTGCGCATGCGCATCCCACAAAACCTGCGCATGCGCATCCCACAAAACCTCGCACGTGTTTTTACTCGACTAGCCTGCGGGATGCATCCTCTCGCACGTGTTTTTACTCGACTAGCCTGCGGGATGCATCCTCTCGCACGTGTTTTAGCTCGACTAGTCTGCGGGATGCATCCTCCCGCACGTGTTTTTGCTCGACTAGCCATGCGCATCCCAAAAAACCTGCGCATGCGCATCCCAAAAAATCTGCGCATGCGCATCCCACAAAACCTGCGCATGCGCATCCCACAAAACCTCGCACGTGTTTGTGCTCGACTAGACTGCGGGATGCATCCTTTCGCACGTGTTTTTACTCGACTAGCCTGCGGGATGCATCCTCTCGCACGTGTTTTTGCTCGACTAGCCTGCGGGATGCATCCTCTCGCACGTGTTTTTGCTCGACTAGCCATGCGCATCCCAAAAAACCTGCGCATGCGCATCCCAAAAAACCTGCGCATGCGCATCCCACAAAACCTCGCACGTGTTTTTACTCGACTAGCCTGCGGGATGCATCGTCTCGCACGTGTTTTTACTCGACTAGCCTGCGGGATGCATCCTCTCGCACGTGTTTTTGCTCGACTAGCCATGCGCATCCCAAAAAACCTGCGCATGCGCATCCCAAAAAATCTGCGCATGCGCATCCCACAAAACCTGCGCATGCGCATCCCACAAAACCTCGCACGTGTTTGTGCTCGACTAGCCTGCGGGATGCATCCTTTCGCACGTGTTTTTACTCGACTAGCCTGCGGGATGCATCCTCTCGCACGTGTTTTTGCTCGACTAGCCTGCGGGATGCATCCTCTCGCACGTGTTTTTGCTCGACTAGCCATGCGCATCCCAAAAAACCTGCGCATGCGCATCCCAAAAAATCTGCGCATGCGCATCCCACAAAACCTGCGCATGCGCATCCCACAAAACCTCGCACGTGTTTGTGCTCGACTAGACTGCGGGATGCATCCTTTCGCACGTGTTTTTACTCGACTAGCCTGCGGGATGCATCCTCTCGCACGTGTTTTTGCTCGACTAGCCTCCGGGATGCATCCTCTCGCACGTGTTTGTGCTCGACTAGCCTGCGGGATGCATCCTCTCGCACGTGTTTTTGCTCGACTAGCCATGCGCATCCCAAAAAACCTGCGCATGCGCATCCCAAAAAATCTGCGCATACGCATCCCACAAAACCTGCGCATGCGCATCCCACAGAACCTCGCACGTGTTTGTGCTCGACTAGCCTGCGGGATGCTTCCTTTCGCACCTGTTTTTACTCGACTAGCCTGCGGGATGCATCGTCTCGCACGTGTTTTTACTCGACTAGCCTGCGGGATGCATCGTCTCGCACGTGTTTTTACTCGACTAGCCTGCGGGATGCATCCTCTCGCACGTGTTTTTACTCGACTACCCTGATGGATGCATCCTCTCGCACGTGTTTTTGCTCGACTAGCCATGCGCATCTCAAAAAACCTGCACATGCGCATCCCAAAAAACCTGCGCATGCGCATCCCACAAAACCTGCGCATGCGCATCCCACAAAACCTCGCACGTGTTTTTACTCGACTAGCCTGCGGGATGCATCCTCTCGCACCTGTTTTTACTCGACTAGCCTGCGGGATGCATCCTCTCGCACGTGTTTTTGCTCGTCTAGCCTGCGGGATGCATCCTCTCGCACGTGTTTTTACTCGACTAGCCTGCGGGATGCATCGTCTCGCACGTGTTTTTACTCGACTAGCCTGCGGGATGCATCCTCTCGCACGTGTTTTTGCTCGACTAGCCATGCGCATCCCAAAAAACCTGCGCATGCGCATCCCACAAAACCTGCGCATGCGCATCCCACAAAACCTCGCACGTGTTTGTGCTCGACTAGCCTGCGGGATGCATCCTCTCGCACGTGTTTTTGCTCGACTAGCCTGCGGGATGCATCCTCTCGCACGTGTTTTTGCTCGACTAGCCTGCGGGATGCATCCTCTCGCACGTGTTTTTACTCGACTAGCCTGCGGGATGCATCCTCTCGCACGTGTTTTTACTCGACTACCCTGATGGATGCATCCTCTCGCACGTGTTTTTGCTCGACTAGCCATGCGCATCCCAAAAAACCTGCACATGCGCATCCCACAAAACCTCGCACGTGTTTTTACTCGACTAGCCTGCGGGATGCATCCTCTCGCACGTGTTTTTACTCGACTAGCCTGCGGGATGCATCCTCTCGCACGTGTTTTTGCTCGACTAGCCTGCGGGATGCATCCTCTCGCACGTGTTTTTACTCGACTAGCCTGCGGGATGCATCGTCTCGCACGTGTTTTTACTCGACTAGCCTGCGGGATGCATCCTCTCGCACGTGTTTTTGCTCGACTAGCCTGCGGGATGCATCCTCTCGCACGTGTTTTTACTCGACTAGCCTGCGGGATGCATCCTCTCGCACGTGTTTTTACTCGACTACCCTGCGGGATGCATCCTCTCGCACGTGTTTTTGCTCGACTAGCCATGCGCATCCCAAAAAACCTGCGCATGCGCATCCCAAAAAACCTGTGCATGCGCATCCCAAAAAACCTGCGCATGCGCATCCCACAAAACCTCGCACGTGTTTGTGCTCGACTAGCCTGCGGGATGCATCCTTTCGCACGTGTTTATACTCGACTAGCCTGCGGGATGCATCCTCTCGCACGTGTTTTTGCTCGACTAGCCTGCGGGATGCATCCTCTCGCACGTGTTTTTGCTCGACTAGCCATGCGCATCCCAAAAAACCTGCGCATGCGCATCCCAAAAAATCTGCGCATGCGCATCCCACAAAACCTGCGCATGCGCATCCCACAAAACCTCGCACGTGTTTGTGCTCGACTAGCCTGCGGGATGCATCCTTTCGCACGTGTTTTTACTCGACTAGCCTGCGGGATGCATCCTCTCGCACGTGTTTTAGCTCGACTAGCCTGCGGGATGCATCCTCCCGCACGTGTTTTTGCTCGACTAGCCATGCGCATCCCAAAAAACCTGCGCATGCGCATCCCAAAAAATCTGCGCATGCGCATCCCACAAAACCTGCGCATGCGCATCCCACAAAACCTCGCACGTGTTTGTGCTCGACTAGACTGCGGGATGCATCCTTTCGCACGTGTTTTTACTCGACTAGCCTGCGGGATGCATCCTCTCGCACGTGTTTTTGCTCGACTAGCCTGCGGGATGCATCCTCTCGCACGTGTTTTTGCTCGACTAGCCATGCGCATCCCAAAAAACCTGCGCATGCGCATCCCAAAAAACCTGCGCATGCGCATCCCACAAAACCTCGCACGTGTTTTTACTCGACTAGCCTGCGGGATGCATCCTCTCGCACGTGTTTTTACTCGACTAGCCTGCGGGATGCATCGTCTCGCACGTGTTTTTACTCGACTAGCCTGCGGGATGCATCCTCTCGCACGTGTTTTTGCTCGACTAGCCTGCGGGATGCATCCTCTCGCACGTGTTTTTACTCGACTAGCCTGCGGGATGCATCCTCTCGCACGTGTTTTTACTCGACTACCCTGATGGATGCATCCTCTCGCACGTGTTTTTGCTCGACTAGCCATGCGCATCCCAAAAAACCTGCACATGCGCATCCCACAAAACCTCGCACGTGTTTTTACTCGACTAGCCTGCGGGATGCATCCTCTCGCACGTGTTTTTACTCGACTAGCCTGCGGGATGCATCCTCTCGCACGTGTTTTTGCTCGACTAGCCTGCGGGATGCATCCTCTCGCACGTGTTTTTACTCGACTAGCCTGCGGGATGCATCCTCTCGCACGTGTTTTTGCTCGACTAGCCATGCGCATCCCAAAAAACCTGCACATGCGCATCCCAAAAAACCTGCGCATGCGCATCCCACAAAACCTGCGCATGCGCATCCCACAAAACCTCGCACGTGTTTTTACTCGACTAGCCTGCGGGATGCATCCTCTTGCACGTGTTTTTGCTCGACTAGCCTGCGGGATGCATCCTCTCGCACGTGTTTTTGCTCGACTAGCCTGCGGGATGCATCCTCTCGCACGTGTTTTTACTCGACTAGCCTGCGGGATGCATCCTCTCGCACCTGTTTTTACTCGACTACCCTGATGGATGCATCCTCTCGCACGTGTTTTTGCTCGACTAGCCATGCGCATCCCAAAAAACCTGCGCATGCGCATCCCAAAAAACCTGCGCATGCGCATCCCACAAAACCTGCGCATGCGCATCCCACAAAACCTCGCACGTGTTTTTGCTCGACTAGCCATGCGCATCCCAAAAAACCTGCACATGCGCATCCCAAAAAACCTGCGCATGCGCATCCCACAAAACCTCGCACGTGTTTGTGCTCGACTAGCCTGCGGGATGCATCCTTTCGCACGTGTTTATACTCGACTAGCCTGCGGGATGCATCCTCTCGCACGTGTTTTTGCTCGACTAGCCTGCGGGATGCATCCTCTCGCACGTGTTTTTGCTCGACTAGCCATGCGCATCCCAAAAAACCTGCGCATGCGCATCCCAAAAAATCTGCGCATGCGCATCCCACAAAACCTGCGCATGCGCATCCCACAAAACCTCGCACGTGTTTGTGCTCGACTAGACTGCGGGATGCATCCTTTCGCACGTGTTTTTACTCGACTAGCCTGCGGGATGCATCCTCTCGCACGTGTTTTTGCTCGACTAGCCTGCGGGATGCATCCTCTCGCACGTGTTTGTGCTCGACTAGCCTGCGGGATGCATCCTCTCGCACGTGTTTTTACTCGACTAGCCTGCGGGATGCATCCTCTCGCACGTGTTTTTGCTCGACTAGCCTGCGGGATGCATCCTCTCGCACGTGTTTTTACTCGAATACCCTGATGGATGCATCCTCTCGCACGTGTTTGTGCTCGACTAGCCTGCGGGATGCATCCTCTCGCACGTGTTTTTGCTCGACTAGCCTGCGGGATGCATCCTCTCGCACGTGTTTGTGCTCGACTAGCCTGCGGGATGCATCCTCTCGCACGTGTTTTTACTCGACTAGCCTGCGGGATGCATCCTCTCGCACGTGTTTTTGCTCGACTAGCCTGCGGGATGCAACCTCTCGCACGTGTTTTTACTCGACTAGCCTGCGGGATGCATCGTCTCGCACGTGTTTTTACTCGACTAGCCTGCGGGATGCATCCTCTCGCACGTGTTTTTGCTCGACTAGCCATGCGCATCCCAAAAAACCTGCGCATGCGCATCCCAAAAAATCTGCGCATGCGCATCCCACAAAACCTGCGCATGCGCATCCCACAAAACCTCGCACGTGTTTGTGCTCGACTAGCCTGCGGGATGCATCCTTTCGCACGTGTTTTTACTCGACTAGCCTGCGGGATGCATCCTCTCGCACGTGTTTTAGCTCGACTAGCCTGCGGGATGCATCCTCCCGCACGTGTTTTTGCTCGACTAGCCATGCGCATCCCAAAAAACCTGCGCATGCGCATCCCAAAAAATCTGCGCATGCGCATCCCACAAAACCTGCGCATGCGCATCCCACAAAACCTCGCACGTGTTTGTGCTCGACTAGACTGCGGGATGCATCCTTTCGCACGTGTTTTTACTCGACTAGCCTGCGGGATGCATCCTCTCGCACGTGTTTTTGCTCGACTAGCCTGCGGGATGCATCCTCTCGCACGTGTTTTTGCTCGACTAGCCATGCGCATCCCAAAAAACCTGCGCATGCGCATCCCAAAAAACCTGCGCATGCGCATCCCACAAAACCTCGCACGTGTTTTTACTCGACTAGCCTGCGGGATGCATCCTCTCGCACGTGTTTTTACTCGACTAGCCTGCGGGATGCATCGTCTCGCACGTGTTTTTACTCGACTAGCCTGCGGGATGCATCCTCTCGCACGTGTTTTTGCTCGACTAGCCATGCGCATCCCAAAAACCCTGCGCATGCGCATCCCAAAAAATCTGCGCATGCGCATCCCACAAAACCTGCGCATGCGCATCCCACAAAACCTCGCACGTGTTTGTGCTCGACTAGCCTGCGGGATGCATCCTTTCGCACGTGTTTTTACTCGACTAGCCTGCGGGATGCATCCTCTCGCACGTGTTTTTGCTCGACTAGCCTGCGGGATGCATCCTCTCGCACGTGTTTTTGCTCGACTAGCCATGCGCATCCCTAAAAACCTGCGCATGCGCATCCCAAAAAATCTGCGCATGCGCATCCCACAAAACCTGCGCATGCGCATCCCACAAAACCTCGCACGTGTTTGTGCTCGACTAGACTGCGGGATGCATCCTTTCGCACGTGTTTTTACTCGACTAGCCTGCGGGATGCATCCTCTCGCACGTGTTTTTGCTCGACTAGCCTCCGGGATGCATCCTCTCGCACGTGTTTGTGCTCGACTAGCCTGCGGGATGCATCCTCTCGCACGTGTTTTTGCTCGACTAGCCATGCGCATCCCAAAAAACCTGCGCATGCGCATCCCAAAAAATCTGCGCATACGCATCCCACAAAACCTGCGCATGCGCATCACACAGAACCTCGCACGTGTTTGTGCTCGACTAGCCTGCGGGATGCATCCTTTCGCACGTGTTTTTACTCGACTAGCCTGCGGGATGCATCGTCTCGCACGTGTTTTTACTCGACTAGCCTGCGGGATGCATCCTCTCGCACGTGTTTTTACTCGACTACCCTGATGGATGCATCCTCTCGCACGTGTTTTTGCTCGACTAGCCATGCGCATCTCAAAAAACCTGCACATGCGCATCCCAAAAAACCTGCGCATGCGCATCCCACAAAACCTGCGCATGCGCATCCCACAAAACCTCGCACGTGTTTTTACTCGACTAGCCTGCGGGATGCATCCT
Source organism: Lasioglossum baleicum (assembly GCF_051020765.1). NCBI lineage: Eukaryota > Metazoa > Arthropoda > Insecta > Hymenoptera > Halictidae > Lasioglossum > Lasioglossum baleicum. The sequence goes on from NW_027469177.1 coordinate 13,904, forward strand.
CTCGCACGTGTTTTTACTCGACTAGCCTGCGGGATGCATCCTCTCGCACGTGTTTTTGCTCGACTAGCCTGCGGGATGCATCCTCTCGCACGTGTTTTTAGTCGACTAGCCTGCGGGATGCATCGTCTCGCACGTGTTTTTACTCGACTAGCCTGCGGGATGCATCCACTCGCACGTGTTTTTGCTCGACTAGCCATGCGCATCCCAAAAAACCTGCGCATGCGCATCCCACAAAACCTGCGCATGCGCATCCCACAAAACCTCGCACGTGTTTGTGCTCGACTAGCCTGCGGGATGCATCCTCTCGCACGTGTTTTTGCTCGACTAGCCTGCGGGATGCATCCTCTCGCACGTGTTTTTGCTCGACTAGCCTGCGGGATGCATCCTCTCGCACGTGTTTTTACTCGACTAGCCTGCGGGATGCATCCTCTCGCACGTGTTTTTACTCGACCACCCTGATGGATGCATCCTCTCGCACGTGTTTTTGTTCGACTAGCCATGCGCATCACAAAAAACCTGCACATGCGCATCCCACAAAACCTCGCACGTGTTTTTACTCGACTAGCCTGCGGGATGCATCCTCTCGCACGTGTTTTTACTCGACTAGCCTGCGGGATGCATCCTCTCGCACGTGTTTTTGCTCGACTAGCCTGCGGGATGCATCCTCTCGCACGTGTTTTTACTCGACTAGCCTGCGGGATGCATCGTCTCGCACGTGTTTTTACTCGACTAGCCTGCGGGATGCATCCTCTCGCACGTGTTTTTGCTCGACTAGCCATGCGCATCCCAAAAAACCTGCGCATGCGCATCCCAAAAAATCTGCGCATGCGCATCCCACAAAACCTGCGCATGCGCGTCCCACAAAACCTCGCACGTGTTTGTGCTCGACTAGACTGCGGGATGCATCCTTTCGCACGTGTTTTTACTCGACTAGCCTGCGGGATGCATCCTCTCGCACGTGTTTTTGCTCGACTAGCCTGCGGAATGCATCCTCTCGCACGTGTTTGTGCTCGACTAGCCTGCGGGATGCATCCTCTCACGTGTTTTTACTCGACTAGCCTGCGGGATGCATCCTCTCGCACGTGTTTTTACTCGACTAGCCTGCGGGATGCATCCTCCCGCACGTGTTTTTACTCGACTACCCTGCGGGATGCATCCTCTCGCACGTGTTTTTACTCGACTAGCCTGCGGGATGCATCGTCTCGCACGTGTTTTTACTCGACTAGCCTGCGGGATGCATCCTCTCGCACGTGTTTTTGCTCGACTAGCCATGCGCATCCCAAAAAACCTGCGCATGCGCATCCCAAAAAATCTGCGCATGCGCATCCCACAAAACCTGCGCATGCGCGTCCCACAAAACCTCGCACGTGTTTGTGCTCGACTAGACAGCGGGATGCATCCTTTCGCACGTGTTTTTACTCGACTAGCCTGCGGGATGCATCCTCTCGCACGTGTTTTTGCTCGACTAGCCTGCGGGATGCATCCTCTCGCACGTGTTTGTGCTCGACTAGCCTGCGGGATGCATCCTCTCGCACGTGTTTTTACTCGACTAGCCTGCGGGATGCATCCTCTCGCACGTGTTTTTACTCGACTAGCCTGCGGGATGCATCCTCTCGCACGTGTTTTTACTCGACTACCCTTGCGGGATGCATCCTCTCGCACGTGTTTTTACTCGACTAGCCTGCGGGATGCATCCTCTCGCACGTGTTTTTGCTCGACTAGCCTGCGGGATGCATCCTCTCGCACGTGTTTTTGCTCGACTAGCCTGCGGGATGCATCCTCTCGCACGTGTTTTTACTCGACTAGCCTGCGGGATGCATCCTCTCGCACGTGTTTTTGCTCGACTAGCCTGCGGGATGCATCCTCTCGCACGTGTTTTTGCTCGACTAGCCTGCGGGATGCATCCTCTCGCACGTGTTTTTGCTCGACTAGCCTGCGGGATGCATCCTCTCGCACGTGTTTTTACTCGACTAGCCTGCGGGATGCATCGTCTCGCACGTGTTTTTACTCGACTAGCCATGCGCATCCCAAAAAACCTGCGCATGCGCATCCCAAAAAATCTGCGCATGCGCATCCCACAAAACCTGCGCATGCGCATCCCACAAAACCTCGCACGTGTTTGTGCTCGACTAGCCTGCGGGATGCATCCTTTCGCACGTGTTTTTACTCGACTAGCCTGCGGGATGCATCCTCTCGCACGTGTTTTTGCTCGACTAGCCTGCGGGATGCATCCTCTCGCACGTGTTTTTGCTCGACTAGCCATGCGCATCCCAAAAAACCTGCGCATGCGCATCCCAAAAAATCTGCGCATGCGCATCCCACAAAACCTGCGCATGCGCATCCCACAAACCTCGCACGTGTTTGTGCTCGACTAGACTGCGGGATGCATCCTTTCGCACGTGTTTTTGCTCGACTACCCTGCGGGATGCATCCTCTCGCACGTGTTTTTACTCGACTAGCCTGCGGGATGCATCCTCTCGCACGTGTTTTTACTCGACTACCCTGATGGATGCATCCTCTCGCACGTGTTTTTGCTCGACTAGCCATGCGCATCCCAAAAAACCTGCGCATGCGCATCCCAAAAAACCTGCGCATGCGCATCCCACAAAACCTCGCACGTGTTTTTACTCGACTAGCCTGCGGGATGCATCCTCTCGCACGTGTTTTTACTCGACTAGCCTGCGGGATGCATCCTCTCGCACGTGTTTTTGCTCGACTAGCCATGCGCATCCCAAAAATCCTGCACATGCGCATCCCAAAAAACCTGCGCATGCGCATCCCACAAAACCTGCGCATGCGCATCCCACAAAACCTCGCACGTGTTTTTACTCGACTAGCCTGCGGGATGCATCCTCTCGCACGTGTTTTTACTCGACTAGCCTGCGGGATGCATCCTCTCGCACGTGTTTTTGCTCGACTAGCCTGCGGGATGCATCCTCTCGCACGTGTTTTTACTCGACTAGCCTGCGGGATGCATCCTCTCGCACGTGTTTTTACTCGACTACCCTGCGGGATGCATCCTCTCGCACGTGTTTTTGCTCGACTAGCCATGCGCATCCCAAAAAACCTGCGCATGCGCATCCCAAAAAACCTGTGCATGCGCATCCCAAAAAACCTGCGCATGCGCATCCCACAAAACCTGCGTATGCGCATCCCACAAAACCTCGCACGTGTTTTTACTCGACTAGACTGCGGGATGCATCCTCTCGCACGTGTTTTTACTCGACTAGCCTGCGGGATGCATCCTCTCGCACGTGTTTTTGCTCGACTAGCCATGCGCATCCCAAAAAACCTGCACATGCGCATCCCACAAAACCTGCGCATGAGCATCCCACAAAACCTCGCACGTGTTTTTACTCGACTAGCCTGCGGGATGCATCCTCTCGCACGTGTTTTTGCTCGGCTAGCCTGCGGGATGCATCCTCTCGCACGTGTTTTTGCTCGACTAGCCATGCGCATCCCAAAAAACCTGCGCATGCGCATCCCACAAAACCTCGCACGTGTTTTTACTCGACTAGCCTGCGGGATGCATCCTCTCGCACGTGTTTTTACTCGACTAGCCTGCGGGATGCATCCTCTCGCACGTGTTTTTACTCGACTAGCCTGCGGGATGCATCGTCTCGCACGTGTTTTTACTCGACTAGCCTGCGGGATGCATCCTCTCGCACGTGTTTTTGCTCGACTAGCCATGCGCATCCCAAAAACCCTGCGCATGCGCATCCCAAAAAATCTGCGCATGCGCATCCCACAAAACCTGCGCATGCGCATCCCACAAAACCTCGCACGTGTTTGTGCTCGACTAGCCTGCGGGATGCATCCTTTCGCACGTGTTTTTACTCGACTAGCCTGCGGGATGCATCCTCTCGCACGTGTTTTTGCTCGACTAGCCTGCGGGATGCATCCTCTCGCACGTGTTTTTGCTCGACTAGCCATGCGCATCCCTAAAAACCTGCGCATGCGCATCCCAAAAAATCTGCGCATGCGCATCCCACAAAACCTGCGCATGCGCATCCCACAAAACCTCGCACGTGTTTGTGCTCGACTAGACTGCGGGATGCATCCTTTCGCACGTGTTTTTACTCGACTAGCCTGCGGGATGCATCCTCTCGCACGTGTTTTTGCTCGACTAGCCTCCGGGATGCATCCTCTCGCACGTGTTTGTGCTCGACTAGCCTGCGGGATGCATCCTCTCGCACGTGTTTTTGCTCGACTAGCCATGCGCATCCCAAAAAACCTGCGCATGCGCATCCCAAAAAATCTGCGCATACGCATCCCACAAAACCTGCGCATGCGCATCCCACAGAACCTCGCACGTGTTTGTGCTCGACTAGCCTGCGGGATGCATCCTTTCGCACGTGTTTTTACTCGACTAGCCTGCGGGATGCATCGTCTCGCACGTGTTTTTACTCGACTAGCCTGCGGGATGCATCCTCTCGCACGTGTTTTTACTCGACTACCCTGATGGATGCATCCTCTCGCACGTGTTTTTGCTCGACTAGCCATGCGCATCTCAAAAAACCTGCACATGCGCATCCCAAAAAACCTGCGCATGCGCATCCCACAAAACCTGCGCATGCGCATCCCACAAAACCTCGCACGTGTTTTTACTCGACTAGCCTGCGGGATGCATCCTCTCGCACGTGTTTTTACTCGACTAGCCTGCGGGATGCATCCTCTCGCACGTGTTTTTGCTCGACTAGCCTGCGGGATGCATCCTCTCGCACGTGTTTTTACTCGACTAGCCTGCGGGATGCATCGTCTCGCACGTGTTTTTACTCGACTAGCCTGCGGGATGCATCCACTCGCACGTGTTTTTGCTCGACTAGCCATGCGCATCCCAAAAAACCTGCGCATGCGCATCCCACAAAACCTGCGCATGCGCATCCCACAAAACCTCGCACGTGTTTGTGCTCGACTAGCCTGCGGGATGCATCCTCTCGCACGTGTTTTTGCTCGACTAGCCTGCGGGATGCATCCTCTCGCACGTGTTTTTGCTCGACTAGCCTGCGGGATGCATCCTCTCGCACGTGTTTTTACTCGACTAGCCTGCGGGATGCATCCTCTCGCACGTGTTTTTACTCGACCACCCTGATGGATGCATCCTCTCGCACGTGTTTTTGTTCGACTAGCCATGCGCATCACAAAAAACCTGCACATGCGCATCCCACAAAACCTCGCACGTGTTTTTACTCGACTAGCCTGCGGGATGCATCCTCTCGCACGTGTTTTTACTCGACTAGCCTGCGGGATGCATCCTCTCGCACGTGTTTTTGCTCGACTAGCCTGCGGGATGCATCCTCTCGCACGTGTTTTTACTCGACTAGCCTGCGGGATGCATCGTCTCGCACGTGTTTTTACTCGACTAGCCTGCGGGATGCATCCTCTCGCACGTGTTTTTGCTCGACTAGCCATGCGCATCCCAAAAAACCTGCGCATGCGCATCCCAAAAAATCTGCGCATGCGCATCCCACAAAACCTGCGCATGCGCGTCCCACAAAACCTCGCACGTGTTTGTGCTCGACTAGACTGCGGGATGCATCCTTTCGCACGTGTTTTTACTCGACTAGCCTGCGGGATGCATCCTCTCGCACGTGTTTTTGCTCGACTAGCCTGCGGGATGCATCCTCTCGCACGTGTTTGTGCTCGACTAGCCTGCGGGATGCATCCTCTCACGTGTTTTTACTCGACTAGCCTGCGGGATGCATCCTCTCGCACGTGTTTTTACTCGACTAGCCTGCGGGATGCATCCTCCCGCACGTGTTTTTACTCGACTACCCTGCGGGATGCATCCTCTCGCACGTGTTTTTACTCGACTAGCCTGCGGGATGCATCGTCTCGCACGTGTTTTTACTCGACTAGCCTGCGGGATGCATCCTCTCGCACGTGTTTTTGCTCGACTAGCCATGCGCATCCCAAAAAACCTGCGCATGCGCATCCCAAAAAATCTGCGCATGCGCATCCCACAAAACCTGCGCATGCGCGTCCCACAAAACCTCGCACGTGTTTGTGCTCGACTAGACTGCGGGATGCATCCTTTCGCACGTGTTTTTACTCGACTAGCCTGCGGGATGCATCCTCTCGCACGTGTTTTTGCTCGACTAGCCTGCGGGATGCATCCTATCGCACGTGTTTGTGCTCGACTAGCCTGCGGGATGCATCCTCTCGCACGTGTTTTTACTCGACTAGCCTGCGGGATGCATCCTCTCGCACGTGTTTTTACTCGACTAGCCTGCGGGATGCATCCTCTCGCACGTGTTTTTGCTCGACTAGCCATGCGCATCCCAAAAAACCTGCGCATGCGCATCCCAAAAAATCTGCGCATGCGCATCCCACAAAACCTGCGCATGCGCGTCCCACAAAACCTCGCACGTGTTTGTGCTCGACTAGACTGCGGGATGCATCCTTTCGCACGTGTTTTTACTCGACTAGCCTGCGGGATGCATCCTCTCGCACGTGTTTTTACTCGACTAGCCTGCGGGATGCATCCTCTCGCACGTGTTTTTACTCGACTACCCTTGCGGGATGCATCCTCTCGCACGTGTTTTTACTCGACTAGCCTGCGGGATGCATCCTCTCGCACGTGTTTTTGCTCGACTAGCCTGCGGGATGCATCCTCTCGCACGTGTTTTTGCTCGACTAGCCTGCGGGATGCATCCTCTCGCACGTGTTTTTACTCGACTAGCCTGCGGGATGCATCCTCTCGCACGTGTTTTTGCTCGACTAGCCTGCGGGATGCATCCTCTCGCACGTGTTTTTGCTCGACTAGCCTGCGGGATGCATCCTCTCGCACGTGTTTTTGCTCGACTAGCCTGCGGGATGCATCCTCTCGCACGTGTTTTTACTCGACTAGCCTGCGGGATGCATCGTCTCGCACGTGTTTTTACTCGACTAGCCTGCGGGATGCATCCTCTCGCACGTGTTTTTGCTCGACTAGCCATGCGCATCCCAAAAAACCTGCGCATGCGCATCCCAAAAAATCTGCGCATGCGCATCCCACAAAACCTGCGCATGCGCATCCCACAAAACCTCGCACGTGTTTGTGCTCGACTAGCCTGCGGGATGCATCCTTTCGCACGTGTTTTTACTCGACTAGCCTGCGGGATGCATCCTCTCGCACGTGTTTTTGCTCGACTAGCCTGCGGGATGCATCCTCTCGCACGTGTTTTTGCTCGACTAGCCATGCGCATCCCAAAAAACCTGCGCATGCGCATCCCAAAAAATCTGCGCATGCGCATCCCACAAAACCTGCGCATGCGCACCCCACAAACCTCGCACGTGTTTGTGCTCGACTAGACTGCGGGATGCATCCTTTCGCACGTGTTTTTGCTCGACTACCCTGCGGGATGCATCCTCTCGCACGTGTTTTTACTCGACTAGCCTGCGGGATGCATCCTCTCGCACGTGTTTTTACTCGACTACCCTGATGGATGCATCCTCTCGCACGTGTTTTTGCTCGACTAGCCATGCGCATCCCAAAAAACCTGCGCATGCGCATCCCAAAAAACCTGCGCATGCGCATCCCACAAAACCTCGCACGTGTTTTTACTCGACTAGCCTGCGGGATGCATCCTCTCGCACGTGTTTTTACTCGACTAGCCTGCGGGATGCATCCTCTCGCACGTGTTTTTGCTCGACTAGCCATGCGCATCCCAAAAATCCTGCACATGCGCATCCCAAAAAACCTGCGCATGCGCATCCCACAAAACCTGCGCATGCGCATCCCACAAAACCTCGCACGTGTTTTTACTCGACTAGCCTGCGGGATGCATCCTCTCGCACGTGTTTTTACTCGACTAGCCTGCGGGATGCATCCTCTCGCACGTGTTTTTGCTCGACTAGCCTGCGGGATGCATCCTCTCGCACGTGTTTTTACTCGACTAGCCTGCGGGATGCATCCTCTCGCACGTGTTTTTACTCGACTACCCTGCGGGATGCATCCTCTCGCACGTGTTTTTGCTCGACTAGCCATGCGCATCCCAAAAAACCTGCGCATGCGCATCCCAAAAAACCTGTGCATGCGCATCCCAAAAAACCTGCGCATGCGCATCCCACAAAACCTGCGTATGCGCATCCCACAAAACCTCGCACGTGTTTTTACTCGACTAGACTGCGGGATGCATCCTCTCGCACGTGTTTTTACTCGACTAGCCTGCGGGATGCATCCTCTCGCACGTGTTTTTGCTCGACTAGCCATGCGCATCCCAAAAAACCTGCACATGCGCATCCCACAAAACCTGCGCATGAGCATCCCACAAAACCTCGCACGTGTTTTTACTCGACTAGCCTGCGGGATGCATCCTCTCGCACGTGTTTTTGCTCGGCTAGCCTGCGGGATGCATCCTCTCGCACGTGTTTTTACTCGACTAGCCTGCGGGATGCATCCTCTCGCACGTGTTTTTACTCGACTAGCCTGCGGGATGCATCGTCTCGCACGTGTTTTTACTCGACTAGCCTGCGGGATGCATCCTCTCGCACGTGTTTTTGCTCGACTAGCCATGCGCATCCCAAAAAACCTGCGCATGCGCATCCCAAAAAATCTGCGCATGCGCATCCCACAAAACCTGCGCATGCGCATCCCACAAAACCTCGCACGTGTTTGTGCTCGACTAGCCTGCGGGATGCATCCTTTCGCACGTGTTTTTACTCGACTAGCCTGCGGGATGCATCCTCTCGCACGTGTTTGTGCTCGACTAGCCTGCGGGATGCATCCTCTCGCACGTGTTTTTGCTCGACTAGCCATGCGCATCCCAAAAAACCTGCGCATGCGCATCCCAAAAAATCTGCGCATGCGCATCCCACAAAACCTGCGCATGCGCATCCCACAAAACCTCGCACGTGTTTGTGCTCGACTAGCCTGCGGGATGCATCCTTTCGCACGTGTTTTTACTCGACTATCCTGCGGGATGCATCCTCTCGCACGTGTTTCTGCTCGACTAACCTGCGGGATGCATCCTCTCGCACGTGTTTTTGCTCGACTAGCCATGCGCATCCCAAAAAACCTGCGCATGCGCATCCCAAAAAATCTGCGCATGCGCATCCCACAAAACCTGCGCATGCGCATCCCACAAAACCTCGCACGTGTTTGTGCTCGACTAGACTGCGGGATGCATCCTTTCGAAACGTGTTTTTGCTCGACTAGCCTGCGGGATGCATCCTCTCGCACGTGTTTTTACTCGACTAGCCTGCGGGATGCATCCTCTCGCACGTGTTTTTACTCGACTACCCTGATGGATGCATCCTCTCGCACGTGTTTTTGCTCGACTAGCCATGCGCATCCCAAAAAACCTGCGCATGCGCATCCCAAAAAACCTGCGCATGCGCATCCCACAAAACCTGCGCATGCGCATCCCACAAAACCTGCGCATGCGCATCCCACAAAACCTCGCACGTGTTTGTGCTCGACTAGCCTGCGGGATGCATCCTTTCGCACGTGTTTTTACTCGACTAGCCTGCGGGATGCATCCTTTCGCACGTGTTTTTACTCGACTAGCCTGCGGGATGCATCCTCTCGCACGTGTTTTTGCTCGACTGGCCTGCGGGATGCATCCTCTCGCACGTGTTTGTGCTCGACTAGCCTGCGGGATGCATCCTCTCGCACGTGTTTTTACTCGACTAGCCTGCGGGATGCATCCTCTCGCACGTGTTTTTGCTCGACTAGCCTGCGGGATGCATCCTCTCGCACGTGTTTTTGCTCGACTAGCCATGCGCATCCCAAAAAACCTGCGCATGCGCATCCCAAAAAATCTGCGCATGCGCATCCCACAAAACCTGCGCATGCGCATCCCACAAAACCTCGCACGTGTTTGTGCTCGACTAGACTGCGGGATGCATCCTTTCGCACGTGTTTTTACTCGACTAGCCTGCGGGATGCATCCTCTCGCACGTGTTTTTACTCGACTACCCTGATGGATGCATCCTCTCGCACGTGTTTTTGCTCGACTAGCCATGCGCATCCCAAAAAACCTGCGCATGCGCATCCCAAAAAACCTGCGCATGCGCATCCCACAAAACCTCGCACGTGATTTTACTCGACTAGCCTGCGGGATGCATCCTCTCGCACGTGTTTTTACTCGACTAGCCTGCGGGATGCATCCTCTCGCACGTGTTTTTGCTCGACTAGCCATGCGCATCCCAAAAAACCTGCACATGCGCATCCCAAAAAACCTGCGCATGCGCATCCCACAAAACCTGCGCATGCGCATCCCACAAAACCTCGCACGTGTTTTTACTCGACTAGCCTGCGGGATGCATCCTCTCGCACGTGTTTTTGCTCGACTAGCCTGCGGGATGCATCCTCTCGCACGTGTTTTTACTCGACTAGCCTGCGGGATGCATCGTCTCGCACGTGTTTTTACGCGACTAGCCTGCGGGATGCATCCTCTCGCACGTGTTTTTGCTCGACTACCCATGCGCATCCCAAAAAACCTGCGCATGCGCATCCCAAAAAATCTGCGCATGCGCAACCCACAAAACCTGCGCATGCGCATCCCACAAAACCTCGCACGTGTTTGTGCTCGACTAGCCTGCGGGATGCATCCTTTCGCACGTGTTTTTACTCGACTAGACTGCGGGATGCATCCTCTCGCACGTGTTTTTACTCGACTACCCTGATGGATGCATCCTCTCGCACGTGTTTTTGCTCGACTAGCCATGCGCATCCCAAAAAACCTGCGCATGCGCATCCCAAAAAACCTGCGCATGCGCATCCCACAAAACCTCGCACGTGTTTTTACTCGACTAGCCTGCGGGATGCATCCTCTCGCACGTGTTTTTACTCGACTAGCCTGCGGGATGCATCCTCTCGCACGTGTTTTTACTCGACTAGCCTGCGGGATGCATCGTCTCGCACGTGTTTTTACTCGACTAGACTGCGGGATGCATCCTCTCGCACGTGTTTTTGCTCGACTAGCCATGCGCATCCCAAAAAACCTGCGCATGCGCATCCCAAAAAACCTGCGCATGCGCATCCCAAAAAATCTGCGCATGCGCATCCCACAAAACCTGCGCATGCGCATCCCACAAAACCTCGCACGTGTTTGTGCTCGACTAGCCTGCGGGATGCATCCTCTCGCACGTGTTTTTACTCGACTAGCCTGCGGGATGCATCGTCTCGCACGTGTTTTTACGCGACTAGCCTGCGGGATGCATCCTCTCGCACGTGTTTTTGCTCGACTAGCCATGCGCATCCCAAAAAACCTGCGCATGCGCATCCCAAAAAATCTGCGCATGCGCAACCCACAAAACCTGCGCATGCGCATCCCACAAAACCTCGCACGTGTTTGTGCTCGACTAGCCTGCGGGATGCATCCTTTCGCACGTGTTTTTACTCGACTAGCCTGCGGGATGCATCCTCTCGCACGTGTTTTTGCTCGACTAGCCTGCGGGATGCATCCTCTCGCACGTGTTTTTGCTCGACTAGCCATGCGCATCCCAAAAAACCTGCGCATGCGCATCCCAAAAAATCTGCGCATGCGCATCCCACAAAACCTGCGCATGCGCATCCCACAAAACCTCGCACGTGTTTGTGCTCGACTAGACTGCGGGATGCATCCTTTCGCACGTGTTTTTACTCGACTAGCCTGCGGGATGCATCCTCTCGCACGTGTTTTTGCTCGACTAGCCTGCGGGATGCATCCTCTCGCACGTGTTTGTGCTCGACTAGCCTGCGGGATGCATCCTCTCGCACGTGTTTTTACTCGACTAGCCTGCGGGATGCATCCTCTCGCACGTGTTTTTGCTCGACTAGCCTGCGGGATGCATCCTCTCGCACGTGTTTTTGCTCGACTAGCCATGCGCATCCCAAAAAACCTGCGCATGCGCATCCCACAAAACCTGCGCATGCGCATCCCACAAAACCTCGCACGTGTTTGTGTTCGACTAGCCTGCGGGATGCATCCTCTCGCACGTGTTTTTACTCGACTAGCCTGCGGGATGCATCGTCTCGCACGTGTTTTTACGCGACTAGCCTGCGGGATGCATCCTCTCGCACGTGTTTTTGCTCGACTAGCCATGCGCATCCCAAAAAACCTGCGCATGCGCATCCCAAAAAATCTGCGCATGCGCAACCCACAAAACCTGCGCATGCGCATCCCACAAAACCTCGCACGTGTTTGTGCTCGACTAGCCTGCGGGATGCATCCTTTCGCACGTGTTTTTACTCGACTAGACTGCGGGATGCATCCTCTCGCACGTGTTTTTACTCGACTACCCTGATGGATGCATCCTCTCGCACGTGTTTTTGCTCGACTAGCCATGCGCATCCCAAAAAACCTGCGCATGCGCATCCCAAAAAACCTGCGCATGCGCATCCCACAAAACCTCGCACGTGTTTTTACTCGACTAGCCTGCGGGATGCATCCTCTCGCACGTGTTTTTACTCGACTAGCCTGCGGGATGCATCCTCTCGCACGTGTTTTTACTCGACTAGCCTGCGGGATGCATCGTCTCGCACGTGTTTTTACTCGACTAGACTGCGGGATGCATCCTCTCGCACGTGTTTTTGCTCGACTAGCCATGCGCATCCCAAAAAACCTGCGCATGCGCATCCCAAAAAACCTGCGCATGCGCATCCCAAAAAATCTGCGCATGCGCATCCCACAAAACCTGCGCATGCGCATCCCACAAAACCTCGCACGTGTTTGTGCTCGACTAGCCTGCGGGATGCATCCTCTCGCACGTGTTTTTACTCGACTAGCCTGCGGGATGCATCGTCTCGCTCGTGTTTTTACGCGACTAGCCTGCGGGATGCATCCTCTCGCACGTGTTTTTGCTCGACTAGCCATGCGCATCCCAAAAAACCTGCGCATGCGCATCCCAAAAAACCTGCGCATGCGCATCCCAAAAAATCTGCGCATGCGCATCCCACAAAACCTGCGCATGCGCATCCCACAAAACCTCGCACGTGTTTGTGCTCGACTAGCCTGCGGGATGCATCCTCTCGCACGTGTTTTTGCTCGACTAGCCTGCGGGATGCATCCTCTCGCACGTGTTTTTGCTCGACTAGCCATGCGCATCCCAAAAAACCTGCGCATGCGCATCCCAAAAAATCTGCGCATGCGCATCCCACAAAACCTGCGCATGCGCATCCCACAAAACCTCGCACGTGTTTGTGCTCGACTAGACTGCGGGATGCATCCTTTCGCACGTGTTTTTACTCGACTAGCCTGCGGGATGCATCCTCTCGCACGTGTTTTTGCTCGACTAGCCTGCGGGATGCATCCTCTCGCACGTGTTTGTGCTCGACTAGCCTGCGGGATGCATCCTCTCGCACGTGTTTTTACTCGACTAGCCTGCGGGATGCATCCTCTCGCACGTGTTTTTGCTCGACTAGCCTGCGGGATGCATCCTCTCGCACGTGTTTTTGCTCGACTAGCCATGCGCATCCCAAAAAACCTGCGCATGCGCATCCCACAAAACCTGCGCATGCGCATCCCACAAAACCTCGCACGTGTTTGTGTTCGACTAGCCTGCGGGATGCATCCTCTCGCACGTGTTTTTACTCGACTAGCCTGCGGGATGCATCGTCTCGCACGTGTTTTTACGCGACTAGCCTGCGGGATGCATCCTCTCGCACGTGTTTTTGCTCGACTAGCCATGCGCATCCCAAAAAACCTGCGCATGCGCATCCCAAAAAATCTGCGCATGCGCAACCCACAAAACCTGCGCATGCGCATCCCACAAAACCTCGCACGTGTTTGTGCTCGACTAGCCTGCGGGATGCATCCTTTCGCACGTGTTTTTACTCGACTAGACTGCGGGATGCATCCTCTCGCACGTGTTTTTACTCGACTACCCTGATGGATGCATCCTCTCGCACGTGTTTTTGCTCGACTAGCCATGCGCATCCCAAAAAACCTGCGCATGCGCATCCCAAAAAACCTGCGCATGCGCATCCCACAAAACCTCGCACGTGTTTTTACTCGACTAGCCTGCGGGATGCATCCTCTCGCACGTGTTTTTACTCGACTAGCCTGCGGGATGCATCCTCTCGCACGTGTTTTTACTCGACTAGCCTGCGGGATGCATCGTCTCGCACGTGTTTTTACTCGACTAGACTGCGGGATGCATCCTCTCGCACGTGTTTTTGCTCGACTAGCCATGCGCATCCCAAAAAACCTGCGCATGCGCATCCCAAAAAACCTGCGCATGCGCATCCCAAAAAATCTGCGCATGCGCATCCCACAAAACCTGCGCATGCGCATCCCACAAAACCTCGCACGTGTTTGTGCTCGACTAGCCTGCGGGATGCATCCTCTCGCACGTGTTTTTACTCGACTAGCCTGCGGGATGCATCGTCTCGCACGTGTTTTTACGCGACTAGCCTGCGGGATGCATCCTCTCGCACGTGTTTTTGCTCGACTAGCCATGCGCATCCCAAAAAACCTGCGCATGCGCATCCCAAAAAACCTGCGCATGCGCATCCCAAAAAATCTGCGCATGCGCATCCCACAAAACCTGCGCATGCGCATCCCACAAAACCTCGCACGTGTTTGTGCTCGACTAGCCTGCGGGATGCATCCTCTCGCACGTGTTTTTGCTCGACTAGCCTGCGGGATGCATCCTCTCGCACGTGTTTGTGCTCGACTAGCCTGCGGGATGCATCCTCTCGCACGTGTTTGTGCTCGACTAGCCTGCGGGATGCATCCTCTCGCACGTGTTTTTACTCGACTAGCCTGCGGGATGCATCCTCTCGCACGTGTTTTTGCTCGACTAGCCTGCGGGATGCATCCTCTCGCACGTGTTTTTGCTCGACTAGCCATGCGCATCCCAAAAAACCTGCGCATGCGCATCCCAAAAAATCTGCGCATGCGCATCCCACAAAACCTGCGCATGCGCATCCCACAAAACCTCGCACGTGTTTGTGTTCGACTAGACTGCGGGATGCATCCTTTCGCACGTGTTTTTACTCGACTAGCCTGCGGGATGCATCCTCTCGCACGTGTTTTTACTCGACTACCCTGATGGATGCATCCTCTCGCACGTGTTTTTGCTCGACTAGCCATGCGCATCCCAAAAAACCTGCGCATGCGCATCCCAAAAAACCTGCGCATGCGCATCCCACAAAACCTCGCACGTGTTTTTACTCGACTAGCCTGCGGGATGCATCCTCTCGCACGTGTTTTTACTCGACTAGCCTGCGGGATGCATCATCTCGCACGTGTTTTTGCTCGACTAGCCATGCGCATCCCAAAAAACCTGCACATGCGGATCCCAAAAAACCTGCGCATGCGCATCCCACAAAACCTGCGCATGCGCATCCCACAAAACCTCGCACGTGTTTTTACTCGACTAGCCTGCGGGATGCATCCTCTCGCACGTGTTTTTACTCGACTAGCCTGCGGGATGCATCCTCTCGCACGTGTTTTTGCTCGACTAGCCTGCGGGATGCATCCTCTCGCACGTGTTTTTACTCGACTAGCCTGCGGGATGCATCGTCTCGCACGTGTTTTTACGCGACTAGCCTGCGGGATGCATCCTCTCGCACGTGTTTTTGCTCGACTAGCCATGCGCATCCCAAAAAACCTGCGCATGCGCATCCCAAAAAATCTGCGCATGCGAAACCCACAAAACCTGCGCATGCGCATCCCACAAAACCTCGCACGTGTTTGTGCTCGACTAGCCTGCGGGATGCATCCTTTCGCACGTGTTTTTACTCGACTAGCCTGCGGGATGCATCCTCTCGCACGTGTTTTTGCTCGACTAGCCTGCGGGATGCATCCTCTCGCACGTGTTTTTACTCGACTAGCCTGCGGGATGCATCGTCTCGCACGTGTTTTTACTCGACTAGCCTGCGGGATGCATCCTCTCGCACGTGCTTTTGCTCGACTAGCCATGCGCATCCCAAAAAACCTGCGCATGCGCATCCCAAAAAATCTGCGCATGCGCATCCCACAAAACCTGCGCATGCGCATCCCACAAAACCTCGCACGTGTTTGTGCTCGACTAGCCTGCGGGATGCATCCTTTCGCACGTGTTTTTACTCGACTAGCCTGCGGGATGCATCCTCTCGCACGTGTTTTTGCTCGACTAGCCTGCGGGATGCATCCTCTCGCACGTGTTTTTGCTCGACTAGCCTGCGGGATGCATCCTCTCGCACGTGTTTGTGCTCGACTAGCCTGCGGGATGCATCCTCTCGCACGTGTTTTTGCTCGACTAGCCTGCGGGATGCATCCTCTCACACGTGTTTTTGCTCGACTAGCCTGCGGGATGCATCCTCTCGCACGTGTTTTTGCTCGACTAGCCATGCGCATCCCAAAAAACCTGCGCATGCGCATCCCAAAAAATCTGCGCATGCGCATCCCACAAAACCTGCGCATGCGCATCCCACAAAACCTCGCACGTGTTTGTGCTCGACTAGACTGCGGGATGCATCCTTTCGCACGTGTTTTTACTCGACTAGCCTGCGGGATGCATCCTCTCGCACGTGTTTTTACTCGTCTACCCTGATGGATGCATCCTCTCGCACGTGTTTTTGCTCGACTAGCCATGCGCATCCCAAAAAACCTGCGCATGCGCATCCCAAAAAACCTGCGCATGCGCATCCCACAAAACCTCGCACGTGTTTTTACTCGACTAGCCTGCGGGATGCATCCTCTCGCACGTGTTTTTACTCGACTAGCCTGCGGGATGCATCCTCTCGCACGTGTTTTTGCTCGACTAGCCATGCGCATCCCAAAAAACCTGCACATGCGCATCCCAAAAAACCTGCGCATGCGCATCCCACAAAACCTGCGCATGCGCATCCCACAAAACCTCGCACGTGTTTTTACTCGACTAGCCTGCGGGATGCATCCTCTCGCACGTGTTTTTACTCGACTAGCCTGCGGGATGCATCCTCTCGCACGTGTTTTTGCTCGACTAGCCTGCGGGATGCATCCTCTCGCACGTGTTTTTACTCGACTAGCCTGCGGGATGCATCGTCTCGCACGTGTTTTTACGCGACTAGCCTGCGGGATGCATCCTCTCGCACGAGTTTTTGCTCGACTAGCCATGCGCATCCCAAAAAACCTGCGCATGCGCATCCCAAAAAATCTGCGCATGCGCAACCCACAAAACCTGCGCATGCGCATCCCACAAAACCTCGCACGTGTTTGTGCTCGACTAGCCTGCGGGATGCATCCTTTCGCACGTGTTTTTACTCGACTAGCCTGCGGGATGCATCCTCTCGCACGTGTTTTTGCTCGACTAGCCATGCGCATCCCAAAAAACCTGCGCATGCGCATCCCAAAAAATCTGCGCATGCGCATCCCACAAAACCTGCGCATGCGCATCCCACAAAACCTCGCACGTGTTTGTGTTCGACTAGACTGCGGGATGCATCCTTTCGCACGTGTTTTTACTCGACTAGCCTGCGGGATGCATCCTCTCGCACGTGTTTTTACTCGACTACCCTGATGGATGCATCCTCTCGCACGTGTTTTTGCTCGACTAGCCATGCGCATCCCAAAAAACCTGCGCATGCGCATCCCAAAAAACCTGCGCATGCGCATCCCACAAAACCTCGCACGTGTTTTTACTCGACTAGCCTGCGGGATGCATCCTCTCGCACGTGTTTTTACTCGACTAGCCTGCGGGATGCATCATCTCGCACGTGTTTTTGCTCGACTAGCCATGCGCATCCCAAAAAACCTGCACATGCGGATCCCAAAAAACCTGCGCATGCGCATCCCACAAAACCTGCGCATGCGCATCCCACAAAACCTCGCACGTGTTTTTACTCGACTAGCCTGCGGGATGCATCCTCTCGCACGTGTTTTTACTCGACTAGCCTGCGGGATGCATCCTCTCGCACGTGTTTTTGCTCGACTAGCCTGCGGGATGCATCCTCTCGCACGTGTTTTTACTCGTCTACCCTGATGGATGCATCCTCTCGCACGTGTTTTTGCTCGACTAGCCATGCGCATCCCAAAAAACCTGCGCATGCGCATCCCAAAAAACCTGCGCATGCGCATCCCACAAAACCTCGCACGTGTTTTTACTCGACTAGCCTGCGGGATGCATCCTCTCGCACGTGTTTTTACTCGACTAGCCTGCGGGATGCATCCTCTCGCACGTGTTTTTGCTCGACTAGCCATGCGCATCCCAAAAAACCTGCACATGCGCATCCCAAAAAACGTGCGCATGCGCATCCCACAAAACCTGCGCATGCGCATCCCACAAAACCTCGCACGTGTTTTTACTCGACTAGCCTGCGGGATGCATCCTCTCGCACGTGTTTTTACTCGACTAGCCTGCGGGATGCATCCTCTCGCACGTGTTTTTGCTCGACTAGCCTGCGGGATGCATCCTCTCGCACGTGTTTTTACTCGACTAGCCTGCGGGATGCATCGTCTCGCACGTGTTTTTACGCGACTAGCCTGCGGGATGCATCCTCTCGCACGAGTTTTTGCTCGACTAGCCATGCGCATCCCAAAAAACCTGCGCATGCGCATCCCAAAAAATCTGCGCATGCGCAACCCACAAAACCTGCGCATGCGCATCCCACAAAACCTCGCACGTGTTTGTGCTCGACTAGCCTGCGGGATGCATCCTTTCGCACGTGTTTTTACTCGACTAGCCTGCGGGATGCATCCTCTCGCACGTGTTTTTGCTCGACTAGCCTGCGGGATGCATCCTCTCGCACGTGTTTTTACTCGACTAGCCTGCGGGATGCATCGTCTCGCACGTGTTTTTACTCGACTAGCCTGCGGGATGCATCCTCTCGCACGTGTTTTTGCTCGACTAGCCATGCGCATCCCAAAAAACCTGCGCATGCGCATCCCAAAAAATCTGCGCATGCGCATCCCACAAAACCTGCGCATGCGCATCCCACAAAACCTCGCACGTGTTTGTGCTCGACTAGCCTGCGGGATGCATCCTTTCGCACGTGTTTTTACTCGACTAGCCTGCGGGATGCATCCTCTCGCACGTGTTTTTGCTCGACTAGCCTGCGGGATGCATCCTCTCGCACGTGTTTTTGCTCGACTAGCCATGCGCATCCCAAAAAACCTGCACATGCGCATCCCAAAAAACCTGCGCATGCGCATCCCACAAAACCTGCGCATGCGCATCCCACAAAACCTCGCACGTGTTTTTACTCGACTAGCCTGCGGGATGCATCCTCTCGCACGTGTTTTTGCTCGACTAGCCTGCGGGATGCATCCTCTCGCACGTGTTTGTGCTCGACTAGCCTGCGGGATGCATCCTCTCGCACGTGTTTTTACTCGACTAGCCTGCGGGATGCATCCTCTCGCACGTGTTTTTGCTCGACTAGCCTGCGGGATGCATCCTCTCGCACGTGTTTTTGCTCGACTAGCCATGCGCATCCCAAAAAACCTGCGCATGCGCATCCCAAAAAATCTGCGCATGCGCATCCCACAAAACCTGCGCATGCGCATCCCACAAAACCTCGCACGTGTTTGTGCTCGACTAGACTGCGGGATGCATCCTTTCGCACGTGTTTTTACTCGACTAGCCTGCGGGATGCATCCTCTCGCACGTGTTTTTACTCGTCTACCCTGATGGATGCATCCTCTCGCACGTGTTTTTGCTCGACTAGCCATGCGCATCCCAAAAAACCTGCGCATGCGCATCCCAAAAAACCTGCGCATGCGCATCCCACAAAACCTCGCACGTGTTTTTACTCGACTAGCCTGCGGGATGCATCCTCTCGCACGTGTTTTTACTCGACTAGCCTGCGGGATGCATCCTCTCGCACGTGTTTTTGCTCGACTAGCCATGCGCATCCCAAAAAACCTGCACATGCGCATCCCAAAAAACCTGCGCATGCGCATCCCACAAAACCTGCGCATGCGCATCCCACAAAACCTCGCACGTGTTTTTACTCGACTAGCCTGCGGGATGCATCCTCTCGCACGTGTTTTTACTCGACTAGCCTGCGGGATGCATCCTCTCGCACGTGTTTTTGCTCGACTAGCCTGCGGGATGCATCCTCTCGCACGTGTTTTTACTCGACTAGCCTGCGGGATGCATCGTCTCGCACGTGTTTTTACGCGACTAGCCTGCGGGATGCATCCTCTCGCACGAGTTTTTGCTCGACTAGCCATGCGCATCCCAAAAAACCTGCGCATGCGCAACCCACAAAACCTGCGCATGCGCATCCCACAAAACCTCGCACGTGTTTGTGCTCGACTAGCCTGCGGGATGCATCCTTTCGCACGTGTTTTTACTCGACTAGCCTGCGGGATGCATCCTCTCGCACGTGTTTTTGCTCGACTAGCCATGCGCATCCCAAAAAACCTGCGCATGCGCATCCCAAAAAATCTGCGCATGCGCATCCCACAAAACCTGCGCATGCGCATCCCACAAAACCTCGCACGTGTTTGTGTTCGACTAGACTGCGGGATGCATCCTTTCGCACGTGTTTTTACTCGACTAGCCTGCGGGATGCATCCTCTCGCACGTGTTTTTACTCGACTACCCTGATGGATGCATCCTCTCGCACGTGTTTTTGCTCGACTAGCCATGCGCATCCCAAAAAACCTGCGCATGCGCATCCCAAAAAACCTGCGCATGCGCATCCCACAAAACCTCGCACGTGTTTTTACTCGACTAGCCTGCGGGATGCATCCTCTCGCACGTGTTTTTACTCGACTAGCCTGCGGGATGCATCATCTCGCACGTGTTTTTGCTCGACTAGCCATGCGCATCCCAAAAAACCTGCACATGCGGATCCCAAAAAACCTGCGCATGCGCATCCCACAAAACCTGCGCATGCGCATCCCACAAAACCTCGCACGTGTTTTTACTCGACTAGCCTGCGGGATGCATCCTCTCGCACGTGTTTTTACTCGACTAGCCTGCGGGATGCATCCTCTCGCACGTGTTTTTGCTCGACTAGCCTGCGGGATGCATCCTCTCGCACGTGTTTTTACTCGTCTACCCTGATGGATGCATCCTCTCGCACGTGTTTTTGCTCGACTAGCCATGCGCATCCCAAAAAACCTGCGCATGCGCATCCCAAAAAACCTGCGCATGCGCATCCCACAAAACCTCGCACGTGTTTTTACTCGACTAGCCTGCGGGATGCATCCTCTCGCACGTGTTTTTACTCGACTAGCCTGCGGGATGCATCCTCTCGCACGTGTTTTTGCTCGACTAGCCATGCGCATCCCAAAAAACCTGCACATGCGCATCCCAAAAAACCTGCGCATGCGCATCCCACAAAACCTGCGCATGCGCATCCCACAAAACCTCGCACGTGTTTTTACTCGACTAGCCTGCGGGATGCATCCTCTCGCACGTGTTTTTACTCGACTAGCCTGCGGGATGCATCCTCTCGCACGTGTTTTTGCTCGACTAGCCTGCGGGATGCATCCTCTCGCACGTGTTTTTACTCGACTAGCCTGCGGGATGCATCGTCTCGCACGTGTTTTTACGCGACTAGCCTGCGGGATGCATCCTCTCGCACGAGTTTTTGCTCGACTAGCCATGCGCATCCCAAAAAACCTGCGCATGCGCATCCCAAAAAATCTGCGCATGCGCAACCCACAAAACCTGCGCATGCGCATCCCACAAAACCTCGCACGTGTTTGTGCTCGACTAGCCTGCGGGATGCATCCTTTCGCACGTGTTTTTACTCGACTAGCCTGCGGGATGCATCCTCTCGCACGTGTTTTTGCTCGACTAGCCTGCGGGATGCATCCTCTCGCACGTGTTTTTACTCGACTAGCCTGCGGGATGCATCGTCTCGCACGTGTTTTTACTCGACTAGCCTGCGGGATGCATCCTCTCGCACGTGTTTTTGCTCGACTAGCCATGCGCATCCCAAAAAACCTGCGCATGCGCATCCCAAAAAATCTGCGCATGCGCATCCCACAAAACCTGCGCATGCGCATCCCACAAAACCTCGCACGTGTTTGTGCTCGACTAGCCTGCGGGATGCATCCTTTCGCACGTGTTTTTACTCGACTAGCCTGCGGGATGCATCCTCTCGCACGTGTTTTTGCTCGACTAGCCTGCGGGATGCATCCTCTCGCACGTGTTTTTGCTCGACTAGCCATGCGCATCCCAAAAAACCTGCACATGCGCATCCCAAAAAACCTGCGCATGCGCATCCCACAAAACCTGCGCATGCGCATCCCACAAAACCTCGCACGTGTTTTTACTCGACTAGCCTGCGGGATGCATCCTCTCGCACGTGTTTTTGCTCGACTAGCCTGCGGGATGCATCCTCTCGCACGTGTTTGTGCTCGACTAGCCTGCGGGATGCATCCTCTCGCACGTGTTTTTACTCGACTAGCCTGCGGGATGCATCCTCTCGCACGTGTTTTTGCTCGACTAGCCTGCGGGATGCATCCTCTCGCACGTGTTTTTGCTCGACTAGCCATGCGCATCCCAAAAAACCTGCGCATGCGCATCCCAAAAAATCTGCGCATGCGCATCCCACAAAACCTGCGCATGCGCATCCCACAAAACCTCGCACGTGTTTGTGCTCGACTAGACTGCGGGATGCATCCTTTCGCACGTGTTTTTACTCGACTAGCCTGCGGGATGCATCCTCTCGCACGTGTTTTTACTCGTCTACCCTGATGGATGCATCCTCTCGCACGTGTTTTTGCTCGACTAGCCATGCGCATCCCAAAAAACCTGCGCATGCGCATCCCAAAAAACCTGCGCATGCGCATCCCACAAAACCTCGCACGTGTTTTTACTCGACTAGCCTGCGGGATGCATCCTCTCGCACGTGTTTTTACTCGACTAGCCTGCGGGATGCATCCTCTCGCACGTGTTTTTGCTCGACTAGCCATGCGCATCCCAAAAAACCTGCACATGCGCATCCCAAAAAACCTGCGCATGCGCATCCCACAAAACCTGCGCATGCGCATCCCACAAAACCTCGCACGTGTTTTTACTCGACTAGCCTGCGGGATGCATCCTCTCGCACGTGTTTTTACTCGACTAGCCTGCGGGATGCATCCTCTCGCACGTGTTTTTGCTCGACTAGCCTGCGGGATGCATCCTCTCGCACGTGTTTTTACTCGACTAGCCTGCGGGATGCATCGTCTCGCACGTGTTTTTACGCGACTAGCCTGCGGGATGCATCCTCTCGCACGAGTTTTTGCTCGACTAGCCATGCGCATCCCAAAAAACCTGCGCATGCGCATCCCAAAAAATCTGCGCATGCGCAACCCACAAAACCTGCGCATGCGCATCCCACAAAACCTCGCACGTGTTTGTGCTCGACTAGCCTGCGGGATGCATCCTTTCGCACGTGTTTTTACTCGACTAGCCTGCGGGATGCATCCTCTCGCACGTGTTTTTGCTCGACTAGCCATGCGCATCCCAAAAAACCTGCGCATGCGCATCCCAAAAAATCTGCGCATGCGCATCCCACAAAACCTGCGCATGCGCATCCCACAAAACCTCGCACGTGTTTGTGTTCGACTAGACTGCGGGATGCATCCTTTCGCACGTGTTTTTACTCGACTAGCCTGCGGGATGCATCCTCTCGCACGTGTTTTTACTCGACTACCCTGATGGATGCATCCTCTCGCACGTGTTTTTGCTCGACTAGCCATGCGCATCCCAAAAAACCTGCGCATGCGCATCCCAAAAAACCTGCGCATGCGCATCCCACAAAACCTCGCACGTGTTTTTACTCGACTAGCCTGCGGGATGCATCCTCTCGCACGTGTTTTTACTCGACTAGCCTGCGGGATGCATCATCTCGCACGTGTTTTTGCTCGACTAGCCATGCGCATCCCAAAAAACCTGCACATGCGGATCCCAAAAAACCTGCGCATGCGCATCCCACAAAACCTGCGCATGCGCATCCCACAAAACCTCGCACGTGTTTTTACTCGACTAGCCTGCGGGATGCATCCTCTCGCACGTGTTTTTACTCGACTAGCCTGCGGGATGCATCCTCTCGCACGTGTTTTTGCTCGACTAGCCTGCGGGATGCATCCTCTCGCACGTGTTTTTACTCGTCTACCCTGATGGATGCATCCTCTCGCACGTGTTTTTGCTCGACTAGCCATGCGCATCCCAAAAAACCTGCGCATGCGCATCCCAAAAAACCTGCGCATGCGCATCCCACAAAACCTGCGCATGCGCATCCCACAAAACCTCGCACGTGTTTTTACTCGACTAGCCTGCGGGATGCATCCTCTCGCACGTGTTTTTACTCGACTAGCCTGCGGGATGCATCCTCTCGCACGTGTTTTTGCTCGACTAGCCTGCGGGATGCATCCTCTCGCACGTGTTTTTACTCGACTAGCCTGCGGGATGCATCGTCTCGCACGTGTTTTTACGCGACTAGCCTGCGGGATGCATCCTCTCGCACGAGTTTTTGCTCGACTAGCCATGCGCATCCCAAAAAACCTGCGCATGCGCATCCCAAAAAATCTGCGCATGCGCAACCCACAAAACCTGCGCATGCGCATCCCACAAAACCTCGCACGTGTTTGTGCTCGACTAGCCTGCGGGATGCATCCTTTCGCACGTGTTTTTACTCGACTAGCCTGCGGGATGCATCCTCTCGCACGTGTTTTTGCTCGACTAGCCATGCGCATCCCAAAAAACCTGCGCATGCGCATCCCAAAAAATCTGCGCATGCGCATCCCACAAAACCTGCGCATGCGCATCCCACAAAACCTCGCACGTGTTTGTGTTCGACTAGACTGCGGGATGCATCCTTTCGCACGTGTTTTTACTCGACTAGCCTGCGGGATGCATCCTCTCGCACGTGTTTTTACTCGACTACCCTGATGGATGCATCCTCTCGCACGTGTTTTTGCTCGACTAGCCATGCGCATCCCAAAAAACCTGCGCATGCGCATCCCAAAAAACCTGCGCATGCGCATCCCACAAAACCTCGCACGTGTTTTTACTCGACTAGCCTGCGGGATGCATCCTCTCGCACGTGTTTTTACTCGACTAGCCTGCGGGATGCATCATCTCGCACGTGTTTTTGCTCGACTAGCCATGCGCATCCCAAAAAACCTGCACATGCGGATCCCAAAAAACCTGCGCATGCGCATCCCACAAAACCTGCGCATGCGCATCCCACAAAACCTCGCACGTGTTTTTACTCGACTAGCCTGCGGGATGCATCCTCTCGCACGTGTTTTTACTCGACTAGCCTGCGGGATGCATCCTCTCGCACGTGTTTTTGCTCGACTAGCCTGCGGGATGCATCCTCTCGCACGTGTTTTTACTCGACTAGCCTGCGGGATGCATCCTCTCGCACGTGTTTTTACTCGACTAGCCTGCGGGATGCATCCTCTCGCACGTGTTTTTGCTCGACTAGCCATGCGCATCCCAAAAAACCTGCACATGCGCATCCCAAAAAACCTGCGCATGCGCATCCCACAAAACCTGCGCATGCGCATCCCACAAAACCTCGCACGTGTTTTTACTCGACTAGCCTGCGGGATGCATCCTCTCGCACGTGTTTTTACTCGACTAGCCTGCGGGATGCATCCTCTCGCACGTGTTTTTGCTCGACTAGCCTGCGGGATGCATCCTCTCGCACGTGTTTTTACTCGACTAGCCTGCGGGATGCATCGTCTCGCACGTGTTTTTACGCGACTAGCCTGCGGGATGCATCCTCTCGCACGAGTTTTTGCTCGACTAGCCATGCGCATCCCAAAAAACCTGCGCATGCGCATCCCAAAAAATCTGCGCATGCGCAACCCACAAAACCTGCGCATGCGCATCCCACAAAACCTCGCACGTGTTTGTGCTCGACTAGCCTGCGGGATGCATCCTTTCGCACGTGTTTTTACTCGACTAGCCTGCGGGATGCATCCTCTCGCACGTGTTTTTGCTCGACTAGCCTGCGGGATGCATCCTCTCGCACGTGTTTTTACTCGACTAGCCTGCGGGATGCATCGTCTCGCACGTGTTTTTACTCGACTAGCCTGCGGGATGCATCCTCTCGCACGTGTTTTTGCTCGACTAGCCATGCGCATCCCAAAAAACCTGCGCATGCGCATCCCAAAAAATCTGCGCATGCGCATCCCACAAAACCTGCGCATGCGCATCCCACAAAACCTCGCACGTGTTTGTGCTCGACTAGCCTGCGGGATGCATCCTTTCGCACGTGTTTTTACTCGACTAGCCTGCGGGATGCATCCTCTCGCACGTGTTTTTGCTCGACTAGCCTGCGGGATGCATCCTCTCGCACGTGTTTTTGCTCGACTAGCCATGCGCATCCCAAAAAACCTGCACATGCGCATCCCAAAAAACCTGCGCATGCGCATCCCACAAAACCTGCGCATGCGCATCCCACAAAACCTCGCACGTGTTTTTACTCGACTAGCCTGCGGGATGCATCCTCTCGCACGTGTTTTTGCTCGGCTAGCCTGCGGGATGCATCCTCTCGCACGTGTTTTTGCTCGACTAGCCATGCGCATCCCAAAAAACCTGCGCATGCGCATCCCACAAAACCTCGCACGTGTTTTTACTCGACTAGCCTGCGGGATGCATCCTCTCGCACGTGTTTTTACTCGACTAGCCTGCGGGATGCATCCTCTCGCACGTGTTTTTACTCGACTAGCCTGCGGGATGCATCGTCTCGCACGTGTTTTTACTCGACTAGCCTGCGGGATGCATCCTCTCGCACGTGTTTTTGCTCGACTAGCCATGCGCATCCCAAAAAACCTGCGCATGCGCATCCCAAAAAATCTGCGCATGCGCATCCCACAAAACCTGCGCATGCGCATCCCACAAAACCTCGCACGTGTTTGTGCTCGACTAGCCTGCGGGATGCATCCTTTCGCACGTGTTTTTACTCGACTAGCCTGCGGGATGCATCCTCTCGCACGTGTTTGTGCTCGACTACCCTGATGGATGCATCCTCTCGCACGTGTTTTTGCTCGACTAGCCATGCGCATCCCAAAAAACCTGCGCATGCGCATCCCAAAAAACCTGCGCATGCGCATCCCACAAAACCTCGCACGTGTTTTTACTCGACTAGCCTGCGGGATGCATCCTCTCGCACGTGTTTTTACTCGACTAGCCTGCGGGATGCATCCTCTCGCACGTGTTTTTGCTCGACTAGCCATGCGCATCCCAAAAAACCTGCACATGCGCATCCCAAAAAACCTGCGCATGCGCATCCCACAAAACCTGCGCATGCGCATCCCACAAAACCTCGCACGTGTTTTTGCTCGACTAGCCATGCGCATCCCAAAAAACCTGCGCATGCGCATCCCAAAAAATCTGCGCATGCGCATCCCACAAAACCTGCGCATGCGCATCCCACAAAACCTCGCACGTGTTTGTGCTCGACTAGCCTGCGGGATGCATCCTTTCGCACGTGTTTTTACTCGACTAGCCTGCGGGATGCATCCTCTCGCACGTGTTTTTGCTCGACTAGCCTGCGGGATGCATCCTCTCGCACGTGTTTTTACTCGACTAGCCTGCGGGATGCATCGTCTCGCACGTGTTTTTACTCGACTAGCCTGCGGGATGCATCCTCTCGCACGTGTTTTTGCTCGACTAGCCATGCGCATCCCAAAAAACCTGCGCATGCGCATCCCAAAAAATCTGCGCATGCGCATCCCACAAAACCTGCGCATGCGCATCCCACAAAACCTCGCACGTGTTTGTGCTCGACTAGCCTGCGGGATGCATCCTTTCGCACGTGTTTTTACTCGACTAGCCTGCGGGATGCATCCTCTCGCACGTGTTTTTGCTCGACTAGCCTGCGGGATGCATCCTCTCGCACGTGTTTTTGCTCGACTAGCCATGCGCATCCCAAAAAACCTGCACATGCGCATCCCAAAAAACCTGCGCATGCGCATCCCACAAAACCTGCGCATGCGCATCCCACAAAACCTCGCACGTGTTTTTACTCGACTAGCCTGCGGGATGCATCCTCTCGCACGTGTTTTTGCTCGACTAGCCTGCGGGATGCATCCTCTCGCACGTGTTTGTGCTCGACTAGCCTGCGGGATGCATCCTCTCGCACGTGTTTTTACTCGACTAGCCTGCGGGATGCATCCTCTCGCACGTGTTTTTGCTCGACTAGCCTGCGGGATGCATCCTCTCGCACGTGTTTTTGCTCGACTAGCCATGCGCATCCCAAAAAACCTGCGCATGCGCATCCCAAAAAATCTGCGCATGCGCATCCCACAAAACCTGCGCATGCGCATCCCACAAAACCTCGCACGTGTTTGTGCTCGACTAGACTGCGGGATGCATCCTTTCGCACGTGTTTTTACTCGACTAGCCTGCGGGATGCATCCTCTCGCACGTGTTTTTACTCGTCTACCCTGATGGATGCATCCTCTCGCACGTGTTTTTGCTCGACTAGCCATGCGCATCCCAAAAAACCTGCGCATGCGCATCCCAAAAAACCTGCGCATGCGCATCCCACAAAACCTCGCACGTGTTTTTACTCGACTAGCCTGCGGGATGCATCCTCTCGCACGTGTTTTTACTCGACTAGCCTGCGGGATGCATCCTCTCGCACGTGTTTTTGCTCGACTAGCCATGCGCATCCCAAAAAACCTGCACATGCGCATCCCAAAAAACCTGCGCATGCGCATCCCACAAAACCTGCGCATGCGCATCCCACAAAACCTCGCACGTGTTTTTACTCGACTAGCCTGCGGGATGCATCCTCTCGCACGTGTTTTTACTCGACTAGCCTGCGGGATGCATCCTCTCGCACGTGTTTTTGCTCGACTAGCCTGCGGGATGCATCCTCTCGCACGTGTTTTTACTCGACTAGCCTGCGGGATGCATCGTCTCGCACGTGTTTTTACGCGACTAGCCTGCGGGATGCATCCTCTCGCACGAGTTTTTGCTCGACTAGCCATGCGCATCCCAAAAAACCTGCGCATGCGCATCCCAAAAAATCTGCGCATGCGCAACCCACAAAACCTGCGCATGCGCATCCCACAAAACCTCGCACGTGTTTGTGCTCGACTAGCCTGCGGGATGCATCCTTTCGCACGTGTTTTTACTCGACTAGCCTGCGGGATGCATCCTCTCGCACGTGTTTTTGCTCGACTAGCCATGCGCATCCCAAAAAACCTGCGCATGCGCATCCCAAAAAATCTGCGCATGCGCATCCCACAAAACCTGCGCATGCGCATCCCACAAAACCTCGCACGTGTTTGTGTTCGACTAGACTGCGGGATGCATCCTTTCGCACGTGTTTTTACTCGACTAGCCTGCGGGATGCATCCTCTCGCACGTGTTTTTACTCGACTACCCTGATGGATGCATCCTCTCGCACGTGTTTTTGCTCGACTAGCCATGCGCATCCCAAAAAACCTGCGCATGCGCATCCCAAAAAACCTGCGCATGCGCATCCCACAAAACCTCGCACGTGTTTTTACTCGACTAGCCTGCGGGATGCATCCTCTCGCACGTGTTTTTACTCGACTAGCCTGCGGGATGCATCATCTCGCACGTGTTTTTGCTCGACTAGCCATGCGCATCCCAAAAAACCTGCACATGCGGATCCCAAAAAACCTGCGCATGCGCATCCCACAAAACCTGCGCATGCGCATCCCACAAAACCTCGCACGTGTTTTTACTCGACTAGCCTGCGGGATGCATCCTCTCGCACGTGTTTTTACTCGACTAGCCTGCGGGATGCATCCTCTCGCACGTGTTTTTGCTCGACTAGCCTGCGGGATGCATCCTCTCGCACGTGTTTTTACTCGTCTACCCTGATGGATGCATCCTCTCGCACGTGTTTTTGCTCGACTAGCCATGCGCATCCCAAAAAACCTGCGCATGCGCATCCCAAAAAACCTGCGCATGCGCATCCCACAAAACCTGCGCATGCGCATCCCACAAAACCTCGCACGTGTTTTTACTCGACTAGCCTGCGGGATGCATCCTCTCGCACGTGTTTTTACTCGACTAGCCTGCGGGATGCATCCTCTCGCACGTGTTTTTGCTCGACTAGCCTGCGGGATGCATCCTCTCGCACGTGTTTTTACTCGACTAGCCTGCGGGATGCATCGTCTCGCACGTGTTTTTACGCGACTAGCCTGCGGGATGCATCCTCTCGCACGAGTTTTTGCTCGACTAGCCATGCGCATCCCAAAAAACCTGCGCATGCGCATCCCAAAAAATCTGCGCATGCGCAACCCACAAAACCTGCGCATGCGCATCCCACAAAACCTCGCACGTGTTTGTGCTCGACTAGCCTGCGGGATGCATCCTTTCGCACGTGTTTTTACTCGACTAGCCTGCGGGATGCATCCTCTCGCACGTGTTTTTGCTCGACTAGCCATGCGCATCCCAAAAAACCTGCGCATGCGCATCCCAAAAAATCTGCGCATGCGCATCCCACAAAACCTGCGCATGCGCATCCCACAAAACCTCGCACGTGTTTGTGTTCGACTAGACTGCGGGATGCATCCTTTCGCACGTGTTTTTACTCGACTAGCCTGCGGGATGCATCCTCTCGCACGTGTTTTTACTCGACTACCCTGATGGATGCATCCTCTCGCACGTGTTTTTGCTCGACTAGCCATGCGCATCCCAAAAAACCTGCGCATGCGCATCCCAAAAAACCTGCGCATGCGCATCCCACAAAACCTCGCACGTGTTTTTACTCGACTAGCCTGCGGGATGCATCCTCTCGCACGTGTTTTTACTCGACTAGCCTGCGGGATGCATCATCTCGCACGTGTTTTTGCTCGACTAGCCATGCGCATCCCAAAAAACCTGCACATGCGGATCCCAAAAAACCTGCGCATGCGCATCCCACAAAACCTGCGCATGCGCATCCCACAAAACCTCGCACGTGTTTTTACTCGACTAGCCTGCGGGATGCATCCTCTCGCACGTGTTTTTACTCGACTAGCCTGCGGGATGCATCCTCTCGCACGTGTTTTTGCTCGACTAGCCTGCGGGATGCATCCTCTCGCACGTGTTTTTACTCGACTAGCCTGCGGGATGCATCCTCTCGCACGTGTTTTTACTCGACTAGCCTGCGGGATGCATCCTCTCGCACGTGTTTTTGCTCGACTAGCCATGCGCATCCCAAAAAACCTGCACATGCGCATCCCAAAAAACCTGCGCATGCGCATCCCACAAAACCTGCGCATGCGCATCCCACAAAACCTCGCACGTGTTTTTACTCGACTAGCCTGCGGGATGCATCCTCTCGCACGTGTTTTTACTCGACTAGCCTGCGGGATGCATCCTCTCGCACGTGTTTTTGCTCGACTAGCCTGCGGGATGCATCCTCTCGCACGTGTTTTTACTCGACTAGCCTGCGGGATGCATCGTCTCGCACGTGTTTTTACGCGACTAGCCTGCGGGATGCATCCTCTCGCACGAGTTTTTGCTCGACTAGCCATGCGCATCCCAAAAAACCTGCGCATGCGCATCCCAAAAAATCTGCGCATGCGCAACCCACAAAACCTGCGCATGCGCATCCCACAAAACCTCGCACGTGTTTGTGCTCGACTAGCCTGCGGGATGCATCCTTTCGCACGTGTTTTTACTCGACTAGCCTGCGGGATGCATCCTCTCGCACGTGTTTTTGCTCGACTAGCCTGCGGGATGCATCCTCTCGCACGTGTTTTTACTCGACTAGCCTGCGGGATGCATCGTCTCGCACGTGTTTTTACTCGACTAGCCTGCGGGATGCATCCTCTCGCACGTGTTTTTGCTCGACTAGCCATGCGCATCCCAAAAAACCTGCGCATGCGCATCCCAAAAAATCTGCGCATGCGCATCCCACAAAACCTGCGCATGCGCATCCCACAAAACCTCGCACGTGTTTGTGCTCGACTAGCCTGCGGGATGCATCCTTTCGCACGTGTTTTTACTCGACTAGCCTGCGGGATGCATCCTCTCGCACGTGTTTTTGCTCGACTAGCCTGCGGGATGCATCCTCTCGCACGTGTTTTTGCTCGACTAGCCATGCGCATCCCAAAAAACCTGCACATGCGCATCCCAAAAAACCTGCGCATGCGCATCCCACAAAACCTGCGCATGCGCATCCCACAAAACCTCGCACGTGTTTTTACTCGACTAGCCTGCGGGATGCATCCTCTCGCACGTGTTTTTGCTCGGCTAGCCTGCGGGATGCATCCTCTCGCACGTGTTTTTGCTCGACTAGCCATGCGCATCCCAAAAAACCTGCGCATGCGCATCCCACAAAACCTCGCACGTGTTTTTACTCGACTAGCCTGCGGGATGCATCCTCTCGCACGTGTTTTTACTCGACTAGCCTGCGGGATGCATCCTCTCGCACGTGTTTTTACTCGACTAGCCTGCGGGATGCATCGTCTCGCACGTGTTTTTACTCGACTAGCCTGCGGGATGCATCCTCTCGCACGTGTTTTTGCTCGACTAGCCATGCGCATCCCAAAAAACCTGCGCATGCGCATCCCAAAAAATCTGCGCATGCGCATCCCACAAAACCTGCGCATGCGCATCCCACAAAACCTCGCACGTGTTTGTGCTCGACTAGCCTGCGGGATGCATCCTTTCGCACGTGTTTTTACTCGACTAGCCTGCGGGATGCATCCTCTCGCACGTGTTTGTGCTCGACTACCCTGATGGATGCATCCTCTCGCACGTGTTTTTGCTCGACTAGCCATGCGCATCCCAAAAAACCTGCGCATGCGCATCCCAAAAAACCTGCGCATGCGCATCCCACAAAACCTCGCACGTGTTTTTACTCGACTAGCCTGCGGGATGCATCCTCTCGCACGTGTTTTTACTCGACTAGCCTGCGGGATGCATCCTCTCGCACGTGTTTTTGCTCGACTAGCCATGCGCATCCCAAAAAACCTGCACATGCGCATCCCAAAAAACCTGCGCATGCGCATCCCACAAAACCTGCGCATGCGCATCCCACAAAACCTCGCACGTGTTTTTACTCGACTAGCCTGCGGGATGCATCCTCTCGCACGTGTTTTTACTCGACTAGCCTGCGGGATGCATCCTCTCGCACGTGTTTTTGCTCGACTAGCCTGCGGGATGCATCCTCTCGCACGTGTTTTTACTCGACTAGCCTGCGGGATGCATCGTCTCGCACGTGTTTTTACGCGACTAGCCTGCGGGATGCATCCTCTCGCACGAGTTTTTGCTCGACTAGCCATGCGCATCCCAAAAAACCTGCGCATGCGCATCCCAAAAAATCTGCGCATGCGCAACCCACAAAACCTGCGCATGCGCATCCCACAAAACCTCGCACGTGTTTGTGCTCGACTAGCCTGCGGGATGCATCCTTTCGCACGTGTTTTTACTCGACTAGCCTGCGGGATGCATCCTCTCGCACGTGTTTTTGCTCGACTAGCCTGCGGGATGCATCCTCTCGCACGTGTTTTTACTCGACTAGCCTGCGGGATGCATCGTCTCGCACGTGTTTTTACTCGACTAGCCTGCGGGATGCATCCTCTCGCACGTGTTTTTGCTCGACTAGCCATGCGCATCCCAAAAAACCTGCGCATGCGCATCCCAAAAAATCTGCGCATGCGCATCCCACAAAACCTGCGCATGCGCATCCCACAAAACCTCGCACGTGTTTGTGCTCGACTAGCCTGCGGGATGCATCCTTTCGCACGTGTTTTTACTCGACTAGCCTGCGGGATGCATCCTCTCGCACGTGTTTTTGCTCGACTAGCCTGCGGGATGCATCCTCTCGCACGTGTTTTTGCTCGACTAGCCATGCGCATCCCAAAAAACCTGCACATGCGCATCCCAAAAAACCTGCGCATGCGCATCCCACAAAACCTGCGCATGCGCATCCCACAAAACCTCGCACGTGTTTTTACTCGACTAGCCTGCGGGATGCATCCTCTCGCACGTGTTTTTGCTCGGCTAGCCTGCGGGATGCATCCTCTCGCACGTGTTTTTGCTCGACTAGCCATGCGCATCCCAAAAAACCTGCGCATGCGCATCCCACAAAACCTCGCACGTGTTTTTACTCGACTAGCCTGCGGGATGCATCCTCTCGCACGTGTTTTTACTCGACTAGCCTGCGGGATGCATCCTCTCGCACGTGTTTTTACTCGACTAGCCTGCGGGATGCATCGTCTCGCACGTGTTTTTACTCGACTAGCCTGCGGGATGCATCCTCTCGCACGTGTTTTTGCTCGACTAGCCATGCGCATCCCAAAAAACCTGCGCATGCGCATCCCAAAAAATCTGCGCATGCGCATCCCACAAAACCTGCGCATGCGCATCCCACAAAACCTCGCACGTGTTTGTGCTCGACTAGCCTGCGGGATGCATCCTTTCGCACGTGTTTTTACTCGACTAGCCTGCGGGATGCATCCTCTCGCACGTGTTTGTGCTCGACTAGCCTGCGGGATGCATCCTCTCGCACGTGTTTTTGCTCGACTAGCCATGCGCATCCCAAAAAACCTGCGCATGCGCATCCCAAAAAATCTGCGCATGCGCATCCCACAAAACCTGCGCATGCGCATCCCACAAAACCTCGCACGTGTTTGTGCTCGACTAGCCTGCGGGATGCATCCTTTCGCACGTGTTTTTACTCGACTATCCTGCGGGATGCATCCTCTCGCACGTGTTTCTGCTCGACTAGCCTGCGGGATGCATCCTCTCGCACGTGTTTTTGCTCGACTAGCCATGCGCATCCCAAAAAACCTGCGCATGCGCATCCCAAAAAATCTGCGCATGCGCATCCCACAAAACCTGCGCATGCGCATCCCACAAAACCTCGCACGTGTTTGTGCTCGACTAGACTGCGGGATGCATCCTCTCGCACGTGTTTTTACTCGACTAGCCTGCGGGATGCATCCTCTCGCACGTGTTTTTACTCGACTACCCTGATGGATGCATCCTCTCGCACGTGTTTTTGCTCGACTAGCCATGCGCATCCCAAAAAACCTGCGCATGCGCATCCCAAAAAACCTGCGCATGCGCATCCCACAAAACCTCGCACGTGTTTTTGCTCGACTAGCCATGCGCATCCCAAAAAACCTGCACATGCGCATCCCAAAAAACCTGCGCATGCGCATCCCACAAAACCTGCGCATGCGCATCCCACAAAACCTGCGCATGCGCATCCCACAAAACCTCGCACGTGTTTTTACTCGACTAGCCTGCGGGATGCATCCTCTCGCACGTGTATTTACTCGACTAGCCTGCGGGATGCATCCTCTCGCACGTGTTTTTACTCGGCTAGCCTGCGGGATGCATCCTCTCGCACGTGTTTTTGCTCGACTAGCCATGCGCATCCCAAAAAACCTGCACATGCGCATCCCAAAAAACCTGCGCATGCGCATCCCACAAAACCTGCGCATGCGCATCCCACAAAACCTCGCACGTGTTTTTACTCGACTAGCCTGCGGGATGCATCCTCTCGCACGTGTTTTTGCTCGGCTAGCCTGCGGGATGCATCCTCTCGCACGTGTTTTTGCTCGACTAGCCATGCGCATCCCAAAAAACCTGCGCATGCGCATCCCAAAAAATCTGCGCATGCGCATCCCACAAAACCTGCGCATGCGCATCCCACAAAACCTCGCACGTGTTTGTGCTCGACTAGCCTGCGGGATGCATCCTTTCGCACGTGTTTTTACTCGACTAGCCTGCGGGATGCATCCTCTCGCACGTGTTTTTGCTCGACTAGCCTGCGGGATGCATCCTCTCGCACGTGTTTTTGCTCGACTAGCCATGCGCATCCCAAAAAACCTGCGCATGCGCATCCCAAAAAATCTGCGCATGCGCATCCCACAAAACCTGCGCATGCGCATCCCACAAAACCTCGCACGTGTTTGTGCTCGACTAGACTGCGGGATGCATCCTTTCGCACGTGTTTTTACTCGACTAGCCTGCGGGATGCATCCTCTCGCACGTGTTTTTGCTCGTCTAGCCTGCGGGATGCATCCTCTCGCACGTGTTTGTGCTCGACTAGCCTGCGGGATGCATCCTCTCGCACGTGTTTTTACTCGACTAGCCTGCGGGATGCATCCTCTCGCACGTGTTTTTGCTCGACTAGCCTGCGGGATGCATCCTCTCGCACGTGTTTTTGCTCGACTAGCCATGCGCATCCCAACAAACCTGCGCATGCGCATCCCAAAAAATCTGCGCATGCGCATCCCACAAAACCTGCGCATGCGCATCCCACAAAACCTCGCACGTGTTTGTGTTCGACTAGACTGCGGGATGCATCCTTTCGCACGTGTTTTTACTCGACTAGCCTGCGGGATGCATCCTCTCGCACGTGTTTTTACTCGACTACCCTGATGGATGCATCCTCTCGCACGTGTTTTTGCTCGACTAGCCATGCGCATCCCAAAAAACCTGCGCATGCGCATCCCAAAAAACCTGCGCATGCGCATCCCAAAAAACCTGCGCATGCGCATCCCACAAAACCTCGCACGTGTTTTTACTCGACTAGCCTGCGGGATGCATCCTCTCGCACGTGTTTTTACTCGACTAGCCTGCGGGATGCATCCTCTCGCACGTGTTTTTGCTCGACTAGCCATGCGCATCCCAAAAAACCTGCGCATGCGCATCCCACAAAACCTGCGCATGCGCATCCCACAAAATCTCGCACGTGTTTGTGCTCGACTAGCCTGCGGGATGCATCCTCTCGCACGTGTTTTTACTCGACTAGCCTGCGGGATGCATCCTCTCGCACGTGTTTTTGCTCGACTAGCCTGCGGGATGCATCCTCTCGCACGTGTTTTTACTCGACTAGCCTGCGGGATGCATCGTCTCGCACGTGTTTTTACGCGACTAGCCTGCGGGATGCATCCTCTCGCACGTGTTTTTGCTCGACTAGCCATGCGCATCCCAAAAAACCTGCGCATGCGCATCCCAAAAAATCTGCGCATGCGCAACCCACAAAACCTGCGCATGCGCATCCCACAAAACCTCGCACGTGTTTGTGCTCGACTAGCCTGCGGGATGCATCCTTTCGCACGTGTTTTTACTCGACTAGCCTGCGGGATGCATCCTCTCGCACGTGTTTTTGCTCGACTAGCCTGCGGGATGCATCCTCTCGCACGTGTTTTTACTCGACTAGCCTGCGGGATGCATCGTCTCGCACGTGTTTTTACTCGACTAGCCTGCGGGATGCATCCTCTCGCACGTGTTTTTGCTCGACTAGCCATGCGCATCCCAAAAAACCTGCGCATGCGCATCCCAAAATATCTGCGCATGCGCATCCCACAAAACCTGCGCATGCGCATCCCACAAAACCTCGCACGTGTTTGTGCTCGACTAGCCTGCGGGATGCATCCTTTCGCACGTGTTTTTACTCGACTAGCCTGCGGGATGCATCCTCTCGCACGTGTTTTTGCTCGACTAGCCTGCGGGATGCATCCTCTCGCACGTGTTTTTGCTCGACTAGCCATGCGCATCCCAAAAAACCTGCGCATGCGCATCCCAAAAAATCTGCGCATGCGCATCCCACAAAACCTGCGCATGCGCATCCCACAAAACCTCGCACGTGTTTGTGCTCGACTAGACTGCGGGATGCATCCTTTCGCACGTGTTTTTACTCGACTAGCCTGCGGGATGCATCATCTCGCACGTGTTTTTGCTCGACTAGCCTGCGGGATGCATCCTCTCGCACGTGTTTGTGCTCGACTAGCCTGCGGGATGCATCCTCTCGCACGTGTTTTTACTCGACTAGCCTGCGGGATGCATCCTCTCGCACGTGTTTTTCCTCGACTAGCCTGCGGGATGCATCCTCTCGCACGTGTTTTTGCTCGACTAGCCTGCGGGATGCATCCTCTCGCACGTGTTTTTGCTCGACTAGCCATGCGCATCCCAAAAAACCTGCGCATGCGCATCCCAAAAAATCTGCGCATGCGCATCCCACAAAACCTGCGCATGCGCATCCCACAAAACCTCGCACGTGTTTGTGCTCGACTAGACTGCGGGATGCATCCTTTCGCACGTGTTTTTACTCGACTAGCCTGCGGGATGCATCCTCTCGCACGTGTTTTTGCTCGACTAGCCTGCGGGATGCATCCTCTCGCACGTGTTTGTGCTCGACTAGCCTGCGGGATGCATCCTCTCGCACGTGTTTTTACTCGACTAGCCTGCGGGATGCATCCTCTCGCACGTGTTTTTGCTCGACTAGCCTGCGGGATGCATCCTCTCGCACGTGTTTTTGCTCGACTACCCTGCGGGATGCATCCTCTCGCACGTGTTTTTACTCGACTAGCCTGCGGGATGCATCCTCTCGCACGTGTTTTTACTCGACTACCCTGATGGATGCATCCTCTCGCACGTGTTTTTGCTCGACTAGCCTGCGGGATGCATCCTCTCGCACGTGTTTTTGCTCGACTAGCCTGCGGGATGCATCCTCTCGCACGTGTTTTTGATCGACTAGCCATGCGCATCCCAAAAAACCTGCGCATGCGCATCCCAAAAAACCTGGGCATGCGCATCCCACAAAACCTGCGCATGCGCATCCCACAAAACCTCGCACGTGTTTTTACTCGACTAGCCTGCGGGATGCATCCTCTCGCACGTGTTTTTACTCGACTAGCCTGCGGGATGCATCCTCTCGCACGTGTTTTTGCTCGACTAGCCATGCGCATCCCAAATAACCTGCGCATGCGCATCCCACAAAACCTGCGCATGCGCATCCCACAAAACCTCGCACGTGTTTTTACTCGACTAGCCTGCGGGATGCATTCTCTCGCACGTGTTTTTGCTCGGCTAGCCTGCGGGATGCATCCTCTCGCACGTGTTTTTGCTCGACTAGCCATGCGCATCCCAAAAAACCTGCGCATGCGCATCCCAAAAAACCTGCGCATGCGCATCCCACAAAACCTCGCACGTGTTTTTACTCGACTAGCCTGCGGGATGCATCCTATCGCACGTGTTTTTACTCGACTAGCCTGCGGGATGCATCCTCTCGCACGTGTTTTTACTCGACTAGCCTGCGGGATGCATCGTCTCGCACGTGTTTTTACTCGACTAGCCTGCGGGATGCATCCTCTCGCACGTGTTTTTGCTCGACTAGCCATGCGCATCCCAAAAAACCTGCGCATGCGCATCCCAAAAAATCTGCGCATGCGCATCCCACAAAACCTGCGCATGCGCATCCCACAAAACCTCGCACGTGTTTGTGCTCGACTAACCTGCGGGATGCATCCTTTCGCACGTGTTTTTACTCGACTAGCCTGCGGGATGCATCCTCTCGCACGTGTTTTTGCTCGACTAGCCTGCGGGATGCATCCTCTCGCACGTGTTTTTGCTCGACTAGCCTGCGGGATGCATCCTCTCGCACGTGTTTGTGCTCGACTAGCCTGCAGGATGCATCCTCTCGCACGTGTTTTTACTCGACTAGCCTGCGGGATGCATCCTCTCGCACGTGTTTTTGCTCGACTAGCCTGCGGGATGCATCCTCTCGCACGTGTTTTTGCTCGACTAGCCTGCGGGATGCATCCTCTCGCACGTGTTTTTACTCGACTAGCCTGCGGGATGCATCCTCTCGCACGTGTTTTTACTCGACTACCCTGATGGATGCATCCTCTCGCACGTGTTTTTGCTCGACTAGCCAT
This sequence comes from Lasioglossum baleicum, assembly GCF_051020765.1. NCBI lineage: Eukaryota > Metazoa > Arthropoda > Insecta > Hymenoptera > Halictidae > Lasioglossum > Lasioglossum baleicum. The sequence continues at coordinate 53,332 of NW_027469177.1, forward strand.
GCGCATCCCAAAAAACCTGCACATGCGCATCCCACAAAACCTCGCACGTGTTTTTACTCGACTAGCCTGCGGGATGCATCCTCTCGCACGTGTTTTTACTCGACTAGCCTGCGGGATGCATCCTCTCGCACGTGTTTTTGCTCGACTAGCCTGCGGGATGCATCCTCTCGCACGTGTTTTTACTCGACTAGCCTGCGGGATGCATCGTCTCGCACGTGTTTTTACTCGACTAGCCTGCGGGATGCATCCTCTCGCACGTGTTTTTGCTCGACTAGCCATGCGCATCCCAAAAAACCTGCGCATGCGCATCCCAAAAAATCTGCGCATGCGCATCCCACAAAACCTGCGCATGCGCATCCCACAAAACCTCGCACGTGTTTGTGCTCGACTAGACTGCGGGATGCATCCTTTCGCACGTGTTTTTACTCGACTAGCCTGCGGGATGCATCCTCTCGCACGTGTTTTTGCTCGACTAGCCTGCGGGATGCATCCTCTCGCACGTGTTTGTGCTCGACTAGCCTGCGGGATGCATCCTCTCGCACGTGTTTTTACTCGACTAGCCTGCGGGATGCATCCTCTCGCACGTGTTTTTACTCGACTAGCCTGCGGGATGCATCCTCTCGCACGTGTTTTTACTCGACTACCCTGCGGGATGCATCCTCTCGCACGTGTTTTTGCTCGACTAGCCATGCGCATCCCAAAAAACCTGCGCATGCGCATCCCAAAAAACCTGTGCATGCGCATCCCAAAAAACCTGCGCATGCGCATCCCACAAAACCTGCGTATGCGCATCCCACAAAACCTCGCACGTGTTTTTACTCGACTAGCCTGCGGGATGCATCCTCTCGCACGTGTTTTTACTCGACTAGCCTGCGGGATGCATCCTCTTGCACGTGTTTTTGCTCGACTAGCCATGCGCATCCCAAAAAACCTGCACATGCGCATCCCAAAAAACCTGCGCATGCGCATCCCACAAAACCTGCGCATGCGCATCCCACAAAACCTCGCACGTGTTTTTACTCGACTAGCCTGCGGGATGCATCCTCTCGCACGTGTTTTTGCTCGGCTAGCCTGCGGGATGCATCCTCTCGCACGTGTTTTTGCTCTACTAGCCATGCGCATCCCAAAAAACCTGCGCATGCGCATCCCACAAAACCTCGCACGTGTTTTTACTCGACTAGCCTGCGGGATGCATCCTCTCGCACGTGTTTTTACTCGACTAGCCTGCGGGATGCATCCTCTCGCACGTGTTTTTACTCGACTAGCCTGCGGGATGCATCGTCTCGCACGTGTTTTTACGCGACTAGCCTGCGGGATGCATCCTCTCGCACGTGTTTTTGCTCGACTAGCCATGCGCATCCCAAAAAACCTGCGCATGCGCATCCCAAAAAATCTGCGCATGCGCATCCCACAAAACCTGCGCATGCGCATCCCACAAAACCTCGCACGTGTTTGTGCTCGACTAGCCTGCGGGATGCATCCTTTCGCACGTGTTTTTACTCGACTAGCCTGCGGGATGCATCCTCTCGCACGTGTTTTTGCTCGACTAGCCTGCGGGATGCATCCTCTCGCACGTGTTTTTGCTCGACTAGCCATGCGCATCCCAAAAAACCTGCGCATGCGCATCCCAAAAAATCTGCGCATGCGCATCCCACAAAACCTGCGCATGCGCATCCCACAAAACCTCGCACGTGTTTGTGCTCGACTAGACTGCGGGATGCATCCTTTCGCACGTGTTTTTACTCGACTAGCCTGCGGGATGCATCCTCTCGCACGTGTTTTTACTCGACTAGCCTGCGGGATGCATCCTCTCGCACGTGTTTTTGCTCGACTAGCCTGCGGGATGCATCCTCTCGCACGTGTTTTTACTCGACTAGCCTGCGGGATGCATCCTCTCGCACGTGTTTTTACTCGACTACCCTGATGGATGCATCCTCTCGCACGTGTTTTTGCTCGACTATCCATGCGCATCCCAAAAAACCTGCACATGCGCATCCCACAAAACCTCGCACGTGTTTTTACTCGACTAGCCTGCGGGATGCATCCTCTCGCACGTGTTTTTACTCGACTAGCCTGCGGGATGCATCCTCTCGCACGTGTTTTTGCTCGACTAGCCTGCGGGATGCATCCTCTCGCACGTGTTTTTACTCGACTAGCCTGCGGGATGCATCCTCTCGCACGTGTTTTTACTCGACTAGCCTGCGGGATGCATCGTCTCGCACGTGTTTTTACGCGACTAGCCTGCGGGATGCATCCTCTCGCACGTGTTTTTGCTCGACTAGCCATGCGCATCCCAAAAAACCTGCGCATGCGCATCCCACAAAACCTGCGCATGCGCATCCCACAAAATCTCGCACGTGTTTGTGCTCGACTAGCCTGCGGGATGCATCCTTTCGCACGTGTTTCTACTCGACTAGCCTGCGGGATGCATCCTCTCGCACGTGTTTTTGCTCGACTAGCCTGCGGGATGCATCCTCTCGCACGTGTTTTTGCTCGACTAGCCATGCGCATCCCAAAAAACCTGCGCATGCGCATCCCAAAAAATCTGCGCATGCGCATCCCACAAAACCTGCGCATGCGCATCCCACAAAACCTCGCACGTGTTTGTGCTCGACTAGACTGCGGGATGCATCCTTTCGCACGTGTTTTTACTCGACTAGCCTGCGGGATGCATCCTCTCGCACGTGTTTTTACTCGACTAGACTGCGGGATGCATCCTCTCGCACGTGTTTTTGCTCGACTAGCCTGCGGGATGCATCCTCTCGCACGTGTTTTTACTCGACTAGCCTGCGGGATGCATCGTCTCGCACGTGTTTTTACTCGACTAGCCTGCGGGATGCATCCTCTCGCACGTGTTTTTGCTCGACTAGCCATGCGCATCCCAAAAAACCTGCGCATGCGCATCCCAAAAAATCTGCGCATGCGCATCCCACAAAACCTGCGCATGCGCATCCCACAAAACCTCGCACGTGTTTGTGCTCGACTAGACTGCGGGATGCATCCTTTCGCACGTGTTTTTACTCGACTAGCCTGCGGGATGCATCCTCTCGCACGTGTTTTTGCTCGACTAGCCTGCGGGATGCATCCTCTCGCACGTGTTTGTGCTCGACTAGCCTGCGGGATGCATCCTCTCGCACGTGTTTTTACTCGACTAGCCTGCGGGATGCATCCTCTCGCACGTGTTTTTACTCGACTAGCCTGCGGGATGCATCCTCTCGCACGTGTTTTTACTCGACTACCCTGCGGGATGCATCCTCTCGCACGTGTTTTTGCTCGACTAGCCATGCGCATCCCAAAAAACCTGCGCATGCGCATCCCAAAAAACCTGTGCATGCGCATCCCAAAAAACCTGCGCATGCGCATCCCACAAAACCTGCGTATGCGCATCCCACAAAACCTCGCACGTGTTTTTACTCGACTAGCCTGCGGGATGCATCCTCTCGCACGTGTTTTTACTCGACTAGCCTGCGGGATGCATCCTCTTGCACGTGTTTTTGCTCGACTAGCCATGCGCATCCCAAAAAACCTGCACATGCGCATCCCAAAAAACCTGCGCATGCGCATCCCACAAAACCTGCGCATGCGCATCCCACAAAACCTCGCACGTGTTTTTACTCGACTAGCCTGCGGGATGCATCCTCTCGCACGTGTTTTTGCTCGGCTAGCCTGCGGGATGCATCCTCTCGCACGTGTTTTTGCTCGACTAGCCATGCGCATCCCAAAAAACCTGCGCATGCGCATCCCACAAAACCTCGCACGTGTTTTTACTCGACTAGCCTGCGGGATGCATCCTCTCGCACGTGTTTTTACTCGACTAGCCTGCGGGATGCATCCTCTCGCACGTGTTTTTACTCGACTAGCCTGCGGGATGCATCGTCTCGCACGTGTTTTTACGCGACTAGCCTGCGGGATGCATCCTCTCGCACGTGTTTTTGCTCGACTAGCCATGCGCATCCCAAAAAACCTGCGCATGCGCATCCCAAAAAATCTGCGCATGCGCATCCCACAAAACCTGCGCATGCGCATCCCACAAAACCTCGCACGTGTTTGTGCTCGACTAGCCTGCGGGATGCATCCTTTCGCACGTGTTTTTACTCGACTAGCCTGCGGGATGCATCCTCTCGCACGTGTTTTTGCTCGACTAGCCTGCGGGATGCATCCTCTCGCACGTGTTTTTGCTCGACTAGCCATGCGCATCCCAAAAAACCTGCGCATGCGCATCCCAAAAAATCTGCGCATGCGCATCCCACAAAACCTGCGCATGCGCATCCCACAAAACCTCGCACGTGTTTGTGCTCGACTAGACTGCGGGATGCATCCTTTCGCACGTGTTTTTACTCGACTAGCCTGCGGGATGCATCCTCTCGCACGTGTTTTTACTCGACTAGCCTGCGGGATGCATCCTCTCGCACGTGTTTTTGCTCGACTAGCCTGCGGGATGCATCCTCTCGCACGTGTTTTTGCTCGACTAGCCATGCGCATCCCAAAAAACCTGCGCATGCGCATCCCAAAAAATCTGCGCATGCGCATCCCACAAAACCTGCGCATGCGCATCCCACAAAACCTCGCACGTGTTTGTGCTCGACTAGACTGCGGGATGCATCCTTTCGCACGTGTTTTTACTCGACTAGCCTGCGGGATGCATCCTCTCGCACGTGTTTTTGCTCGACTAGCCTGCGGGATGCATCCTCTCGCACGTGTTTTTACTCGACTAGCCTGCGGGATGCATCCTCTCGCACGTGTTTTTGCTCGACTAGCCTGCGGGATGCATCCTCTCGCACGTGTTTTTACTCGACTAGCCTGCGGGATGCATCCTCTCGCACGTGTTTTTGCTCGACTAGCCTGCGGGATGCATCCTCTCGCACGTGTTTTTGCTCGACTAGCCTGCGGGATGCATCCTCTCGCACGTGTTTTTACTCGACTAGCCTGCGGGATGCATCCTCTCGCACGTGTTTTTACTCGACTACCCTGATGGATGCATCCTCTCGCACGTGTTTTTGCTCGACTAGCCATGCGCATCCCAAAAAACCTGCACATGCGCATCCCACAAAACCTCGCACGTGTTTTTACTCGACTAGCCTGCGGGATGCATCCTCTCGCACGTGTTTTTACTCGACTAGCCTGCGGGATGCATCCTCTCGCACGTGTTTTTGCTCGACTAGCCTGCGGGATGCATCCTCTCGCACGTGTTTTTACTCGACTAGCCTGCGGGATGCATCCTCTCGCACGTGTTTTTACTCGACTAGCCTGCGGGATGCATCGTCTCGCACGTGTTTTTACGCGACTAGCCTGCGGGATGCATCCTCTCGCACGTGTTTTTGCTCGACTAGCCATGCGCATCCCAAAAAACCTGCGCATGCGCATCCCACAAAACCTGCGCATGCGCATCCCACAAAATCTCGCACGTGTTTGTGCTCGACTAGCCTGCGGGATGCATCCTTTCGCACGTGTTTCTACTCGACTAGCCTGCGGGATGCATCCTCTCGCACGTGTTTTTGCTCGACTAGCCTGCGGGATGCATCCTCTCGCACGTGTTTTTGCTCGACTAGCCATGCGCATCCCAAAAAACCTGCGCATGCGCATCCCAAAAAATCTGCGCATGCGCATCCCACAAAACCTGCGCATGCGCATCCCACAAAACCTCACACGTGTTTGTGCTCGACTAGACTGCGGGATGCATCCTTTCGCACGTGTTTTTACTCGACTAGCCTGCGGGATGCATCCTCTCGCACGTGTTTTTGCTCGACTAGCCTGCGGGATGCATCCTCTCGCACGTGTTTTTGCTCGACTAGCCTGCGGGATGCATCCTCTCGCACGTGTTTTTACTCGACTAGCCTGCGGGATGCATCCTCTCGCACGTGTTTTTACTCGACTACCCTGATGGATGCATCCTCTCGCACGTGTTTTTGCTCGACTAGCCATGCGCATCCCAAAAAACCTGCGCATGCGCATCCCACAAAACCTGCGCATGCGCATCCCACAAAATCTCGCACGTGTTTGTGCTCGACTAGCCTGCGGGATGCATCCTTTCGCACGTGTTTCTACTCGACTAGCCTGCGGGATGCATCCTCTCGCACGTGTTTTTGCTCGACTAGCCTGCGGGATGCATCCTCTCGCACGTGTTTTTGCTCGACTAGCCTGCGGGATGCATCATCTCGCACGTGTTTTTGCTCGACTAGCCTGCGGGATGCATCCTCTCGCACGTGTTTTTACTCGACTAGCCTGCGGGATGCATCGTCTCGCACGTGTTTTTACGCGACTAGCCTGCGGGATGCATCCTCTCGCACGTGTTTTTGCTCGACTAGCCATGCGCATCCCAAAAAACCTGCGCATGCGCATCCCACAAAATCTCGCACGTGTTTGTGCTCGACTAGCCTGCGGGATGCATCCTTTCGCACGTGTTTCTACTCGACTAGCCTGCGGGATGCATCCTCTCGCACGTGTTTTTGCTCGACTAGCCTGCGGGATGCATCCTCTCGCACGTGTTTTTGCTCGACTAGCCATGCGCATCCCAAAAAACCTGCGCATGCGCATCCCAAAAAATCTGCGCATGCGCATCCCACAAAACCTGCGCATGCGCATCCCACAAAACCTCGCACGTGTTTGTGCTCGACTAGCCTGCGGGATGCATCCTTTCGTACGTGTTTTTACTCGACTAGCCTGCGGGATGCATCCTCTCGCACGTGTTTTTGCTCGACTAGCCTGCGGGATGCATCCTCTCGCACGTGATTTTACTCGACTAGCCTGCGGGATGCATCGTCTCGCACGTGTTTTTACTCGACTAGCCTGCGGGATGCATCCTCTCGCACGTGTTTTTGCTCGACTAGCCATGCGCATCCCAAAAAACCTGCGCATGCGCATCCCAAAAAATCTGCGCATGCGCATCCCACAAAACCTGCGCATGCGCATCCCACAAAACCTCGCACGTGTTTGTGCTCGACTAGCCTGCGGGATGCATCCTTTCGCACGTGTTTTTGCTCGACTAGCCTGCGGGATGCATCCTCTCGCACGTGTTTTTGCTCGACTAGCCATGCGCATCCCAAAAAACCTGCGCATGCGCATCCCAAAAAATCTGCGCATGCGCATCCCACAAAACCTGCGCATGCGCATCCCACATAACCTCGCACGTGTTTGTGCTCGACTAGACTGCGGGATGCATCCTCTCGCACGTGTTTTTACTCGACTAGCCTGCGGGATGCATCCTCTCGCACGTGTTTTTACTCGACTAGCCTGCGGGATGCATCCTCTCGCACGTGTTTTTACTCGACTACCCTGCGGGATGCATCCTCTCGCACGTGTTTTTGCTCGACTAGCCATGCGCATCCCAAAAAACCTGCGCATGCGCATCCCAAAAAACCTGTGCATGCGCATCCCAAAAAACCTGCGCATGCGCATCCCACAAAACCTGCGTATGCGCATCCCACAAAACCTCGCACGTGTTTTTACTCGACTAGCCTGCGGGATGCATCCTCTCGCACGTGTTTTTACTCGACTAGCCTGCGGGATGCATCCTCTTGCACGTGTTTTTGCTCGACTAGCCATGCGCATCCCAAAAAACCTGCACATGGGCATTCCCAAAAAACCTGCGCATGCGCATCCCACAAAACCTGCGCATGCGCATCCCACAAAACCTCGCACGTGTTTTTACTCGACTAGCCTGCGGGATGCATCCTCTCGCACGTGTTTTTGCTCGGCTAGCCTGCGGGATGCATCCTCTCGCACGTGTTTTTGCTCGACTAGCCATGCGCATCCCAAAAAACCTGCGCATGCGCATCCCACAAAACCTCGCACGTGTTTTTACTCGACTAGCCTGCGGGATGCATCCTCTCGCACGTGTTTTTACTCGACTAGCCTGCGGGATGCATCCTCTCGCACGTGTTTTTACTCGACTAGCCTGCGGGATGCATCGTCTCGCACGTGTTTTTACGCGACTAGCCTGCGGGATGCATCCTCTCGCACGTGTTTTTGCTCGACTAGCCATGCGCATCCCAAAAAACCTGCGCATGCGCATCCCAAAAAATCTGCGCATGCGCATCCCACAAAACCTGCGCATGCGCATCCCACAAAACCTCGCACGTGTTTGTGCTCGACTAGCCTGCGGGATGCATCCTTTCGCACGTGTTTTTACTCGACTAGCCTGCGGGATGCATCCTCTCGCACGTGTTTTTGCTCGACTAGCCTGCGGGATGCATCCTCTCGCACGTGTTTTTGCTCGACTAGCCATGCGCATCCCAAAAAACCTGCGCATGCGCATCCCAAAAAATCTGCGCATGCGCATCCCACAAAACCTGCGCATGCGCATCCCACAAAACCTCGCACGTGTTTGTGCTCGACTAGACTGCGGGATGCATCCTTTCGCACGTGTTTTTACTCGACTAGCCTGCGGGATGCATCCTCTCGCACGTGTTTTTACTCGACTAGCCTGCGGGATGCATCCTCTCGCACGTGTTTTTGCTCGACTAGCCTGCGGGATGCATCCTCTCGCACGTGTTTTTGCTCGACTAGCCATGCGCATCCCAAAAAACCTGCGCATGCGCATCCCAAAAAATCTGCGCATGCGCATCCCACAAAACCTGCGCATGCGCATCCCACAAAACCTCGCACGTGTTTGTGCTCGACTAGACTGCGGGATGCATCCTTTCGCACGTGTTTTTACTCGACTAGCCTGCGGGATGCATCCTCTCGCACGTGTTTTTGCTCGACTAGCCTGCGGGATGCATCCTCTCGCACGTGTTTTTACTCGACTAGCCTGCGGGATGCATCCTCTCGCACGTGTTTTTGCTCGACTAGCCTGCGGGATGCATCCTCTCGCACGTGTTTTTACTCGACTAGCCTGCGGGATGCATCCTCTCGCACGTGTTTTTGCTCGACTAGCCTGCGGGATGCATCCTCTCGCACGTGTTTTTGCTCGACTAGCCTGCGGGATGCATCCTCTCGCACGTGTTTTTACTCGACTAGCCTGCGGGATGCATCCTCTCGCACGTGTTTTTACTCGACTACCCTGATGGATGCATCCTCTCGCACGTGTTTTTGCTCGACTAGCCATGCGCATCCCAAAAAACCTGCACATGCGCATCCCACAAAACCTCGCACGTGTTTTTACTCGACTAGCCTGCGGGATGCATCCTCTCGCACGTGTTTTTACTCGACTAGCCTGCGGGATGCATCCTCTCGCACGTGTTTTTGCTCGACTAGCCTGCGGGATGCATCCTCTCGCACGTGTTTTTACTCGACTAGCCTGCGGGATGCATCCTCTCGCACGTGTTTTTACTCGACTAGCCTGCGGGATGCATCGTCTCGCACGTGTTTTTACGCGACTAGCCTGCGGGATGCATCCTCTCGCACGTGTTTTTGCTCGACTAGCCATGCGCATCCCAAAAAACCTGCGCATGCGCATCCCACAAAACCTGCGCATGCGCATCCCACAAAATCTCGCACGTGTTTGTGCTCGACTAGCCTGCGGGATGCATCCTTTCGCACGTGTTTCTACTCGACTAGCCTGCGGGATGCATCCTCTCGCACGTGTTTTTGCTCGACTAGCCTGCGGGATGCATCCTCTCGCACGTGTTTTTGCTCGACTAGCCATGCGCATCCCAAAAAACCTGCGCATGCGCATCCCAAAAAATCTGCGCATGCGCATCCCACAAAACCTGCGCATGCGCATCCCACAAAACCTCACACGTGTTTGTGCTCGACTAGACTGCGGGATGCATCCTTTCGCACGTGTTTTTACTCGACTAGCCTGCGGGATGCATCCTCTCGCACGTGTTTTTGCTCGACAAGCCTGCGGGATGCATCCTCTCGCACGTGTTTTTGCTCGACTAGCCTGCGGGATGCATCCTCTCGCACGTGTTTTTACTCGACTAGCCTGCGGGATGCATCCTCTCGCACGTGTTTTTACTCGACTACCCTGATGGATGCATCCTCTCGCACGTGTTTTTGCTCGACTAGCCATGCGCATCCCAAAAAACCTGCGCATGCGCATCCCACAAAACCTGCGCATGCGCATCCCACAAAATCTCGCACGTGTTTGTGCTCGACTAGCCTGCGGGATGCATCCTTTCGCACGTGTTTCTACTCGACTAGCCTGCGGGATGCATCCTCTCGCACGTGTTTTTGCTCGACTAGCCTGCGGGATGCATCCTCTCGCACGTGTTTTTGCTCGACTAGCCTGCGGGATGCATCATCTCGCACGTGTTTTTGCTCGACTAGCCTGCGGGATGCATCCTCTCGCACGTGTTTTTACTCGACTAGCCTGCGGGATGCATCGTCTCGCACGTGTTTTTACGCGACTAGCCTGCGGGATGCATCCTCTCGCACGTGTTTTTGCTCGACTAGCCATGCGCATCCCAAAAAACCTGCGCATGCGCATCCCACAAAATCTCGCACGTGTTTGTGCTCGACTAGCCTGCGGGATGCATCCTTTCGCACGTGTTTCTACTCGACTAGCCTGCGGGATGCATCCTCTCGCACGTGTTTTTGCTCGACTAGCCTGCGGGATGCATCCTCTCGCACGTGTTTTTGCTCGACTAGCCATGCGCATCCCAAAAAACCTGCGCATGCGCATCCCAAAAAATCTGCGCATGCGCATCCCACAAAACCTGCGCATGCGCATCCCACAAAACCTCGCACGTGTTTGTGCTCGACTAGCCTGCGGGATGCATCCTTTCGCACGTGTTTTTACTCGACTAGCCTGCGGGATGCATCCTCTCGCACGTGTTTTTGCTCGACTAGCCTGCGGGATGCATCCTCTCGCACGTGATTTTACTCGACTAGCCTGCGGGATGCATCGTCTCGCACGTGTTTTTACTCGACTAGCCTGCGGGATGCATCCTCTCGCACGTGTTTTTGCTCGACTAGCCATGCGCATCCCAAAAAACCTGCGCATGCGCATCCCAAAAAATCTGCGCATGCGCATCCCACAAAACCTGCGCATGCGCATCCCACAAAACCTCGCACGTGTTTGTGCTCGACTAGCCTGCGGGATGCATCCTTTCGCACGTGTTTTTGCTCGACTAGCCTGCGGGATGCATCCTCTCGCACGTGTTTTTACTCGACTAGCCTGCGGGATGCATCCTCTCGCACGTGTTTTTGCTCGACTAGCCTGCGGGATGCATCCTCTCGCACGTGTTTTTACTCGACTAGCCTGCGGGATGCATCGTCTCGCACGTGTTTTTACGCGACTAGCCTGCGGGATGCATCCTCTCGCACGAGTTTTTGCTCGACTAGCCATGCGCATCCCAAAAAACCTGCGCATGCGCATCCCAAAAAATCTGCGCATGCGCAACCCACAAAACCTGCGCATGCGCATCCCACAAAACCTCGCACGTGTTTGTGCTCGACTAGCCTGCGGGATGCATCCTTTCGCACGTGTTTTTACTCGACTAGCCTGCGGGATGCATCCTCTCGCACGTGTTTTTGCTCGACTAGCCTGCGGGATGCATCCTCTCGCACGTGTTTTTACTCGACTAGCCTGCGGGATGCATCGTCTCGCACGTGTTTTTACTCGACTAGCCTGCGGGATGCATCCTCTCGCACGTGTTTTTGCTCGACTAGCCATGCGCATCCCAAAAAACCTGCGCATGCGCATCCCAAAAAATCTGCGCATGCGCATCCCACAAAACCTGCGCATGCGCATCCCACAAAACCTCGCACGTGTTTGTGCTCGACTAGCCTGCGGGATGCATCCTTTCGCACGTGTTTTTACTCGACTAGCCTGCGGGATGCATCCTCTCGCACGTGTTTTTGCTCGACTAGCCTGCGGGATGCATCCTCTCGCACGTGTTTTTGCTCGACTAGCCATGCGCATCCCAAAAAACCTGCACATGCGCATCCCAAAAAACCTGCGCATGCGCATCCCACAAAACCTGCGCATGCGCATCCCACAAAACCTCGCACGTGTTTTTACTCGACTAGCCTGCGGGATGCATCCTCTCGCACGTGTTTTTGCTCGGCTAGCCTGCGGGATGCATCCTCTCGCACGTGTTTTTGCTCGACTAGCCATGCGCATCCCAAAAAACCTGCGCATGCGCATCCCACAAAACCTCGCACGTGTTTTTACTCGACTAGCCTGCGGGATGCATCCTCTCGCACGTGTTTTTACTCGACTAGCCTGCGGGATGCATCCTCTCGCACGTGTTTTTACTCGACTAGCCTGCGGGATGCATCGTCTCGCACGTGTTTTTACTCGACTAGCCTGCGGGATGCATCCTCTCGCACGTGTTTTTGCTCGACTAGCCATGCGCATCCCAAAAAACCTGCGCATGCGCATCCCAAAAAATCTGCGCATGCGCATCCCACAAAACCTGCGCATGCGCATCCCACAAAACCTCGCACGTGTTTGTGCTCGACTAGCCTGCGGGATGCATCCTTTCGCACGTGTTTTTACTCGACTAGCCTGCGGGATGCATCCTCTCGCACGTGTTTGTGCTCGACTACCCTGATGGATGCATCCTCTCGCACGTGTTTTTGCTCGACTAGCCATGCGCATCCCAAAAAACCTGCGCATGCGCATCCCAAAAAACCTGCGCATGCGCATCCCACAAAACCTCGCACGTGTTTTTACTCGACTAGCCTGCGGGATGCATCCTCTCGCACGTGTTTTTACTCGACTAGCCTGCGGGATGCATCCTCTCGCACGTGTTTTTGCTCGACTAGCCATGCGCATCCCAAAAAACCTGCACATGCGCATCCCAAAAAACCTGCGCATGCGCATCCCACAAAACCTGCGCATGCGCATCCCACAAAACCTCGCACGTGTTTTTACTCGACTAGCCTGCGGGATGCATCCTCTCGCACGTGTTTTTACTCGACTAGCCTGCGGGATGCATCCTCTCGCACGTGTTTTTGCTCGACTAGCCTGCGGGATGCATCCTCTCGCACGTGTTTTTACTCGACTAGCCTGCGGGATGCATCGTCTCGCACGTGTTTTTACGCGACTAGCCTGCGGGATGCATCCTCTCGCACGAGTTTTTGCTCGACTAGCCATGCGCATCCCAAAAAACCTGCGCATGCGCATCCCAAAAAATCTGCGCATGCGCAACCCACAAAACCTGCGCATGCGCATCCCACAAAACCTCGCACGTGTTTGTGCTCGACTAGCCTGCGGGATGCATCCTTTCGCACGTGTTTTTACTCGACTAGCCTGCGGGATGCATCCTCTCGCACGTGTTTTTGCTCGACTAGCCTGCGGGATGCATCCTCTCGCACGTGTTTTTACTCGACTAGCCTGCGGGATGCATCGTCTCGCACGTGTTTTTACTCGACTAGCCTGCGGGATGCATCCTCTCGCACGTGTTTTTGCTCGACTAGCCATGCGCATCCCAAAAAACCTGCGCATGCGCATCCCAAAAAATCTGCGCATGCGCATCCCACAAAACCTGCGCATGCGCATCCCACAAAACCTCGCACGTGTTTGTGCTCGACTAGCCTGCGGGATGCATCCTTTCGCACGTGTTTTTACTCGACTAGCCTGCGGGATGCATCCTCTCGCACGTGTTTTTGCTCGACTAGCCTGCGGGATGCATCCTCTCGCACGTGTTTTTGCTCGACTAGCCATGCGCATCCCAAAAAACCTGCACATGCGCATCCCAAAAAACCTGCGCATGCGCATCCCACAAAACCTGCGCATGCGCATCCCACAAAACCTCGCACGTGTTTTTACTCGACTAGCCTGCGGGATGCATCCTCTCGCACGTGTTTTTGCTCGGCTAGCCTGCGGGATGCATCCTCTCGCACGTGTTTTTGCTCGACTAGCCATGCGCATCCCAAAAAACCTGCGCATGCGCATCCCACAAAACCTCGCACGTGTTTTTACTCGACTAGCCTGCGGGATGCATCCTCTCGCACGTGTTTTTACTCGACTAGCCTGCGGGATGCATCCTCTCGCACGTGTTTTTACTCGACTAGCCTGCGGGATGCATCGTCTCGCACGTGTTTTTACTCGACTAGCCTGCGGGATGCATCCTCTCGCACGTGTTTTTGCTCGACTAGCCATGCGCATCCCAAAAAACCTGCGCATGCGCATCCCAAAAAATCTGCGCATGCGCATCCCACAAAACCTGCGCATGCGCATCCCACAAAACCTCGCACGTGTTTGTGCTCGACTAGCCTGCGGGATGCATCCTTTCGCACGTGTTTTTACTCGACTAGCCTGCGGGATGCATCCTCTCGCACGTGTTTGTGCTCGACTAGCCTGCGGGATGCATCCTCTCGCACGTGTTTTTGCTCGACTAGCCATGCGCATCCCAAAAAACCTGCGCATGCGCATCCCAAAAAATCTGCGCATGCGCATCCCACAAAACCTGCGCATGCGCATCCCACAAAACCTCGCACGTGTTTGTGCTCGACTAGCCTGCGGGATGCATCCTTTCGCACGTGTTTTTACTCGACTATCCTGCGGGATGCATCCTCTCGCACGTGTTTCTGCTCGACTAGCCTGCGGGATGCATCCTCTCGCACGTGTTTTTGCTCGACTAGCCATGCGCATCCCAAAAAACCTGCGCATGCGCATCCCAAAAAATCTGCGCATGCGCATCCCACAAAACCTGCGCATGCGCATCCCACAAAACCTCGCACGTGTTTGTGCTCGACTAGACTGCGGGATGCATCCTCTCGCACGTGTTTTTACTCGACTAGCCTGCGGGATGCATCCTCTCGCACGTGTTTTTACTCGACTACCCTGATGGATGCATCCTCTCGCACGTGTTTTTGCTCGACTAGCCATGCGCATCCCAAAAAACCTGCGCATGCGCATCCCAAAAAACCTGCGCATGCGCATCCCACAAAACCTCGCACGTGTTTTTGCTCGACTAGCCATGCGCATCCCAAAAAACCTGCACATGCGCATCCCAAAAAACCTGCGCATGCGCATCCCACAAAACCTGCGCATGCGCATCCCACAAAACCTGCGCATGCGCATCCCACAAAACCTCGCACGTGTTTTTACTCGACTAGCCTGCGGGATGCATCCTCTCGCACGTGTATTTACTCGACTAGCCTGCGGGATGCATCCTCTCGCACGTGTTTTTACTCGGCTAGCCTGCGGGATGCATCCTCTCGCACGTGTTTTTGCTCGACTAGCCATGCGCATCCCAAAAAACCTGCACATGCGCATCCCAAAAAACCTGCGCATGCGCATCCCACAAAACCTGCGCATGCGCATCCCACAAAACCTCGCACGTGTTTTTACTCGACTAGCCTGCGGGATGCATCCTCTCGCACGTGTTTTTGCTCGGCTAGCCTGCGGGATGCATCCTCTCGCACGTGTTTTTGCTCGACTAGCCATGCGCATCCCAAAAAACCTGCGCATGCGCATCCCAAAAAATCTGCGCATGCGCATCCCACAAAACCTGCGCATGCGCATCCCACAAAACCTCGCACGTGTTTGTGCTCGACTAGCCTGCGGGATGCATCCTTTCGCACGTGTTTTTACTCGACTAGCCTGCGGGATGCATCCTCTCGCACGTGTTTTTGCTCGACTAGCCTGCGGGATGCATCCTCTCGCACGTGTTTTTGCTCGACTAGCCATGCGCATCCCAAAAAACCTGCGCATGCGCATCCCAAAAAATCTGCGCATGCGCATCCCACAAAACCTGCGCATGCGCATCCCACAAAACCTCGCACGTGTTTGTGCTCGACTAGACTGCGGGATGCATCCTTTCGCACGTGTTTTTACTCGACTAGCCTGCGGGATGCATCCTCTCGCACGTGTTTTTGCTCGTCTAGCCTGCGGGATGCATCCTCTCGCACGTGTTTGTGCTCGACTAGCCTGCGGGATGCATCCTCTCGCACGTGTTTTTACTCGACTAGCCTGCGGGATGCATCCTCTCGCACGTGTTTTT
Organism: Lasioglossum baleicum; assembly: GCF_051020765.1. Taxonomy (NCBI): domain Eukaryota; kingdom Metazoa; phylum Arthropoda; class Insecta; order Hymenoptera; family Halictidae; genus Lasioglossum; species Lasioglossum baleicum. The sequence continues at coordinate 69,174 of NW_027469177.1, forward strand.
GCTCGACTAGCCTGCGGGATGCATCCTCTCGCACGTGTTTTTGCTCGACTAGCCATGCGCATCCCAACAAACCTGCGCATGCGCATCCCAAAAAATCTGCGCATGCGCATCCCACAAAACCTGCGCATGCGCATCCCACAAAACCTCGCACGTGTTTGTGTTCGACTAGACTGCGGGATGCATCCTTTCGCACGTGTTTTTACTCGACTAGCCTGCGGGATGCATCCTCTCGCACGTGTTTTTACTCGACTACCCTGATGGATGCATCCTCTCGCACGTGTTTTTGCTCGACTAGCCATGCGCATCCCAAAAAACCTGCGCATGCGCATCCCAAAAAACCTGCGCATGCGCATCCCAAAAAACCTGCGCATGCGCATCCCACAAAACCTCGCACGTGTTTTTACTCGACTAGCCTGCGGGATGCATCCTCTCGCACGTGTTTTTACTCGACTAGCCTGCGGGATGCATCCTCTCGCACGTGTTTTTGCTCGACTAGCCATGCGCATCCCAAAAAACCTGCGCATGCGCATCCCACAAAACCTGCGCATGCGCATCCCACAAAATCTCGCACGTGTTTGTGCTCGACTAGCCTGCGGGATGCATCCTCTCGCACGTGTTTTTACTCGACTAGCCTGCGGGATGCATCCTCTCGCACGTGTTTTTGCTCGACTAGCCTGCGGGATGCATCCTCTCGCACGTGTTTTTACTCGACTAGCCTGCGGGATGCATCGTCTCGCACGTGTTTTTACGCGACTAGCCTGCGGGATGCATCCTCTCGCACGTGTTTTTGCTCGACTAGCCATGCGCATCCCAAAAAACCTGCGCATGCGCATCCCAAAAAATCTGCGCATGCGCAACCCACAAAACCTGCGCATGCGCATCCCACAAAACCTCGCACGTGTTTGTGCTCGACTAGCCTGCGGGATGCATCCTTTCGCACGTGTTTTTACTCGACTAGCCTGCGGGATGCATCCTCTCGCACGTGTTTTTGCTCGACTAGCCTGCGGGATGCATCCTCTCGCACGTGTTTTTACTCGACTAGCCTGCGGGATGCATCGTCTCGCACGTGTTTTTACTCGACTAGCCTGCGGGATGCATCCTCTCGCACGTGTTTTTGCTCGACTAGCCATGCGCATCCCAAAAAACCTGCGCATGCGCATCCCAAAATATCTGCGCATGCGCATCCCACAAAACCTGCGCATGCGCATCCCACAAAACCTCGCACGTGTTTGTGCTCGACTAGCCTGCGGGATGCATCCTTTCGCACGTGTTTTTACTCGACTAGCCTGCGGGATGCATCCTCTCGCACGTGTTTTTGCTCGACTAGCCTGCGGGATGCATCCTCTCGCACGTGTTTTTGCTCGACTAGCCATGCGCATCCCAAAAAACCTGCGCATGCGCATCCCAAAAAATCTGCGCATGCGCATCCCACAAAACCTGCGCATGCGCATCCCACAAAACCTCGCACGTGTTTGTGCTCGACTAGACTGCGGGATGCATCCTTTCGCACGTGTTTTTACTCGACTAGCCTGCGGGATGCATCATCTCGCACGTGTTTTTGCTCGACTAGCCTGCGGGATGCATCCTCTCGCACGTGTTTGTGCTCGACTAGCCTGCGGGATGCATCCTCTCGCACGTGTTTTTACTCGACTAGCCTGCGGGATGCATCCTCTCGCACGTGTTTTTCCTCGACTAGCCTGCGGGATGCATCCTCTCGCACGTGTTTTTGCTCGACTAGCCTGCGGGATGCATCCTCTCGCACGTGTTTTTGCTCGACTAGCCATGCGCATCCCAAAAAACCTGCGCATGCGCATCCCAAAAAATCTGCGCATGCGCATCCCACAAAACCTGCGCATGCGCATCCCACAAAACCTCGCACGTGTTTGTGCTCGACTAGACTGCGGGATGCATCCTTTCGCACGTGTTTTTACTCGACTAGCCTGCGGGATGCATCCTCTCGCACGTGTTTTTGCTCGACTAGCCTGCGGGATGCATCCTCTCGCACGTGTTTGTGCTCGACTAGCCTGCGGGATGCATCCTCTCGCACGTGTTTTTACTCGACTAGCCTGCGGGATGCATCCTCTCGCACGTGTTTTTGCTCGACTAGCCTGCGGGATGCATCCTCTCGCACGTGTTTTTGCTCGACTACCCTGCGGGATGCATCCTCTCGCACGTGTTTTTACTCGACTAGCCTGCGGGATGCATCCTCTCGCACGTGTTTTTACTCGACTACCCTGATGGATGCATCCTCTCGCACGTGTTTTTGCTCGACTAGCCTGCGGGATGCATCCTCTCGCACGTGTTTTTGCTCGACTAGCCTGCGGGATGCATCCTCTCGCACGTGTTTTTGATCGACTAGCCATGCGCATCCCAAAAAACCTGCGCATGCGCATCCCAAAAAACCTGGGCATGCGCATCCCACAAAACCTGCGCATGCGCATCCCACAAAACCTCGCACGTGTTTTTACTCGACTAGCCTGCGGGATGCATCCTCTCGCACGTGTTTTTACTCGACTAGCCTGCGGGATGCATCCTCTCGCACGTGTTTTTGCTCGACTAGCCATGCGCATCCCAAATAACCTGCGCATGCGCATCCCACAAAACCTGCGCATGCGCATCCCACAAAACCTCGCACGTGTTTTTACTCGACTAGCCTGCGGGATGCATTCTCTCGCACGTGTTTTTGCTCGGCTAGCCTGCGGGATGCATCCTCTCGCACGTGTTTTTGCTCGACTAGCCATGCGCATCCCAAAAAACCTGCGCATGCGCATCCCAAAAAACCTGCGCATGCGCATCCCACAAAACCTCGCACGTGTTTTTACTCGACTAGCCTGCGGGATGCATCCTATCGCACGTGTTTTTACTCGACTAGCCTGCGGGATGCATCCTCTCGCACGTGTTTTTACTCGACTAGCCTGCGGGATGCATCGTCTCGCACGTGTTTTTACTCGACTAGCCTGCGGGATGCATCCTCTCGCACGTGTTTTTGCTCGACTAGCCATGCGCATCCCAAAAAACCTGCGCATGCGCATCCCAAAAAATCTGCGCATGCGCATCCCACAAAACCTGCGCATGCGCATCCCACAAAACCTCGCACGTGTTTGTGCTCGACTAACCTGCGGGATGCATCCTTTCGCACGTGTTTTTACTCGACTAGCCTGCGGGATGCATCCTCTCGCACGTGTTTTTGCTCGACTAGCCTGCGGGATGCATCCTCTCGCACGTGTTTTTGCTCGACTAGCCTGCGGGATGCATCCTCTCGCACGTGTTTGTGCTCGACTAGCCTGCAGGATGCATCCTCTCGCACGTGTTTTTACTCGACTAGCCTGCGGGATGCATCCTCTCGCACGTGTTTTTGCTCGACTAGCCTGCGGGATGCATCCTCTCGCACGTGTTTTTGCTCGACTAGCCTGCGGGATGCATCCTCTCGCACGTGTTTTTACTCGACTAGCCTGCGGGATGCATCCTCTCGCACGTGTTTTTACTCGACTACCCTGATGGATGCATCCTCTCGCACGTGTTTTTGCTCGACTAGCCATGCGCATCCCAAAAAACCTGCACATGCGCATCCCACAAAACCTCGCACGTGTTTTTACTCGACTAGCCTGCGGGATGCATCCTCTCGCACGTGTTTTTACTCGACTAGCCTGCGGGATGCATCCTCTCGCACGTGTTTTTGCTCGACTAGCCTGCGGGATGCATCCTCTCGCACGTGTTTTTACTCGACTAGCCTGCGGGATGCATCGTCTCGCACGTGTTTTTACTCGACTAGCCTGCGGGATGCATCCTCTCGCACGTGTTTTTGCTCGACTAGCCATGCGCATCCCAAAAAACCTGCGCATGCGCATCCCAAAAAATCTGCGCATGCGCATCCCACAAAACCTGCGCATGCGCATCCCACAAAACCTCGCACGTGTTTGTGCTCGACTAGACTGCGGGATGCATCCTTTCGCACGTGTTTTTACTCGACTAGCCTGCGGGATGCATCCTCTCGCACGTGTTTTTGCTCGACTAGCCTGCGGGATGCATCCTCTCGCACGTGTTTGTGCTCGACTAGCCTGCGGGATGCATCCTCTCGCACGTGTTTTTACTCGACTAGCCTGCGGGATGCATCCTCTCGCACGTGTTTTTACTCGACTAGCCTGCGGGATGCATCCTCTCGCACGTGTTTTTACTCGACTACCCTGCGGGATGCATCCTCTCGCACGTGTTTTTGCTCGACTAGCCATGCGCATCCCAAAAAACCTGCGCATGCGCATCCCAAAAAACCTGTGCATGCGCATCCCAAAAAACCTGCGCATGCGCATCCCACAAAACCTGCGTATGCGCATCCCACAAAACCTCGCACGTGTTTTTACTCGACTAGCCTGCGGGATGCATCCTCTCGCACGTGTTTTTACTCGACTAGCCTGCGGGATGCATCCTCTTGCACGTGTTTTTGCTCGACTAGCCATGCGCATCCCAAAAAACCTGCACATGCGCATCCCAAAAAACCTGCGCATGCGCATCCCACAAAACCTGCGCATGCGCATCCCACAAAACCTCGCACGTGTTTTTACTCGACTAGCCTGCGGGATGCATCCTCTCGCACGTGTTTTTGCTCGGCTAGCCTGCGGGATGCATCCTCTCGCACGTGTTTTTGCTCTACTAGCCATGCGCATCCCAAAAAACCTGCGCATGCGCATCCCACAAAACCTCGCACGTGTTTTTACTCGACTAGCCTGCGGGATGCATCCTCTCGCACGTGTTTTTACTCGACTAGCCTGCGGGATGCATCCTCTCGCACGTGTTTTTACTCGACTAGCCTGCGGGATGCATCGTCTCGCACGTGTTTTTACGCGACTAGCCTGCGGGATGCATCCTCTCGCACGTGTTTTTGCTCGACTAGCCATGCGCATCCCAAAAAACCTGCGCATGCGCATCCCAAAAAATCTGCGCATGCGCATCCCACAAAACCTGCGCATGCGCATCCCACAAAACCTCGCACGTGTTTGTGCTCGACTAGCCTGCGGGATGCATCCTTTCGCACGTGTTTTTACTCGACTAGCCTGCGGGATGCATCCTCTCGCACGTGTTTTTGCTCGACTAGCCTGCGGGATGCATCCTCTCGCACGTGTTTTTGCTCGACTAGCCATGCGCATCCCAAAAAACCTGCGCATGCGCATCCCAAAAAATCTGCGCATGCGCATCCCACAAAACCTGCGCATGCGCATCCCACAAAACCTCGCACGTGTTTGTGCTCGACTAGACTGCGGGATGCATCCTTTCGCACGTGTTTTTACTCGACTAGCCTGCGGGATGCATCCTCTCGCACGTGTTTTTACTCGACTAGCCTGCGGGATGCATCCTCTCGCACGTGTTTTTGCTCGACTAGCCTGCGGGATGCATCCTCTCGCACGTGTTTTTACTCGACTAGCCTGCGGGATGCATCCTCTCGCACGTGTTTTTACTCGACTACCCTGATGGATGCATCCTCTCGCACGTGTTTTTGCTCGACTATCCATGCGCATCCCAAAAAACCTGCACATGCGCATCCCACAAAACCTCGCACGTGTTTTTACTCGACTAGCCTGCGGGATGCATCCTCTCGCACGTGTTTTTACTCGACTAGCCTGCGGGATGCATCCTCTCGCACGTGTTTTTGCTCGACTAGCCTGCGGGATGCATCCTCTCGCACGTGTTTTTACTCGACTAGCCTGCGGGATGCATCCTCTCGCACGTGTTTTTACTCGACTAGCCTGCGGGATGCATCGTCTCGCACGTGTTTTTACGCGACTAGCCTGCGGGATGCATCCTCTCGCACGTGTTTTTGCTCGACTAGCCATGCGCATCCCAAAAAACCTGCGCATGCGCATCCCACAAAACCTGCGCATGCGCATCCCACAAAATCTCGCACGTGTTTGTGCTCGACTAGCCTGCGGGATGCATCCTTTCGCACGTGTTTCTACTCGACTAGCCTGCGGGATGCATCCTCTCGCACGTGTTTTTGCTCGACTAGCCTGCGGGATGCATCCTCTCGCACGTGTTTTTGCTCGACTAGCCATGCGCATCCCAAAAAACCTGCGCATGCGCATCCCAAAAAATCTGCGCATGCGCATCCCACAAAACCTGCGCATGCGCATCCCACAAAACCTCGCACGTGTTTGTGCTCGACTAGACTGCGGGATGCATCCTTTCGCACGTGTTTTTACTCGACTAGCCTGCGGGATGCATCCTCTCGCACGTGTTTTTACTCGACTAGACTGCGGGATGCATCCTCTCGCACGTGTTTTTGCTCGACTAGCCTGCGGGATGCATCCTCTCGCACGTGTTTTTACTCGACTAGCCTGCGGGATGCATCGTCTCGCACGTGTTTTTACTCGACTAGCCTGCGGGATGCATCCTCTCGCACGTGTTTTTGCTCGACTAGCCATGCGCATCCCAAAAAACCTGCGCATGCGCATCCCAAAAAATCTGCGCATGCGCATCCCACAAAACCTGCGCATGCGCATCCCACAAAACCTCGCACGTGTTTGTGCTCGACTAGACTGCGGGATGCATCCTTTCGCACGTGTTTTTACTCGACTAGCCTGCGGGATGCATCCTCTCGCACGTGTTTTTGCTCGACTAGCCTGCGGGATGCATCCTCTCGCACGTGTTTGTGCTCGACTAGCCTGCGGGATGCATCCTCTCGCACGTGTTTTTACTCGACTAGCCTGCGGGATGCATCCTCTCGCACGTGTTTTTACTCGACTAGCCTGCGGGATGCATCCTCTCGCACGTGTTTTTACTCGACTACCCTGCGGGATGCATCCTCTCGCACGTGTTTTTGCTCGACTAGCCATGCGCATCCCAAAAAACCTGCGCATGCGCATCCCAAAAAACCTGTGCATGCGCATCCCAAAAAACCTGCGCATGCGCATCCCACAAAACCTGCGTATGCGCATCCCACAAAACCTCGCACGTGTTTTTACTCGACTAGCCTGCGGGATGCATCCTCTCGCACGTGTTTTTACTCGACTAGCCTGCGGGATGCATCCTCTTGCACGTGTTTTTGCTCGACTAGCCATGCGCATCCCAAAAAACCTGCACATGCGCATCCCAAAAAACCTGCGCATGCGCATCCCACAAAACCTGCGCATGCGCATCCCACAAAACCTCGCACGTGTTTTTACTCGACTAGCCTGCGGGATGCATCCTCTCGCACGTGTTTTTGCTCGGCTAGCCTGCGGGATGCATCCTCTCGCACGTGTTTTTGCTCGACTAGCCATGCGCATCCCAAAAAACCTGCGCATGCGCATCCCACAAAACCTCGCACGTGTTTTTACTCGACTAGCCTGCGGGATGCATCCTCTCGCACGTGTTTTTACTCGACTAGCCTGCGGGATGCATCCTCTCGCACGTGTTTTTACTCGACTAGCCTGCGGGATGCATCGTCTCGCACGTGTTTTTACGCGACTAGCCTGCGGGATGCATCCTCTCGCACGTGTTTTTGCTCGACTAGCCATGCGCATCCCAAAAAACCTGCGCATGCGCATCCCAAAAAATCTGCGCATGCGCATCCCACAAAACCTGCGCATGCGCATCCCACAAAACCTCGCACGTGTTTGTGCTCGACTAGCCTGCGGGATGCATCCTTTCGCACGTGTTTTTACTCGACTAGCCTGCGGGATGCATCCTCTCGCACGTGTTTTTGCTCGACTAGCCTGCGGGATGCATCCTCTCGCACGTGTTTTTGCTCGACTAGCCATGCGCATCCCAAAAAACCTGCGCATGCGCATCCCAAAAAATCTGCGCATGCGCATCCCACAAAACCTGCGCATGCGCATCCCACAAAACCTGCGCATGCGCATCCCACAAAACCTCGCACGTGTTTGTGCTCGACTAGACTGCGGGATGCATCCTTTCGCACGTGTTTTTACTCGACTAGCCTGCGGGATGCATCCTCTCGCACGTGTTTTTGCTCGACTAGCCTGCGGGATGCATCCTCTCGCACGTGTTTTTACTCGACTAGCCTGCGGGATGCATCCTCTCGCACGTGTTTTTGCTCGACTAGCCTGCGGGATGCATCCTCTCGCACGTGTTTTTACTCGACTAGCCTGCGGGATGCATCCTCTCGCACGTGTTTTTGCTCGACTAGCCTGCGGGATGCATCCTCTCGCACGTGTTTTTGCTCGACTAGCCTGCGGGATGCATCCTCTCGCACGTGTTTTTACTCGACTAGCCTGCGGGATGCATCCTCTCGCACGTGTTTTTACTCGACTACCCTGATGGATGCATCCTCTCGCACGTGTTTTTGCTCGACTAGCCATGCGCATCCCAAAAAACCTGCACATGCGCATCCCACAAAACCTCGCACGTGTTTTTACTCGACTAGCCTGCGGGATGCATCCTCTCGCACGTGTTTTTACTCGACTAGCCTGCGGGATGCATCCTCTCGCACGTGTTTTTGCTCGACTAGCCTGCGGGATGCATCCTCTCGCACGTGTTTTTACTCGACTAGCCTGCGGGATGCATCCTCTCGCACGTGTTTTTACTCGACTAGCCTGCGGGATGCATCGTCTCGCACGTGTTTTTACGCGACTAGCCTGCGGGATGCATCCTCTCGCACGTGTTTTTGCTCGACTAGCCATGCGCATCCCAAAAAACCTGCGCATGCGCATCCCACAAAACCTGCGCATGCGCATCCCACAAAATCTCGCACGTGTTTGTGCTCGACTAGCCTGCGGGATGCATCCTTTCGCACGTGTTTCTACTCGACTAGCCTGCGGGATGCATCCTCTCGCACGTGTTTTTGCTCGACTAGCCTGCGGGATGCATCCTCTCGCACGTGTTTTTGCTCGACTAGCCATGCGCATCCCAAAAAACCTGCGCATGCGCATCCCAAAAAATCTGCGCATGCGCATCCCACAAAACCTGCGCATGCGCATCCCACAAAACCTCACACGTGTTTGTGCTCGACTAGACTGCGGGATGCATCCTTTCGCACGTGTTTTTACTCGACTAGCCTGCGGGATGCATCCTCTCGCACGTGTTTTTGCTCGACTAGCCTGCGGGATGCATCCTCTCGCACGTGTTTTTGCTCGACTAGCCTGCGGGATGCATCCTCTCGCACGTGTTTTTACTCGACTAGCCTGCGGGATGCATCCTCTCGCACGTGTTTTTACTCGACTACCCTGATGGATGCATCCTCTCGCACGTGTTTTTGCTCGACTAGCCATGCGCATCCCAAAAAACCTGCGCATGCGCATCCCACAAAACCTGCGCATGCGCATCCCACAAAATCTCGCACGTGTTTGTGCTCGACTAGCCTGCGGGATGCATCCTTTCGCACGTGTTTCTACTCGACTAGCCTGCGGGATGCATCCTCTCGCACGTGTTTTTGCTCGACTAGCCTGCGGGATGCATCCTCTCGCACGTGTTTTTGCTCGACTAGCCTGCGGGATGCATCATCTCGCACGTGTTTTTGCTCGACTAGCCTGCGGGATGCATCCTCTCGCACGTGTTTTTACTCGACTAGCCTGCGGGATGCATCGTCTCGCACGTGTTTTTACGCGACTAGCCTGCGGGATGCATCCTCTCGCACGTGTTTTTGCTCGACTAGCCATGCGCATCCCAAAAAACCTGCGCATGCGCATCCCACAAAATCTCGCACGTGTTTGTGCTCGACTAGCCTGCGGGATGCATCCTTTCGCACGTGTTTCTACTCGACTAGCCTGCGGGATGCATCCTCTCGCACGTGTTTTTGCTCGACTAGCCTGCGGGATGCATCCTCTCGCACGTGTTTTTGCTCGACTAGCCATGCGCATCCCAAAAAACCTGCGCATGCGCATCCCAAAAAATCTGCGCATGCGCATCCCACAAAACCTGCGCATGCGCATCCCACAAAACCTCGCACGTGTTTGTGCTCGACTAGCCTGCGGGATGCATCCTTTCGTACGTGTTTTTACTCGACTAGCCTGCGGGATGCATCCTCTCGCACGTGTTTTTGCTCGACTAGCCTGCGGGATGCATCCTCTCGCACGTGATTTTACTCGACTAGCCTGCGGGATGCATCGTCTCGCACGTGTTTTTACTCGACTAGCCTGCGGGATGCATCCTCTCGCACGTGTTTTTGCTCGACTAGCCATGCGCATCCCAAAAAACCTGCGCATGCGCATCCCAAAAAATCTGCGCATGCGCATCCCACAAAACCTGCGCATGCGCATCCCACAAAACCTCGCACGTGTTTGTGCTCGACTAGCCTGCGGGATGCATCCTTTCGCACGTGTTTTTGCTCGACTAGCCTGCGGGATGCATCCTCTCGCACGTGTTTTTGCTCGACTAGCCATGCGCATCCCAAAAAACCTGCGCATGCGCATCCCAAAAAATCTGCGCATGCGCATCCCACAAAACCTGCGCATGCGCATCCCACATAACCTCGCACGTGTTTGTGCTCGACTAGACTGCGGGATGCATCCTCTCGCACGTGTTTTTACTCGACTAGCCTGCGGGATGCATCCTCTCGCACGTGTTTTTACTCGACTAGCCTGCGGGATGCATCCTCTCGCACGTGTTTTTACTCGACTACCCTGCGGGATGCATCCTCTCGCACGTGTTTTTGCTCGACTAGCCATGCGCATCCCAAAAAACCTGCGCATGCGCATCCCAAAAAACCTGTGCATGCGCATCCCAAAAAACCTGCGCATGCGCATCCCACAAAACCTGCGTATGCGCATCCCACAAAACCTCGCACGTGTTTTTACTCGACTAGCCTGCGGGATGCATCCTCTCGCACGTGTTTTTACTCGACTAGCCTGCGGGATGCATCCTCTTGCACGTGTTTTTGCTCGACTAGCCATGCGCATCCCAAAAAACCTGCACATGGGCATTCCCAAAAAACCTGCGCATGCGCATCCCACAAAACCTGCGCATGCGCATCCCACAAAACCTCGCACGTGTTTTTACTCGACTAGCCTGCGGGATGCATCCTCTCGCACGTGTTTTTGCTCGGCTAGCCTGCGGGATGCATCCTCTCGCACGTGTTTTTGCTCGACTAGCCATGCGCATCCCAAAAAACCTGCGCATGCGCATCCCACAAAACCTCGCACGTGTTTTTACTCGACTAGCCTGCGGGATGCATCCTCTCGCACGTGTTTTTACTCGACTAGCCTGCGGGATGCATCCTCTCGCACGTGTTTTTACTCGACTAGCCTGCGGGATGCATCGTCTCGCACGTGTTTTTACGCGACTAGCCTGCGGGATGCATCCTCTCGCACGTGTTTTTGCTCGACTAGCCATGCGCATCCCAAAAAACCTGCGCATGCGCATCCCAAAAAATCTGCGCATGCGCATCCCACAAAACCTGCGCATGCGCATCCCACAAAACCTCGCACGTGTTTGTGCTCGACTAGCCTGCGGGATGCATCCTTTCGCACGTGTTTTTACTCGACTAGCCTGCGGGATGCATCCTCTCGCACGTGTTTTTGCTCGACTAGCCTGCGGGATGCATCCTCTCGCACGTGTTTTTGCTCGACTAGCCATGCGCATCCCAAAAAACCTGCGCATGCGCATCCCAAAAAATCTGCGCATGCGCATCCCACAAAACCTGCGCATGCGCATCCCACAAAACCTCGCACGTGTTTGTGCTCGACTAGACTGCGGGATGCATCCTTTCGCACGTGTTTTTACTCGACTAGCCTGCGGGATGCATCCTCTCGCACGTGTTTTTACTCGACTAGCCTGCGGGATGCATCCTCTCGCACGTGTTTTTGCTCGACTAGCCTGCGGGATGCATCCTCTCGCACGTGTTTTTGCTCGACTAGCCATGCGCATCCCAAAAAACCTGCGCATGCGCATCCCAAAAAATCTGCGCATGCGCATCCCACAAAACCTGCGCATGCGCATCCCACAAAACCTCGCACGTGTTTGTGCTCGACTAGACTGCGGGATGCATCCTTTCGCACGTGTTTTTACTCGACTAGCCTGCGGGATGCATCCTCTCGCACGTGTTTTTGCTCGACTAGCCTGCGGGATGCATCCTCTCGCACGTGTTTTTACTCGACTAGCCTGCGGGATGCATCCTCTCGCACGTGTTTTTGCTCGACTAGCCTGCGGGATGCATCCTCTCGCACGTGTTTTTACTCGACTAGCCTGCGGGATGCATCCTCTCGCACGTGTTTTTGCTCGACTAGCCTGCGGGATGCATCCTCTCGCACGTGTTTTTGCTCGACTAGCCTGCGGGATGCATCCTCTCGCACGTGTTTTTACTCGACTAGCCTGCGGGATGCATCCTCTCGCACGTGTTTTTACTCGACTACCCTGATGGATGCATCCTCTCGCACGTGTTTTTGCTCGACTAGCCATGCGCATCCCAAAAAACCTGCACATGCGCATCCCACAAAACCTCGCACGTGTTTTTACTCGACTAGCCTGCGGGATGCATCCTCTCGCACGTGTTTTTACTCGACTAGCCTGCGGGATGCATCCTCTCGCACGTGTTTTTGCTCGACTAGCCTGCGGGATGCATCCTCTCGCACGTGTTTTTACTCGACTAGCCTGCGGGATGCATCCTCTCGCACGTGTTTTTACTCGACTAGCCTGCGGGATGCATCGTCTCGCACGTGTTTTTACGCGACTAGCCTGCGGGATGCATCCTCTCGCACGTGTTTTTGCTCGACTAGCCATGCGCATCCCAAAAAACCTGCGCATGCGCATCCCACAAAACCTGCGCATGCGCATCCCACAAAATCTCGCACGTGTTTGTGCTCGACTAGCCTGCGGGATGCATCCTTTCGCACGTGTTTCTACTCGACTAGCCTGCGGGATGCATCCTCTCGCACGTGTTTTTGCTCGACTAGCCTGCGGGATGCATCCTCTCGCACGTGTTTTTGCTCGACTAGCCATGCGCATCCCAAAAAACCTGCGCATGCGCATCCCAAAAAATCTGCGCATGCGCATCCCACAAAACCTGCGCATGCGCATCCCACAAAACCTCACACGTGTTTGTGCTCGACTAGACTGCGGGATGCATCCTTTCGCACGTGTTTTTACTCGACTAGCCTGCGGGATGCATCCTCTCGCACGTGTTTTTGCTCGACAAGCCTGCGGGATGCATCCTCTCGCACGTGTTTTTGCTCGACTAGCCTGCGGGATGCATCCTCTCGCACGTGTTTTTACTCGACTAGCCTGCGGGATGCATCCTCTCGCACGTGTTTTTACTCGACTACCCTGATGGATGCATCCTCTCGCACGTGTTTTTGCTCGACTAGCCATGCGCATCCCAAAAAACCTGCGCATGCGCATCCCACAAAACCTGCGCATGCGCATCCCACAAAATCTCGCACGTGTTTGTGCTCGACTAGCCTGCGGGATGCATCCTTTCGCACGTGTTTCTACTCGACTAGCCTGCGGGATGCATCCTCTCGCACGTGTTTTTGCTCGACTAGCCTGCGGGATGCATCCTCTCGCACGTGTTTTTGCTCGACTAGCCTGCGGGATGCATCATCTCGCACGTGTTTTTGCTCGACTAGCCTGCGGGATGCATCCTCTCGCACGTGTTTTTACTCGACTAGCCTGCGGGATGCATCGTCTCGCACGTGTTTTTACGCGACTAGCCTGCGGGATGCATCCTCTCGCACGTGTTTTTGCTCGACTAGCCATGCGCATCCCAAAAAACCTGCGCATGCGCATCCCACAAAATCTCGCACGTGTTTGTGCTCGACTAGCCTGCGGGATGCATCCTTTCGCACGTGTTTCTACTCGACTAGCCTGCGGGATGCATCCTCTCGCACGTGTTTTTGCTCGACTAGCCTGCGGGATGCATCCTCTCGCACGTGTTTTTGCTCGACTAGCCATGCGCATCCCAAAAAACCTGCGCATGCGCATCCCAAAAAATCTGCGCATGCGCATCCCACAAAACCTGCGCATGCGCATCCCACAAAACCTCGCACGTGTTTGTGCTCGACTAGCCTGCGGGATGCATCCTTTCGCACGTGTTTTTACTCGACTAGCCTGCGGGATGCATCCTCTCGCACGTGTTTTTGCTCGACTAGCCTGCGGGATGCATCCTCTCGCACGTGATTTTACTCGACTAGCCTGCGGGATGCATCGTCTCGCACGTGTTTTTACTCGACTAGCCTGCGGGATGCATCCTCTCGCACGTGTTTTTGCTCGACTAGCCATGCGCATCCCAAAAAACCTGCGCATGCGCATCCCAAAAAATCTGCGCATGCGCATCCCACAAAACCTGCGCATGCGCATCCCACAAAACCTCGCACGTGTTTGTGCTCGACTAGCCTGCGGGATGCATCCTTTCGCACGTGTTTTTGCTCGACTAGCCTGCGGGATGCATCCTCTCGCACGTGTTTTTGCTCGACTAGCCATGCGCATCCCAAAAAACCTGCGCATGCGCATCCCAAAAAATCTGCGCATGCGCATCCCACAAAACCTGCGCATGCGCATCCCACATAACCTCGCACGTGTTTGTGCTCGACTAGACTGCGGGATGCATCCTTTCGCACGTGTTTTTACTCGACTAGCCTGCGGGATGCATCCTCTCGCACGTGTTTTTGCTCGACTAGCCTGCGGGATGCATCCTCTCGCACGTGTTTGTGCTCGACTAGCCTGCGGGATGCATCCTCTCGCACGTGTTTTTACTCGACTAGCCTACGGGATGCATCCTCTCGCACGTGTTTTTGCTCGACTAGCCTGCGGGATGCATCCTCTCGCACGTGTTTTTGCTCGACTAGCCTGCGGGATGCATCCTCTCGCACGTGTTTTTACTCGACTAGCCTGCGGGATGCATCCTCTCGCACGTGTTTTTACTCGACTACCCTGATGGATGCATCCTCTCGCACGTGTTTTTGCTCGACTAGCCATGCGCATCCCAAAAACCTGCACATGCGCATCCCACAAAACCTCGCACGTGTTTTTACTCTACTAGCCTGCGGGATGCATCCTCTCGCACGTGTTTTTTACTCGACTAGCCTGCGGGATGCATCCTCTCGCACGTGTTTTTGCTCGACTAGCCATGCGCATCCCAAAAAACCTGCGCATGCGCATCCCAAAAAATCTGCGCATGCGCATCCCACAAAACCTGCGCATGCGCATCCCACAAAACCTCGCACGTGTTTTTGCTCGACTAGCCTGCGGGATGCATCCTCTCACACGTGTTTTTACTCGAGTAGCCTGCGGGATGCATCGTCTCGCACGTGTTTTTACTCGACTAGCCTGCGGGATGCATCCTCTCGCACGTGTTTTTGCTCGACTAGCCATGCGCATCCCAAAAAACCTGCGCATGCGCATCCCAAAAAACCTGCGCATGCGCATCCCACAAAACCTGCGCATGCGCATCCCACAAAACCTCGCACGTGTTTTTACTCGACTACCCTGCGGGATGCATCCTTTCGCACGTGTTTTTACTCGACTAGCCTGCGGGGTGCATCCTCTCGCACGTGTTTTTGCTCGACTAGCCAAGCGCATCCCAAAAAACCTGCGCATGCGCATCCCAAAAAATCTGCGCATGCGCATCCCACAAAACCTGCGCATGCGCATCCCACAAAACCTCGCACGTGTTTGTGCTCGACTAGCCTGCGGGATGCATCCTCTCGCACGTGTTTTTGCTCGACTAGCCTGCGGGATGCATCCTCTCGCACGTGTTTTTGCTCGACTAGCCATGCGCATCCCAAAAAACCTGCCCATGCGCATCCCAAAAAATCTGCGCATGCGCATCCCACAAAACCTGCGCATGCGCATCCCACAAAACCTCGCACGTGTTTGTGCTCGACTAGACTGCGGGATGCATCCTTTCGCACGTGTTTTTACTCGACTAGCCTGCGGGATGCATCCTCTCGCACGTGTTTTTGCTCGACTAGCCTGCGGGATGCATCCTCTCGCACGTGTTTGTGCTCGACTAGCCTGCGGGATGCATCCTCTCGCACGTGTTTTTACTCGACTAGCCTGCGGGATGCATCCTCTCGCACGTGTTTTTGCTCGACTAGCCTGCGGGATGCATCCTCTCGCACGTGTTTTTACTCGACTAGCCTGCGGGATGCATCCTCTCGCACGTGTTTTTACTCGACTACCCTGCGGGATGCATCCTCTCGCACGTGTTTTTGCTCGACTAGCCTGCGGGATGCATCCTCTCGCACGTGTTTTTACTCGACTGCCCTGCGGGATGCATCCTCTCGCACGTGTTTTTGCTCGACTAGCCATGCGCATCCCAAAAAACCTGCGCATGCGCATCCCAAAAAACCTGTGCATGCGCATCCCAAAAAACCTGCGCATGCGCATCCCGCAAAACCTGCGTATGCGCATCCCACAAAACCTCGCACGTGTTTTTACTCGACTAGCCTGCGGGATGCATCCTCTCGCACGTGTTTTTACTCGACTAGCCTGCGGGATGCATCCTCTCGCACGTGTTTTTGTCCGACTAGCCATGCGCATCCCAAAAAACCTGCACATGCGCATCCCAAAAAACCTGCGCATGCGCATCCCACAAAACCTGCGCATGCGCATCCCACAAAACCTCGCACGTGTTTTTACTCGACTAGCCTGCGGGTTGCATCCTCTCGCACGTGTTTTTGCTCGGCTAGCCTGCGGGATGCATCCTCTCGCACGTGTTTTTTCTCGACTAGCCATGCGCATCCCAAAAAACCTGCGCATGCGCATCCCAAAAAACCTGCGCATGCGCATCCCACAAAACCTCGCACGTGTTTTTACTCGACTAGCCTGCGGGATGCATCCTCTCGCACGTGTTTTTACTCGACTAGCTTGCGGGATGCATCCTCTCGCACGTGTTTTTACTCGACTAGCCTGCGGGATGCATCGTCTCGCACGTGTTTTTACGCGACTAGCCTGCGGGATGCATCCTCTCGCACGTGTTTTTGCTCGACTAGCCATGCGCATCCCAAAAAACCTGCGCATGCGCATCCCACAAAACCTGCGCATGCGCATCCCACAAAACCTCGCACGTGTTTGTGCTCGACTCGCCTGCGGGATGCATCCTTTCGCACGTGTTTTTACTCGACTAGCCTGCGGGATGCATCCTCTCGCACGTGTTTTTGCTCGACTAGCCTGCGGGATGCATCCTATCGCACGTGTTTTTGCTCGACTAGCCATGCGCATCCCAAAAAACCTGCGCATGCGCATCCCAAAAAATCTGCGCATGCGCATCCCACAAAACCTGCGCATGCGCATCCCACAAAACCTCGCACGTGTTTGTGCTCGACTAGACTGCGGGATGCATCCTTTCGCACGTGTTTTTACTCGACTAGCCTGCGGGATGCATCCTCTCGCACGTGTTTTTGCTCGACTAGCCTGCGGGATGCATCCTCTCGCACGTGTTTGTGCTCGACTAGCCTGCGGGATGCATCCTCTCGCACGTGTTTTTGCTCGACTAGCCTGCGGGATGCATCCTCTCGCACGTGTTTTTACTCGACTAGCCTGCGGGATGCATCCTCTCGCACGTGTTTTTACTCGACTACCCTGCGGGATGCATCCTCTCGCACGTGTTTTTGCTCGACTAGCCATGCGCATCCCAAAAAACTTGCACATGCGCATCCCAAAAAACCTGCGCATGCGCATCCCACAAAACCTGCGCATGCGCATCCCACAAAACCTCGCACGTGTTTTTACTCGACTAGCCTGCGGGATGCATCCTCTCGCACGTGTTTTTACTCGACTAGCCTGCGGGATGCATCCTCTCGCACGTGTTTTTACTCGAGTAGCCTGCGGGATGCATCGTCTCGCACGTGTTTTTACTCGACTAGCCTGCGGGATGCATCGTCTCGCACGTGTTTTTACGCGACTAGCCTGCGGGATGCATCCTCTCGCACGTGTTTTTGCTCGACTAGCCATGCGCATCCCAAAAAACCTGCGCATGCGCATCCCAAAAAATCTGCGCATGCGCAACCCACAAAACCTGCGCATGCGCATCCCACAAAACCTCGCACGTGTTTGTGCTCGACTAGCCTGCGGGATGCATCCTTTCGCACGTGTTTTTACTCGACTAGCCTGCGGGATGCATCCTCTCGCACGTGTTTTTGCTCGACTAGCCTGCGGGATGCATCCTCTCGCACGTGTTTGTGCTCGACTAGCCTGCGGGATGCATCCTCTCGCACGTGTTTTTGCTCGACTAGCCTGCGGGATGCATCCTCTCGCACGTGTTTTTACTCGACTAGCCTGCGGGATGCATCCTCTCGCACGTGTTTTTACTCGACTACCCTGCGGGATGCATCCTCTCGCACGTGTTTTTGCTCGACTAGCCATGCGCATCCCAAAAAACCTGCACATGCGCATCCCAAAAAACCTGCGCATGCGCATCCCACAAAACCTGCGCATGCGCATCCCACAAAACCTCGCACGTGTTTTTACTCGACTAGCCTGCGGGATGCATCCTCTCGCACGTGTTTTTACTCGACTAGCCTGCGGGATGCATCCTCTCGCACGTGTTTTTGCTCGACTAGCCTGCGGGATGCATCCTCTCGCACGTGTTTTTACTCGACTAGCCTGCGGGATGCATCGTCTCGCACGTGTTTTTACGCGACTAGCCTGCGGGATGCATCCTCTCGCACGTGTTTTTGCTCGACTAGCCATGCGCATCCCAAAAAACCTGCGCATGCGCATCCCAAAAAATCTGCGCATGCGCAACCCACAAAACCTGCGCATGCGCATCCCACAAAACCTCGCACGTGTTTGTGCTCGACTAGCCTGCGGGATGCATCCTTTCGCACGTGTTTTTACTCGACTAGCCTGCGGGATGCATCCTCTCGCACGTGTTTTTGCTCGACTAGCCTGCGGGATGCATCCTCTCGCACGTGTTTTTACTCGACTAGCCTGCGGGATGCATCGTCTCGCACGTGTTTTTACTCGACTAGCCTGCGGGATGCATCCTCTCGCACGTGCTTTTGCTCGACTAGCCATGCGCATCCCAAAAAACCTGCGCATGCGCATCCCAAAAAATCTGCGCATGCGCATCCCACAAAACCTGCGCATGCGCATCCCACAAAACCTCGCACGTGTTTGTGCTCGACTAGCCTGCGGGATGCATCCTTTCGCACGTGTTTTTACTCGACTAGCCTGCGGGATGCATCCTCTCGCACGTGTTTTTGCTCGACTAGCCTGCGGGATGCATCCTCTCGCACGTGTTTTTGCTCGACTAGCCTGCGGGATGCATCCTCTCGCACGTGTTTGTACTCGACTAGCCTGCGGGATGCATCCTCTCGCACGTGTTTTTGCTCGACTAGCCTGCGGGATGCATCCTCTCGCACGTGTTTTTACTCGACTAGCCTGCGGGATGCATCGTCTCGCACGTGTTTTTACTCGACTAGCCTGCGGGATGCATCCTCTCGCACGTGCTTTTGCTCGACTAGCCATGCGCATCCCAAAAAACCTGCGCATGCGCATCCCAAAAAATCTGCGCATGCGCATCCCACAAAACCTGCGCATGCGCATCCCACAAAACCTCGCACGTGTTTGTGCTCGACTAGCCTGCGGGATGCATCCTTTCGCACGTGTTTTTACTGGACTAGCCTGCGGGATGCATCCTCTCGCACGTGTTTTTGCTCGACTAGCCTGCGGGATGCATCCTCTCGCACGTGTTTTTGCTCGACTAGCCTGCGGGATGCATCCTCTCGCACGTGTTTGTGCTCGACTAGCCTGCGGGATGCATCCTCTCGCACGTGTTTTTACTCGACTAGCCTGCGGGATGCATCCTCTCGCACGTGTTTTTACTCGACTACCCTGATGGATGCATCCTCTCGCACGTGTTTTTGCTCGACTAGCCATGCGCATCCCAAAAAACCTGCACATGCGCATCCCACAAAACCTCGCACGTGTTTTTACTCGACTAGCCTGCGGGATGCATCCTCTCGCACGTGTTTTTACTCGACTAGCCTGCGGGATGCATCCTCTCGCACGTGTTTTTGCTCGACTAGCCTGCGGGATGCATCCTCTCGCACGTGTTTTTACTCGACTAGCCTGCGGGATGCATCCTCTCGCACGTGTTTTTGCTCGGCTAGCCTGCGGGATGCATCCTCTCGCACGTGTTTTTGCTCGGCTAGCCTGCGGGATGCATCCTCTCGCACGTGTTTTTGCTCGACTAGCCATGCGCATCCCAAAAAACCTGCGCATGCGCATCCCAAAAAATCTGCGCATGCGCATCCCACAAAACCTGCGCATGCGCATCCCACAAAACCTCGCACGTGTTTGTGCTCGACTAGCCTGCGGGATGCATCCTTTCGCACGTGTTTTTACTCGACTAGCCTGCGGGATGCATCCTCTCGCACGTGTTTTTGCTCGACTAGCCTGCGGGATGCATCCTCTCGCACGTGTTTTTGCTCGACTAGCCATGCGCATCCCAAAAAACCTGCGCATGCGCATCCCAAAAAATCTGCGCATGCGCATCCCACAAAACCTGCGCATGCGCATCCCACAAAACCTCGCACGTGTTTGTGCTCGACTAGACTGCGGGATGCATCCTTTCGCACGTGTTTTTACTCGACTAGCCTGCGGGATGCATCCTCTCGCACGTGTTTTTGCTCGACTAGCCTGCGGGATGCATCCTCTCGCACGTGTTTGTGCTCGACTAGCCTGCGGGATGCATCCTCTCGCACGTGTTTTTACTCGACTAGCCTGCGGGATGCATCCTCTCGCACGTGTTTTTGCTCGACTAGCCTGCGGGATGCATCCTCTCGCACGTGTTTTTGCTCGACTAGCCATGCGCATCCCAAAAAACCTGCGCATGCGCATCCCAAAAAATCTGCGCATGCGCATCCCACAAAACCTGCGCATGCGCATCCCACAAAACCTCGCACGTGTTTGTGCTCGACTAGACTGCGGGATGCATCCTTTCGCACGTGTTTTTACTCGACTAGCCTGCGGGATGCATCCTCTCGCACGTGTTTTTACTCGACTACCCTGATGGATGCATCCTCTCGCACGTGTTTTTGCTCGACTAGCCATGCGCATCCCAAAAAACCTGCGCATGCGCATCCCACAAAACCTCGCACGTGTTTTTACTCGACTAGCCTGCGGGATGCATCCTCTCGCACGTGTTTTTACTCGACTAGCCTGCGGGATGCATCCTCTCGCACGTGTTTTTGCTCGACTAGCCATGCGCATCCCAAAAAACCTGCACATGCGCATCCCAAAAAACCTGCGCATGCGCATCCCACAAAACCTGCGCATGCGCATCCCACAAAACCTCGCACGTGTTTTTACTCGACTAGCCTGCGGGATGCATCCTCTCGCACGTGTTTTTACTCGACTAGCCTGCGGGATGCATCCTCTCGCACGTGTTTTTGCTCGACTAGCCTGCGGGATGCATCCTCTCGCACGTGTTTTTACTCGACTAGCCTGCGGGATGCATCGTCTCGCACGTGTTTTTACGCGACTAGCCTGCGGGATGCATCCTCTCGCACGTGTTTTTGCTCGACTAGCCATGCGCATCCCAAAAAACCTGCGCATGCGCATCCCAAAAAATCTGCGCATGCGCAACCCACAAAACCTGCGCATGCGCATCCCACAAAACCTCGCACGTGTTTGTGCTCGACTAGCCTGCGGGATGCATCCTTTCGCACGTGTTTTTACTCGACTAGCCTGCGGGATGCATCCTCTCGCACGTGTTTTTGCTCGACTAGCCTGCGGGATGCATCCTCTCGCACGTGTTTTTACTCGACTAGCCTGCGGGATGCATCGTCTCGCACGTGTTTTTACTCGACTAGCCTGCGGGATGCATCCTCTCGCACGTGTTTTTGCTCGACTAGCCATGCGCATCCCAAAAAACCTGCGCATGCGCATCCCAAAAAATCTGCGCATGCGCATCCCACAAAACCTGCGCATGCGCATCCCACAAAACCTCGCACGTGTTTGTGCTCGACTAGCCTGCGGGATGCATCCTTTCGCACGTGTTTTTACTCGACTAGCCTGCGGGATGCATCCTCTCGCACGTGTTTTTGCTCGACTAGCCTGCGGGATGCATCCTCTCGCACGTGTTTTTGCTCGACTAGCCATGCGCATCCCAAAAAACCTGCACATGCGCATCCCAAAAAACCTGCGCATGCGCATCCCACAAAACCTGCGCATGCGCATCCCACAAAACCTCGCACGTGTTTTTACTCGACTAGCCTGCGGGATGCATCCTCTCGCACGTGTTTTTGCTCGGCTAGCCTGCGGGATGCATCCTCTCGCACGTGTTTTTGCTCGACTAGCCATGCGCATCCCAAAAAACCTGCGCATGCGCATCCCACAAAACCTCGCACGTGTTTTTACTCGACTAGCCTGCGGGATGCATCCTCTCGCACGTGTTTTTACTCGACTAGCCTGCGGGATGCATCCTCTCGCACGTGTTTTTACTCGACTAGCCTGCGGGATGCATCGTCTCGCACGTGTTTTTACTCGACTAGCCTGCGGGATGCATCCTCTCGCACGTGTTTTTGCTCGACTAGCCATGCGCATCCCAAAAAACCTGCGCATGCGCATCCCAAAAAATCTGCGCATGCGCATCCCACAAAACCTGCGCATGCGCATCCCACAAAACCTCGCACGTGTTTGTGCTCGACTAGCCTGCGGGATGCATCCTTTCGCACGTGTTTTTACTCGACTAGCCTGCGGGATGCATCCTCTCGCACGTGTTTGTGCTCGACTAGCCTGCGGGATGCATCCTCTCGCACGTGTTTTTGCTCGACTAGCCATGCGCATCCCAAAAAACCTGCGCATGCGCATCCCACAAAACCTGCGCATGCGCATCCCACAAAACCTCGCACGTGTTTGTGCTCGACTAGCCTGCGGGATGCATCCTTTCGCACGTGTTTTTACTCGACTATCCTGCGGGATGCATCCTCTCGCACGTGTTTCTGCTCGACTAGCCTGCGGGATGCATCCTCTCGCACGTGTTTTTGCTCGACTAGCCATGCGCATCCCAAAAAACCTGCGCATGCGCATCCCAAAAAATCTGCGCATGCGCATCCCACAAAACCTGCGCATGCGCATCCCACAAAACCTCGCACGTGTTTGTGCTCGACTAGACTGCGGGATGCATCCTCTCGCACGTGTTTTTACTCGACTAGCCTGCGGGATGCATCCTCTCGCACGTGTTTTTACTCGACTACCCTGATGGGTGCATCCTCTCGCACGTGTTTTTGCTCGACTAGCCATGCGCATCCCAAAAAACCTGCGCATGCGCATCCCAAAAAACCTGCGCATGCGCATCCCACAAAACCTGCGCATGCGCATCCCACAAAACCTCGCACGTGTTTTTGCTCGACTAGCCATGCGCATCCCAAAAAACCTGCACATGCGCATCCCAAAAAACCTGCGCATGCGCATCCCACAAAACCTGCGCATGCGCATCCCACAAAACCTCGCACGTGTTTTTACTCGACTAGCCTGCGGGATGCATCCTCTCGCACGTGTATTTACTCGACTAGCCTGCGGGATGCATCCTCTCGCACGTGTTTTTACTCGGCTAGCATGCGGGATGCATCCTCTCGCACGTGTTTTTGCTCGACTAGCCATGCGCATCCCAAAAAACCTGCACATGCGCATCCCAAAAAACCTGCGCATGCGCATCCCACAAAACCTGCGCATGCGCATCCCACAAAACCTCGCACGTGTTTTTACTCGACTAGCCTGCGGGATGCATCCTCTCGCACGTGTTTTTGCTCGGCTAGCCTGCGGGATGCATCCTCTCGCACGTGTTTTTGCTCGACTAGCCATGCGCATCCCAAAAAACCTGCGCATGCGCATCCCAAAAAATCTGCGCATGCGCATCCCACAAAACCTGCGCATGCGCATCCCACAAAACCTCGCACGAGTTTGTGCTCGACTAGCCTGCGGGATGCATCCTTTCGCACGTGTTTTTACTCGACTAGCCTGCGGGATGCATCCTCTCGCACGTGTTTTTGCTCGATTAGCCTGCGGGATGCATCCTCTCGCACGTGTTTTTGCTCGACTAGCCATGCGCATCCCAAAAAACCTGCGCATGCGCATCCCAAAAAATCTGCGCATGCGCATCCCACAAAACCTGCGCATGCGCATCCCACAAAACCTCGCACGTGTTTGTGCTCGACGAGACTGCGGGATGCATCCTTTCGCACGTGTTTTTACTCGACTAGCCTGCGGGATGCATCCTCTCGCACGTGTTTTTGCTCGACTAGCCTGCGGGATGCATCCTCTCGCACGTGTTTGTGCTCGACTAGCCTGCGGGATGCATCCTCTCGCACGTGTTTTTGCTCGACTAGCCTGCGGGATGCATCCTCTCGCACGTGTTTTTGCTCGACTAGCCATGCGCATCCCAAAAAACCTGCGCATGCGCATCCCAAAAAATCTGCGCATGCGCATCCCACAAAACCTGCGCATGCGCATCCCACAAAACCTCGCACGTGTTTGTGCTCGACTAGACTGCGGGATGCATCCTTTCGCACGTGTTTTTACTCGACTAGCCTGCGGGATGCATCCTCTCGCACGTGTTTTTGCTCGACTAGCCTGCGGGATGCATCCTCTCGCACGTGTTTTTACTCGACTAGCCATGCGCATCCCAAAAAACCTGCGCATGCGCATCCCAAAAAACCTGCGCATGCGCATCCCACAAAACCTCGCACGTGTTTTTACTCGACTAGCCAGCGGGATGCATCCTCTCGCACGTGTTTTTACTCGACTAGCCTGCGGGATGCATCCTCTCGCACGTGTTTTTGCTCGACTAGCCATGCGCATCCCAAAAAACCTGCACATGCGCATCCCAAAAAACCTGCGCATGCGCATCCCACAAAACCTGCGCATGCGCATCCCACAAAACCTCGCACGTGTTTTTACTCGACTAGCCTGCGGGATGCATCCTCTCGCACGTGTTTTTACTCGACTAGCCTGCGGGATGCATCCTCTCGCACGTGTTTTTGCTCGACTAGCCTGCGGGATGCATCCTCTCGCACGTGTTTTTACTCGACTAGCCTGCGGGATGCATCGTCTCGCACGTGTTTTTACGCGACTAGCCTGCGGGATGCATCCTCTCGCACGTGTTTTTGCTCGACTAGCCTGCGGGATGCATCCTCTCGCACGTGTTTTTGCTCGACTAGCCATGCGCATCCCAAAAAACCTGCCCATGCGCATCCCAAAAAATCTGCGCATGCGCATCCCACAAAACCTGCGCATGCGCATCCCACAAAACCTCGCACGTGTTTGTGCTCGACTAGACTGCGGGATGCATCCTTTCGCACGTGTTTTTACTCGACTAGCCTGCGGGATGCATCCTCTCGCACGTGTTTTTGCTCGACTAGCCTGCGGGATGCATCCTCTCGCACGTGTTTGTGCTCGACTAGCCTGCGGGATGCATCCTCTCGCACGTGTTTTTGCTCGACTAGCCTGCGGGATGCATCCTCTCGCACGTGTTTTTGCTCGACTAGCCATGCGCATCCCAAAAAACCTGCGCATGCGCATCCCAAAAAATCTGCGCATGCGCATCCCACAAAACCTGCGCATGCGCATCCCACAAAACCTCGCACGTGTTTGTGCTCGACTAGACTGCGGGATGCATCCTTTCGCACGTGTTTTTACTCGACTAGCCTGCGGGATGCATCCTCTCGCACGTGTTTTTACTCGACTACCCTGATGGATGCATCCTCTCGCACGTGTTTTTGCTCGACTAGCCATGCGCATCCCAAAAAACCTGCGCATGCGCATCCCAAAAAACCTGCGCATGCGCATCCCACAAAACCTCGCACGTGTTTTTACTCGACTAGCCAGCGGGATGCATCCTCTCGCACGTGTTTTTACTCGACTAGCCTGCGGGATGCATCCTCTCGCACGTGTTTTTGCTCGACTAGCCATGCGCATCCCAAAAAACCTGCACATGCGCATCCCAAAAAACCTGCGCATGCGCATCCCACAAAACCTGCGCATGCGCATCCCACAAAACCTCGCACGTGTTTTTACTCGACTAGCCTGCGGGATGCATCCTCTCGCACGTGTTTTTGCTCGACTAGCCTGCGGGATGCATCCTCTCGCACGTGTTTTTACTCGACTAGCCTGCGGGATGCATCGTCTCGCACGTGTTTTTACGCGACTAGCCTGCGGGATGCATCCTCTCGCACGTGTTTTTGCTCGACTAGCCATGCGCATCCCAAAAAACCTGCGCATGCGCATCCCAAAAAATCTGCGCATGCGCAACCCACAAAACCTGCGCATGCGCATCCCACAAAACCTCGCACGTGTTTGTGCTCGACTAGCCTGCGGGATGCATCCTTTCGCACGTGTTTTTACTCGACTAGCCTGCGGGATGCATCCTCTCGCACGTGTTTTTGCTCGACTAGCCTGCGGGATGCATCCTCTCGCACGTGTTTTTACTCGACTAGCCTGCGGGATGCATCGTCTCGCACGTGTTTTTACTCGACTAGCCTGCGGGATGCATCCTCTCGCACGTGTTTTTGCTCGACTAGCCATGCGCATCCCAAAAAACCTGCGCATGCGCATCCCAAAAAATCTGCGCATGCGCATCCCACAAAACCTGCGCATGCGCATCCCACAAAACCTCGCACGTGTTTGTGCTCGACTAGCCTGCGGGATGCATCCTTTCGCACGTGTTTTTACTCGACTAGCCTGCGGGATGCATCCTCTCGCACGTGTTTTTGCTCGACTAGCCTGCGGGATGCATCCTCTCGCACGTGTTTTTGCTCGACTAGCCATGCGCATCCCAAAAAACCTGCACATGCGCATCCCAAAAAACCTGCGCATGCGCATCCCACAAAACCTGCGCATGCGCATCCCACAAAACCTCGCACGTGTTTTTACTCGACTAGACTGCGGGATGCATCCTCTCGCACGTGTTTTTGCTCGGCTAGCCTGCGGGATGCATCCTCTCGCACGTGTTTTTGCTCGACTAGCCATGCGCATCCCAAAAAACCTGCGCATGCGCATCCCACAAAACCTCGCACGTGTTTTTACTCGACTAGCCTGCGGGATGCATCCTCTCGCACGTGTTTTTACTCGACTAGCCTGCGGGATGCATCCTCTCGCACGTGTTTTTACTCGACTAGCCTGCGGGATGCATCGTCTCGCACGTGTTTTTACTCGACTAGCCTGCGGGATGCATCCTCTCGCACGTGTTTTTGCTCGACTAGCCATGCGCATCCCAAAAAACCTGCGCATGCGCATCCCAAAAAATCTGCGCATGCGCATCCCACAATACCTGCGCATGCGCATCCCACAAAACCTCGCACGTGTTTGTGCTCGACTAGACTGCGGGATGCATCCTTTCGCACGTGTTTTTACTCGACTAGCCTGCGGGATGCATCCTCTCGCACGTGTTTTTACTCGACTACCCTGATGGATGCATCCTCTCGCACGTGTTTTTGCTCGACTAGCCATGCGCATCCCAAAAAACCTGCGCATGCGCATCCCAAAAAACCTGCGCATGCGCATCCCACAAAACCTCGCACGTGTTTTTACTCGACTAGCCAGCGGGATGCATCCTCTCGCACGTGTTTTTACTCGACTAGCCTGCGGGATGCATCCTCTCGCACGTGTTTTTGCTCGACTAGCCATGCGCATCCCAAAAAACCTGCACATGCGCATCCCAAAAAACCTGCGCATGCGCATCCCACAAAACCTGCGCATGCGCATCCCACAAAACCTCGCACGTGTTTTTACTCGACTAGCCTGCGGGATGCATCCTCTCGCACGTGTTTTTACTCGACTAGCCTGCGGGATGCATCCTCTCGCACGTGTTTTTGCTCGACTAGCCTGCGGGATGCATCCTCTCGCACGTGTTTTTACTCGACTAGCCTGCGGGATGCATCGTCTCGCACGTGTTTTTACGCGACTAGCCTGCGGGATGCATCCTCTCGCACGTGTTTTTGCTCGACTAGCCATGCGCATCCCAAAAAACCTGCGCATGCGCATCCCAAAAAATCTGCGCATGCGCAACCCACAAAACCTGCGCATGCGCATCCCACAAAACCTCGCACGTGTTTGTGCTCGACTAGCCTGCGGGATGCATACTTTCGCACGTGTTTTTACTCGACTAGCCTGCGGGATGCATCCTCTCGCACGTGTTTTTGCTCGACTAGCCTGCGGGATGCATCCTCTCGCACGTGTTTTTGCTCGACTAGCCATGCGCATCCCAAAAAACCTGCGCATGCGCATCCCAAAAAATCTGCGCATGCGCATCCCACAAAACCTGCGCATGCGCATCCCACAAAACCTCGCACGTGTTTGTGCTCGACTAGACTGCGGGATGCATCCTTTCGCACGTGTTTTTACTCGACTAGCCTGCGGGATGCATCCTCTCGCACGTGTTTTTGCTCGACTAGCCTGCGGGATGCATCCTCTCGCACGTGTTTGTGCTCGACTAGCCTGCGGGATGCATCCTCTCGCACGTGTTTTTGCTCGACTAGCCTGCGGGATGCATCCTCTCGCACGTGTTTTTGCTCGACTAGCCATGCGCATCCCAAAAAACCTGCGCATGCGCATCCCAAAAGCCTGCGCATGCGCATCCCAAAAAATCTGCGCATGCGCATCCCACAAAACCTGCGCATGCGCATCCCACAAAACCTCGCACGTGTTTGTGCTCGACTAGACTGCGGGATGCATCCTTTCGCACGTGTTTTTACTCGACTAGCCTGCGGGATGCATCCTCTCGCACGTGTTTTTACTCGACTACCCTGATGGATGCATCCTCTCGCACGTGTTTTTGCTCGACTAGCCATGCGCATCCCAAAAAACCTGCGCATGCGCATCCCAAAAAACCTGCGCATGCGCATCCCACAAAACCTCGCACGTGTTTTTACTCGACTAGCCAGCGGGATGCATCCTCTCGCACGTGTTTTTACTCGACTAGCCTGCGGGATGCATCCTCTCGCACGTGTTTTTGCTCGACTAGCCATGCGCATCCCAAAAAACCTGCGCATGCGCATCCCAAAAAATCTGCGCATGCGCAACCCACAAAACCTGCGCATGCGCATCCCACAAAACCTCGCACGTGTTTGTGCTCGACTAGCCTGCGGGATGCATCCTTTCGCACGTGTTTTTACTCGACTAGCCTGCGGGATGCATCCTCTCGCACGTGTTTTTGCTCGACTAGCCTGCGGGATGCATCCTCTCGCACGTGTTTTTACTCGACTAGCCTGCGGGATGCATCCTCTCGCACGTGTTTTTGCTCGATTAGCCATGCGCATCCCAAAAAACCTGCGCATGCGCATCCCAAAAAATCTGCGCATGCGCATCCCACAAAACCTGCGCATGCGCATCCCACAAAACCTCGCACGTGTTTGTGCTCGACTAGCCTGCGGGATGCATCCTTTCGCACGTGTTTTTACTCGACTAGCCTGCGGGATGCATCCTCTCGCACGTGTTTTTGCTCGACTAGCCATGCGCATCCCAAAAAACCTGCACATGCGCATCCCAAAAAACCTGCGCATGCGCATCCCACAAAACCTGCGCATGCGCATCCCACAAAACCTCGCACGTGTTTTTACTCGACTAGACTGCGGGATGCATCCTCTCGCACGTGTTTTTGCTCGGCTAGCCTGCGGGATGCATCCTCTCGCACGTGTTTTTGCTCGACTAGCCATGCGCATCCCAAAAAACCTGCGCATGCGCATCCCACAAAACCTCGCACGTGTTTTTACTCGACTAGCCTGCGGGATGCATCCTCTCGCACGTGTTTTTACTCGACTAGCCTGCGGGATGCATCCTCTCGCACGTGTTTTTACTCGACTAGCCTGCGGGATGCATCGTCTCGCACGTGTTTTTACTCGACTAGCCTGCGGGATGCATCCTCTCGCACGTGTTTTTGCTCGACTAGCCATGCGCATCCCAAAAAACCTGCGCATGCGCATCCCAAAAAATCTGCGCATGCGCATCCCACAAAACCTGCGCATGCGCATCCCACAAAACCTCGCACGTGTTTGTGCTCGACTAGCCTGCGGGATGCATCCTTTCGCACGTGTTTTTACTCGACTAGCCTGCGGGATGCATCCTCTCGCACGTGTTTGTGCTCGACTAGCCTGCGGGATGCATCCTCTCGCACGTGTTTTTGCTCGACTAGCCATGCGCATCCCAAAAAACCTGCGCATGCGCATCCCAAAAAATCTGCGCATGCGCATCCCACAAAACCTGCGCATGCGCATCCCACAAAACCTCGCACGTGTTTGTGCTCGACTAGCCTGCGGGATGCATCCTTTCGCACGTGTTTTTACTCGACTATCCTGCGGGATGCATCCTCTCGCACGTGTTTCTGCTCGACTAGCCTGCGGGATGCATCCTCTCGCACGTGTTTTTGCTCGACTAGCCATGCGCATCCCAAAAAACCTGCGCATGCGCATCCCAAAAAATCTGCGCATGCGCATCCCACAAAACCTGCGCATGCGCATCCCACAAAACCTCGCACGTGTTTGTGCTCGACTAGACTGCGGGATGCATCCTCTCGCACGTGTTTTTACTCGACTAGCCTGCGGGATGCATCCTCTCGCACGTGTTTTTACTCGACTACCCTGATGGATGCATCCTCTCGCACGTGTTTTTGCTCGACTAGCCATGCGCATCCCAAAAAACCTGCGCATGCGCATCCCAAAAAACCTGCGCATGCGCATCCCACAAAACCTGCGCATGCGCATCCCACAAAACCTCGCACGTGTTTTTGCTCGACTAGCCATGCGCATCCCAAAAAACCTGCACATGCGCATCCCAAAAAACCTGCGCATGCGCATCCCACAAAACCTGCGCATGCGCATCCCACAAAACCTGCGCATGCGCATCCCACAAAACCTCGCACGTGTTTTTACTCGACTAGCCTGCGGGATGCATCCTCTCGCACGTGTTTTTGCTCGACTAGCCATGCGCATCCCAAAAAACCTGCGCATGCGCATCCCAAAAAATCTGCGCATGCGCATCCCACAAAACCTGCGCATGCGCATCCCACAAAACCTCGCACGTGTTTTTGCTCGACTAGCCTGCGGGATGCATCCTCTCACACGTGTTTTTACTCGAGTAGCCTGCGGGATGCATCGTCTCGCACGTGTTTTTACTCGACTAGCCTGCGGGATGCATCCTCTCGCACGTGTTTTTGCTCGACTAGCCATGCGCATCCCAAAAAACCTGCGCATGCGCATCCCAAAAAACCTGCGCATGCGCATCCCACAAAACCTGCGCATGCGCATCCCACAAAACCTCGCACGTGTTTTTACTCGACTACCCTGCGGGATGCATCCTTTCGCACGTGTTTTTACTCGACTAGCCTGCGGGGTGCATCCTCTCGCACGTGTTTTTGCTCGACTAGCCAAGCGCATCCCAAAAAACCTGCGCATGCGCATCCCAAAAAATCTGCGCATGCGCATCCCACAAAACCTGCGCATGCGCATCCCACAAAACCTCGCACGTGTTTGTGCTCGACTAGCCTGCGGGATGCATCCTCTCGCACGTGTTTTTGCTCGACTAGCCTGCGGGATGCATCCTCTCGCACGTGTTTTTGCTCGACTAGCCATGCGCATCCCAAAAAACCTGCCCATGCGCATCCCAAAAAATCTGCGCATGCGCATCCCACAAAACCTGCGCATGCGCATCCCACAAAACCTCGCACGTGTTTGTGCTCGACTAGACTGCGGGATGCATCCTTTCGCACGTGTTTTTACTCGACTAGCCTGCGGGATGCATCCTCTCGCACGTGTTTTTGCTCGACTAGCCTGCGGGATGCATCCTCTCGCACGTGTTTGTGCTCGACTAGCCTGCGGGATGCATCCTCTCGCACGTGTTTTTACTCGACTAGCCTGCGGGATGCATCCTCTCGCACGTGTTTTTGCTCGACTAGCCTGCGGGATGCATCCTCTCGCACGTGTTTTTACTCGACTAGCCTGCGGGATGCATCCTCTCGCACGTGTTTTTACTCGACTACCCTGCGGGATGCATCCTCTCGCACGTGTTTTTGCTCGACTAGCCTGCGGGATGCATCCTCTCGCACGTGTTTTTACTCGACTGCCCTGCGGGATGCATCCTCTCGCACGTGTTTTTGCTCGACTAGCCATGCGCATCCCAAAAAACCTGCGCATGCGCATCCCAAAAAACCTGTGCATGCGCATCCCAAAAAACCTGCGCATGCGCATCCCGCAAAACCTGCGTATGCGCATCCCACAAAACCTCGCACGTGTTTTTACTCGACTAGCCTGCGGGATGCATCCTCTCGCACGTGTTTTTACTCGACTAGCCTGCGGGATGCATCCTCTCGCACGTGTTTTTGTCCGACTAGCCATGCGCATCCCAAAAAACCTGCACATGCGCATCCCAAAAAACCTGCGCATGCGCATCCCACAAAACCTGCGCATGCGCATCCCACAAAACCTCGCACGTGTTTTTACTCGACTAGCCTGCGGGTTGCATCCTCTCGCACGTGTTTTTGCTCGGCTAGCCTGCGGGATGCATCCTCTCGCACGTGTTTTTTCTCGACTAGCCATGCGCATCCCAAAAAACCTGCGCATGCGCATCCCAAAAAACCTGCGCATGCGCATCCCACAAAACCTCGCACGTGTTTTTACTCGACTAGCCTGCGGGATGCATCCTCTCGCACGTGTTTTTACTCGACTAGCCTGCGGGATGCATCCTCTCGCACGTGTTTTTACTCGACTAGCCTGCGGGATGCATCGTCTCGCACGTGTTTTTACGCGACTAGCCTGCGGGATGCATCCTCTCGCACGTGTTTTTGCTCGACTAGCCATGCGCATCCCAAAAAACCTGCGCATGCGCATCCCACAAAACCTGCGCATGCGCATCCCACAAAACCTCGCACGTGTTTGTGCTCGACTCGCCTGCGGGATGCATCCTTTCGCACGTGTTTTTACTCGACTAGCCTGCGGGATGCATCCTCTCGCACGTGTTTTTGCTCGACTAGCCTGCGGGATGCATCCTATCGCACGTGTTTTTGCTCGACTAGCCATGCGCATCCCAAAAAACCTGCGCATGCGCATCCCAAAAAATCTGCGCATGCGCATCCCACAAAACCTGCGCATGCGCATCCCACAAAACCTCGCACGTGTTTGTGCTCGACTAGACTGCGGGATGCATCCTTTCGCACGTGTTTTTACTCGACTAGCCTGCGGGATGCATCCTCTCGCACGTGTTTTTGCTCGACTAGCCTGCGGGATGCATCCTCTCGCACGTGTTTGTGCTCGACTAGCCTGCGGGATGCATCCTCTCGCACGTGTTTTTGCTCGACTAGCCTGCGGGATGCATCCTCTCGCACGTGTTTTTACTCGACTAGCCTGCGGGATGCATCCTCTCGCACGTGTTTTTACTCGACTACCCTGCGGGATGCATCCTCTCGCACGTGTTTTTGCTCGAGTAGCCATGCGCATCCCAAAAAACCTGCACATGCGCATCCCAAAAAACCTGCGCATGCGCATCCCACAAAACCTGCGCATGCGCATCCCACAAAACCTCGCACGTGTTTTTACTCGACTAGCCTGCGGGATGCATCCTCTCGCACGTGTTTTTACTCGACTAGCCTGCGGGATGCATCCTCTCGCACGTGTTTTTGCTCGACTAGCCTGCGGGATGCATCCTCTCGCACGTGTTTTTACTCGACTAGCCTGCGGGATGCATCGTCTCGCACGTGTTTTTACGCGACTAGCCTGCGGGATGCATCCTCTCGCACGTGTTTTTGCTCGACTAGCCATGCGCATCCCAAAAAACCTGCGCATGCGCATCCCAAAAAATCTGCGCATGCGCAACCCACAAAACCTGCGCATGCGCATCCCACAAAACCTCGCACGTGTTTGTGCTCGACTAGCCTGCGGGATGCATCCTTTCGCACGTGTTTTTACTCGACTAGCCTGCGGGATGCATCCTCTCGCACGTGTTTTTGCTCGACTAGCCTGCGGGATGCATCCTCTCGCACGTGTTTGTGCTCGACTAGCCTGCGGGATGCATCCTCTCGCACGTGTTTTTGCTCGACTAGCCTGCGGGATGCATCCTCTCGCACGTGTTTTTACTCGACTAGCCTGCGGGATGCATCCTCTCGCACGTGTTTTTGCTCGACTAGCCTGCGGGATGCATCCTCTCGCACGTGTTTTTACTCGACTAGCCTGCGGGATGCATCCTCTCGCACGTGTTTTTACTCGACTACCCTGCGGGATGCATCCTCTCGCACGTGTTTTTGCTCGACTAGCCATGCGCATCCCAAAAAACCTGCACATGCGCATCCCAAAAAACCTGCGCATGCGCATCCCACAAAACCTGCGCATGCGCATCCCACAAAACCTCGCACGTGTTTTTACTCGACTAGCCTGCGGGATGCATCCTCTCGCACGTGTTTTTACTCGACTAGCCTGCGGGATGCATCCTCTCGCACGTGTTTTTGCTCGACTAGCCTGCGGGATGCATCCTCTCGCACGTGTTTTTACTCGACTAGCCTGCGGGATGCATCGTCTCGCACGTGTTTTTACGCGACTAGCCTGCGGGATGCATCCTCTCGCACGTGTTTTTGCTCGACTAGCCATGCGCATCCCAAAAAACCTGCGCATGCGCATCCCAAAAAATCTGCGCATGCGCAACCCACAAAACCTGCGCATGCGCATCCCACAAAACCTCGCACGTGTTTGTGCTCGACTAGCCTGCGGGATGCATCCTTTCGCACGTGTTTTTACTCGACTAGCCTGCGGGATGCATCCTCTCGCACGTGTTTTTGCTCGACTAGCCTGCGGGATGCATCCTCTCGCACGTGTTTTTACTCGACTAGCCTGCGGGATGCATCGTCTCGCACGTGTTTTTACTCGACTAGCCTGCGGGATGCATCCTCTCGCACGTGCTTTTGCTCGACTAGCCATGCGCATCCCAAAAAACCTGCGCATGCGCATCCCAAAAAATCTGCGCATGCGCATCCCACAAAACCTGCGCATGCGCATCCCACAAAACCTCGCACGTGTTTGTGCTCGACTAGCCTGCGGGATGCATCCTTTCGCACGTGTTTTTACTCGACTAGCCTGCGGGATGCATCCTCTCGCACGTGTTTTTGCTCGACTAGCCTGCGGGATGCATCCTCTCGCACGTGTTTTTGCTCGACTAGCCTGCGGGATGCATCCTCTCGCACGTGTTTGTACTCGACTAGCCTGCGGGATGCATCCTCTCGCACGTGTTTTTGCTCGACTAGCCTGCGGGATGCATCCTCTCGCACGTGTTTTTACTCGACTAGCCTGCGGGATGCATCGTCTCGCACGTGTTTTTACTCGACTAGCCTGCGGGATGCATCCTCTCGCACGTGCTTTTGCTCGACTAGCCATGCGCATCCCAAAAAACCTGCGCATGCGCATCCCAAAAAATCTGCGCATGCGCATCCCACAAAACCTGCGCATGCGCATCCCACAAAACCTCGCACGTGTTTGTGCTCGACTAGCCTGCGGGATGCATCCTTTCGCACGTGTTTTTACTGGACTAGCCTGCGGGATGCATCCTCTCGCACGTGTTTTTGCTCGACTAGCCTGCGGGATGCATCCTCTCGCACGTGTTTTTGCTCGACTAGCCTGCGGGATGCATCCTCTCGCACGTGTTTGTGCTCGACTAGCCTGCGGGATGCATCCTCTCGCACGTGTTTTTACTCGACTAGCCTGCGGGATGCATCCTCTCGCACGTGTTTTTACTCGACTACCCTGATGGATGCATCCTCTCGCACGTGTTTTTGCTCGACTAGCCATGCGCATCCCAAAAAACCTGCACATGCGCATCCCACAAAACCTCGCACGTGTTTTTACTCGACTAGCCTGCGGGATGCATCCTCTCGCACGTGTTTTTACTCGACTAGCCTGCGGGATGCATCCTCTCGCACGTGTTTTTGCTCGACTAGCCTGCGGGATGCATCCTCTCGCACGTGTTTTTACTCGACTAGCCTGCGGGATGCATCCTCTCGCACGTGTTTTTGCTCGGCTAGCCTGCGGGATGCATCCTCTCGCACGTGTTTTTGCTCGGCTAGCCTGCGGGATGCATCCTCTCGCACGTGTTTTTGCTCGACTAGCCATGCGCATCCCAAAAAACCTGCGCATGCGCATCCCAAAAAATCTGCGCATGCGCATCCCACAAAACCTGCGCATGCGCATCCCACAAAACCTCGCACGTGTTTGTGCTCGACTAGCCTGCGGGATGCATCCTTTCGCACGTGTTTTTACTCGACTAGCCTGCGGGATGCATCCTCTCGCACGTGTTTTTGCTCGACTAGCCTGCGGGATGCATCCTCTCGCACGTGTTTTTGCTCGACTAGCCATGCGCATCCCAAAAAACCTGCGCATGCGCATCCCAAAAAATCTGCGCATGCGCATCCCACAAAACCTGCGCATGCGCATCCCACAAAACCTCGCACGTGTTTGTGCTCGACTAGACTGCGGGATGCATCCTTTCGCACGTGTTTTTACTCGACTAGCCTGCGGGATGCATCCTCTCGCACGTGTTTTTGCTCGACTAGCCTGCGGGATGCATCCTCTCGCACGTGTTTGTGCTCGACTAGCCTGCGGGATGCATCCTCTCGCACGTGTTTTTACTCGACTAGCCTGCGGGATGCATCCTCTCGCACGTGTTTTTGCTCGACTAGCCTGCGGGATGCATCCTCTCGCACGTGTTTTTGCTCGACTAGCCATGCGCATCCCAAAAAACCTGCGCATGCGCATCCCAAAAAATCTGCGCATGCGCATCCCACAAAACCTGCGCATGCGCATCCCACAAAACCTCGCACGTGTTTGTGCTCGACTAGACTGCGGGATGCATCCTTTCGCACGTGTTTTTACTCGACTAGCCTGCGGGATGCATCCTCTCGCACGTGTTTTTACTCGACTACCCTGATGGATGCATCCTCTCGCACGTGTTTTTGCTCGACTAGCCATGCGCATCCCAAAAAACCTGCGCATGCGCATCCCACAAAACCTCGCACGTGTTTTTACTCGACTAGCCTGCGGGATGCATCCTCTCGCACGTGTTTTTACTCGACTAGCCTGCGGGATGCATCCTCTCGCACGTGTTTTTGCTCGACTAGCCATGCGCATCCCAAAAAACCTGCACATGCGCATCCCAAAAAACCTGCGCATGCGCATCCCACAAAACCTGCGCATGCGCATCCCACAAAACCTCGCACGTGTTTTTACTCGACTAGCCTGCGGGATGCATCCTCTCGCACGTGTTTTTACTCGACTAGCCTGCGGGATGCATCCTCTCGCACGTGTTTTTGCTCGACTAGCCTGCGGGATGCATCCTCTCGCACGTGTTTTTACTCGACTAGCCTGCGGGATGCATCGTCTCGCACGTGTTTTTACGCGACTAGCCTGCGGGATGCATCCTCTCGCACGTGTTTTTGCTCGACTAGCCATGCGCATCCCAAAAAACCTGCGCATGCGCATCCCAAAAAATCTGCGCATGCGCAACCCACAAAACCTGCGCATGCGCATCCCACAAAACCTCGCACGTGTTTGTGCTCGACTAGCCTGCGGGATGCATCCTTTCGCACGTGTTTTTACTCGACTAGCCTGCGGGATGCATCCTCTCGCACGTGTTTTTGCTCGACTAGCCTGCGGGATGCATCCTCTCGCACGTGTTTTTACTCGACTAGCCTGCGGGATGCATCGTCTCGCACGTGTTTTTACTCGACTAGCCTGCGGGATGCATCCTCTCGCACGTGTTTTTGCTCGACTAGCCATGCGCATCCCAAAAAACCTGCGCATGCGCATCCCAAAAAATCTGCGCATGCGCATCCCACAAAACCTGCGCATGCGCATCCCACAAAACCTCGCACGTGTTTGTGCTCGACTAGCCTGCGGGATGCATCCTTTCGCACGTGTTTTTACTCGACTAGCCTGCGGGATGCATCCTCTCGCACGTGTTTTTGCTCGACTAGCCTGCGGGATGCATCCTCTCGCACGTGTTTTTGCTCGACTAGCCATGCGCATCCCAAAAAACCTGCACATGCGCATCCCAAAAAACCTGCGCATGCGCATCCCACAAAACCTGCGCATGCGCATCCCACAAAACCTCGCACGTGTTTTTACTCGACTAGCCTGCGGGATGCATCCTCTCGCACGTGTTTTTGCTCGGCTAGCCTGCGGGATGCATCCTCTCGCACGTGTTTTTGCTCGACTAGCCATGCGCATCCCAAAAAACCTGCGCATGCGCATCCCACAAAACCTCGCACGTGTTTTTACTCGACTAGCCTGCGGGATGCATCCTCTCGCACGTGTTTTTACTCGACTAGCCTGCGGGATGCATCCTCTCGCACGTGTTTTTACTCGACTAGCCTGCGGGATGCATCGTCTCGCACGTGTTTTTACTCGACTAGCCTGCGGGATGCATCCTCTCGCACGTGTTTTTGCTCGACTAGCCATGCGCATCCCAAAAAACCTGCGCATGCGCATCCCAAAAAATCTGCGCATGCGCATCCCACAAAACCTGCGCATGCGCATCCCACAAAACCTCGCACGTGTTTGTGCTCGACTAGCCTGCGGGATGCATCCTTTCGCACGTGTTTTTACTCGACTAGCCTGCGGGATGCATCCTCTCGCACGTGTTTGTGCTCGACTAGCCTGCGGGATGCATCCTCTCGCACGTGTTTTTGCTCGACTAGCCATGCGCATCCCAAAAAACCTGCGCATGCGCATCCCACAAAACCTGCGCATGCGCATCCCACAAAACCTCGCACGTGTTTGTGCTCGACTAGCCTGCGGGATGCATCCTTTCGCACGTGT
The DNA here is from genome assembly GCF_051020765.1 of Lasioglossum baleicum. Lineage (NCBI taxonomy): Eukaryota > Metazoa > Arthropoda > Insecta > Hymenoptera > Halictidae > Lasioglossum > Lasioglossum baleicum. Next base: position 107,825 of record NW_027469177.1, read on the forward strand.
TTTTACTCGACTATCCTGCGGGATGCATCCTCTCGCACGTGTTTCTGCTCGACTAGCCTGCGGGATGCATCCTCTCGCACGTGTTTTTGCTCGACTAGCCATGCGCATCCCAAAAAACCTGCGCATGCGCATCCCAAAAAATCTGCGCATGCGCATCCCACAAAACCTGCGCATGCGCATCCCACAAAACCTCGCACGTGTTTGTGCTCGACTAGACTGCGGGATGCATCCTCTCGCACGTGTTTTTACTCGACTAGCCTGCGGGATGCATCCTCTCGCACGTGTTTTTACTCGACTACCCTGATGGGTGCATCCTCTCGCACGTGTTTTTGCTCGACTAGCCATGCGCATCCCAAAAAACCTGCGCATGCGCATCCCAAAAAACCTGCGCATGCGCATCCCACAAAACCTGCGCATGCGCATCCCACAAAACCTCGCACGTGTTTTTGCTCGACTAGCCATGCGCATCCCAAAAAACCTGCACATGCGCATCCCAAAAAACCTGCGCATGCGCATCCCACAAAACCTGCGCATGCGCATCCCACAAAACCTCGCACGTGTTTTTACTCGACTAGCCTGCGGGATGCATCCTCTCGCACGTGTATTTACTCGACTAGCCTGCGGGATGCATCCTCTCGCACGTGTTTTTACTCGGCTAGCATGCGGGATGCATCCTCTCGCACGTGTTTTTGCTCGACTAGCCATGCGCATCCCAAAAAACCTGCACATGCGCATCCCAAAAAACCTGCGCATGCGCATCCCACAAAACCTGCGCATGCGCATCCCACAAAACCTCGCACGTGTTTTTACTCGACTAGCCTGCGGGATGCATCCTCTCGCACGTGTTTTTGCTCGGCTAGCCTGCGGGATGCATCCTCTCGCACGTGTTTTTGCTCGACTAGCCATGCGCATCCCAAAAAACCTGCGCATGCGCATCCCAAAAAATCTGCGCATGCGCATCCCACAAAACCTGCGCATGCGCATCCCACAAAACCTCGCACGAGTTTGTGCTCGACTAGCCTGCGGGATGCATCCTTTCGCACGTGTTTTTACTCGACTAGCCTGCGGGATGCATCCTCTCGCACGTGTTTTTGCTCGATTAGCCTGCGGGATGCATCCTCTCGCACGTGTTTTTGCTCGACTAGCCATGCGCATCCCAAAAAACCTGCGCATGCGCATCCCAAAAAATCTGCGCATGCGCATCCCACAAAACCTGCGCATGCGCATCCCACAAAACCTCGCACGTGTTTGTGCTCGACGAGACTGCGGGATGCATCCTTTCGCACGTGTTTTTACTCGACTAGCCTGCGGGATGCATCCTCTCGCACGTGTTTTTGCTCGACTAGCCTGCGGGATGCATCCTCTCGCACGTGTTTGTGCTCGACTAGCCTGCGGGATGCATCCTCTCGCACGTGTTTTTGCTCGACTAGCCTGCGGGATGCATCCTCTCGCACGTGTTTTTGCTCGACTAGCCATGCGCATCCCAAAAAACCTGCGCATGCGCATCCCAAAAAATCTGCGCATGCGCATCCCACAAAACCTGCGCATGCGCATCCCACAAAACCTCGCACGTGTTTGTGCTCGACTAGACTGCGGGATGCATCCTTTCGCACGTGTTTTTACTCGACTAGCCTGCGGGATGCATCCTCTCGCACGTGTTTTTGCTCGACTAGCCTGCGGGATGCATCCTCTCGCACGTGTTTTTACTCGACTAGCCATGCGCATCCCAAAAAACCTGCGCATGCGCATCCCAAAAAACCTGCGCATGCGCATCCCACAAAACCTCGCACGTGTTTTTACTCGACTAGCCAGCGGGATGCATCCTCTCGCACGTGTTTTTACTCGACTAGCCTGCGGGATGCATCCTCTCGCACGTGTTTTTGCTCGACTAGCCATGCGCATCCCAAAAAACCTGCACATGCGCATCCCAAAAAACCTGCGCATGCGCATCCCACAAAACCTGCGCATGCGCATCCCACAAAACCTCGCACGTGTTTTTACTCGACTAGCCTGCGGGATGCATCCTCTCGCACGTGTTTTTACTCGACTAGCCTGCGGGATGCATCCTCTCGCACGTGTTTTTGCTCGACTAGCCTGCGGGATGCATCCTCTCGCACGTGTTTTTACTCGACTAGCCTGCGGGATGCATCGTCTCGCACGTGTTTTTACGCGACTAGCCTGCGGGATGCATCCTCTCGCACGTGTTTTTGCTCGACTAGCCTGCGGGATGCATCCTCTCGCACGTGTTTTTGCTCGACTAGCCATGCGCATCCCAAAAAACCTGCCCATGCGCATCCCAAAAAATCTGCGCATGCGCATCCCACAAAACCTGCGCATGCGCATCCCACAAAACCTCGCACGTGTTTGTGCTCGACTAGACTGCGGGATGCATCCTTTCGCACGTGTTTTTACTCGACTAGCCTGCGGGATGCATCCTCTCGCACGTGTTTTTGCTCGACTAGCCTGCGGGATGCATCCTCTCGCACGTGTTTGTGCTCGACTAGCCTGCGGGATGCATCCTCTCGCACGTGTTTTTGCTCGACTAGCCTGCGGGATGCATCCTCTCGCACGTGTTTTTGCTCGACTAGCCATGCGCATCCCAAAAAACCTGCGCATGCGCATCCCAAAAAATCTGCGCATGCGCATCCCACAAAACCTGCGCATGCGCATCCCACAAAACCTCGCACGTGTTTGTGCTCGACTAGACTGCGGGATGCATCCTTTCGCACGTGTTTTTACTCGACTAGCCTGCGGGATGCATCCTCTCGCACGTGTTTTTACTCGACTACCCTGATGGATGCATCCTCTCGCACGTGTTTTTGCTCGACTAGCCATGCGCATCCCAAAAAACCTGCGCATGCGCATCCCAAAAAACCTGCGCATGCGCATCCCACAAAACCTCGCACGTGTTTTTACTCGACTAGCCAGCGGGATGCATCCTCTCGCACGTGTTTTTACTCGACTAGCCTGCGGGATGCATCCTCTCGCACGTGTTTTTGCTCGACTAGCCATGCGCATCCCAAAAAACCTGCACATGCGCATCCCAAAAAACCTGCGCATGCGCATCCCACAAAACCTGCGCATGCGCATCCCACAAAACCTCGCACGTGTTTTTACTCGACTAGCCTGCGGGATGCATCCTCTCGCACGTGTTTTTGCTCGACTAGCCTGCGGGATGCATCCTCTCGCACGTGTTTTTACTCGACTAGCCTGCGGGATGCATCGTCTCGCACGTGTTTTTACGCGACTAGCCTGCGGGATGCATCCTCTCGCACGTGTTTTTGCTCGACTAGCCATGCGCATCCCAAAAAACCTGCGCATGCGCATCCCAAAAAATCTGCGCATGCGCAACCCACAAAACCTGCGCATGCGCATCCCACAAAACCTCGCACGTGTTTGTGCTCGACTAGCCTGCGGGATGCATCCTTTCGCACGTGTTTTTACTCGACTAGCCTGCGGGATGCATCCTCTCGCACGTGTTTTTGCTCGACTAGCCTGCGGGATGCATCCTCTCGCACGTGTTTTTACTCGACTAGCCTGCGGGATGCATCGTCTCGCACGTGTTTTTACTCGACTAGCCTGCGGGATGCATCCTCTCGCACGTGTTTTTGCTCGACTAGCCATGCGCATCCCAAAAAACCTGCGCATGCGCATCCCAAAAAATCTGCGCATGCGCATCCCACAAAACCTGCGCATGCGCATCCCACAAAACCTCGCACGTGTTTGTGCTCGACTAGCCTGCGGGATGCATCCTTTCGCACGTGTTTTTACTCGACTAGAATGCGGGATGCATCCTCTCGCACGTGTTTTTGCTCGACTAGCCTGCGGGATGCATCCTCTCGCACGTGTTTTTGCTCGACTAGCCATGCGCATCCCAAAAAACCTGCACATGCGCATCCCAAAAAACCTGCGCATGCGCATCCCACAAAACCTGCGCATGCGCATCCCACAAAACCTCGCACGTGTTTTTACTCGACTAGACTGCGGGATGCATCCTCTCGCACGTGTTTTTGCTCGGCTAGCCTGCGGGATGCATCCTCTCGCACGTGTTTTTGCTCGACTAGCCATGCGCATCCCAAAAAACCTGCGCATGCGCATCCCACAAAACCTCGCACGTGTTTTTACTCGACTAGCCTGCGGGATGCATCCTCTCGCACGTGTTTTTACTCGACTAGCCTGCGGGATGCATCCTCTCGCACGTGTTTTTACTCGACTAGCCTGCGGGATGCATCGTCTCGCACGTGTTTTTACTCGACTAGCCTGCGGGATGCATCCTCTCGCACGTGTTTTTGCTCGACTAGCCATGCGCATCCCAAAAAACCTGCGCATGCGCATCCCAAAAAATCTGCGCATGCGCATCCCACAATACCTGCGCATGCGCATCCCACAAAACCTCGCACGTGTTTGTGCTCGACTAGACTGCGGGATGCATCCTTTCGCACGTGTTTTTACTCGACTAGCCTGCGGGATGCATCCTCTCGCACGTGTTTTTACTCGACTACCCTGATGGATGCATCCTCTCGCACGTGTTTTTGCTCGACTAGCCATGCGCATCCCAAAAAACCTGCGCATGCGCATCCCAAAAAACCTGCGCATGCGCATCCCACAAAACCTCGCACGTGTTTTTACTCGACTAGCCAGCGGGATGCATCCTCTCGCACGTGTTTTTACTCGACTAGCCTGCGGGATGCATCCTCTCGCACGTGTTTTTGCTCGACTAGCCATGCGCATCCCAAAAAACCTGCACATGCGCATCCCAAAAAACCTGCGCATGCGCATCCCACAAAACCTGCGCATGCGCATCCCACAAAACCTCGCACGTGTTTTTACTCGACTAGCCTGCGGGATGCATCCTCTCGCACGTGTTTTTGCTCGACTAGCCTGCGGGATGCATCCTCTCGCACGTGTTTTTACTCGACTAGCCTGCGGGATGCATCGTCTCGCACGTGTTTTTACGCGACTAGCCTGCGGGATGCATCCTCTCGCACGTGTTTTTGCTCGACTAGCCATGCGCATCCCAAAAAACCTGCGCATGCGCATCCCAAAAAATCTGCGCATGCGCAACCCACAAAACCTGCGCATGCGCATCCCACAAAACCTCGCACGTGTTTGTGCTCGACTAGCCTGCGGGATGCATACTTTCGCACGTGTTTTTACTCGACTAGCCTGCGGGATGCATCCTCTCGCACGTGTTTTTGCTCGACTAGCCTGCGGGATGCATCCTCTCGCACGTGTTTTTGCTCGACTAGCCATGCGCATCCCAAAAAACCTGCGCATGCGCATCCCAAAAAATCTGCGCATGCGCATCCCACAAAACCTGCGCATGCGCATCCCACAAAACCTCGCACGTGTTTGTGCTCGACTAGACTGCGGGATGCATCCTTTCGCACGTGTTTTTACTCGACTAGCCTGCGGGATGCATCCTCTCGCACGTGTTTTTGCTCGACTAGCCTGCGGGATCCATCCTCTCGCACGTGTTTGTGCTCGACTAGCCTGCGGGATGCATCCTCTCGCACGTGTTTTTGCTCGACTAGCCTGCGGGATGCATCCTCTCGCACGTGTTTTTGCTCGACTAGCCATGCGCATCCCAAAAAACCTGCGCATGCGCATCCCAAAAGCCTGCGCATGCGCATCCCAAAAAATCTGCGCATGCGCATCCCACAAAACCTGCGCATGCGCATCCCACAAAACCTCGCACGTGTTTGTGCTCGACTAGACTGCGGGATGCATCCTTTCGCACGTGTTTTTACTCGACTAGCCTGCGGGATGCATCCTCTCGCACGTGTTTTTACTCGACTACCCTGATGGATGCATCCTCTCGCACGTGTTTTTGCTCGACTAGCCATGCGCATCCCAAAAAACCTGCGCATGCGCATCCCAAAAAACCTGCGCATGCGCATCCCACAAAACCTCGCACGTGTTTTTACTCGACTAGCCAGCGGGATGCATCCTCTCGCACGTGTTTTTACTCGACTAGCCTGCGGGATGCATCCTCTCGCACGTGTTTTTGCTCGACTAGCCATGCGCATCCCAAAAAACCTGCGCATGCGCATCCCAAAAAATCTGCGCATGCGCAACCCACAAAACCTGCGCATGCGCATCCCACAAAACCTCGCACGTGTTTGTGCTCGACTAGCCTGCGGGATGCATCCTTTCGCACGTGTTTTTACTCGACTAGCCTGCGGGATGCATCCTCTCGCACGTGTTTTTGCTCGACTAGCCTGCGGGATGCATCCTCTCGCACGTGTTTTTACTCGACTAGCCTGCGGGATGCATCCTCTCGCACGTGTTTTTGCTCGACTAGCCATGCGCATCCCAAAAAACCTGCGCATGCGCATCCCAAAAAATCTGCGCATGCGCATCCCACAAAACCTGCGCATGCGCATCCCACAAAACCTCGCACGTGTTTGTGCTCGACTAGCCTGCGGGATGCATCCTTTCGCACGTGTTTTTACTCGACTAGCCTGCGGGATGCATCCTCTCGCACGTGTTTTTGCTCGACTAGCCATGCGCATCCCAAAAAACCTGCACATGCGCATCCCAAAAAACCTGCGCATGCGCATCCCACAAAACCTGCGCATGCGCATCCCACAAAACCTCGCACGTGTTTTTACTCGACTAGACTGCGGGATGCATCCTCTCGCACGTGTTTTTGCTCGGCTAGCCTGCGGGATGCATCCTCTCGCACGTGTTTTTGCTCGACTAGCCATGCGCATCCCAAAAAACCTGCGCATGCGCATCCCACAAAACCTCGCACGTGTTTTTACTCGACTAGCCTGCGGGATGCATCCTCTCGCACGTGTTTTTACTCGACTAGCCTGCGGGATGCATCCTCTCGCACGTGTTTTTACTCGACTAGCCTGCGGGATGCATCGTCTCGCACGTGTTTTTACTCGACTAGCCTGCGGGATGCATCCTCTCGCACGTGTTTTTGCTCGACTAGCCATGCGCATCCCAAAAAACCTGCGCATGCGCATCCCAAAAAATCTGCGCATGCGCATCCCACAAAACCTGCGCATGCGCATCCCACAAAACCTCGCACGTGTTTGTGCTCGACTAGCCTGCGGGATGCATCCTTTCGCACGTGTTTTTACTCGACTAGCCTGCGGGATGCATCCTCTCGCACGTGTTTGTGCTCGACTAGCCTGCGGGATGCATCCTCTCGCACGTGTTTTTGCTCGACTAGCCATGCGCATCCCAAAAAACCTGCGCATGCGCATCCCAAAAAATCTGCGCATGCGCATCCCACAAAACCTGCGCATGCGCATCCCACAAAACCTCGCACGTGTTTGTGCTCGACTAGACTGCGGGATGCATCCTCTCGCACGTGTTTTTACTCGACTAGCCTGCGGGATGCATCCTCTCGCACGTGTTTTTACTCGACTACCCTGATGGATGCATCCTCTCGCACGTGTTTTTGCTCGACTAGCCATGCGCATCCCAAAAAACCTGCGCATGCGCATCCCAAAAAACCTGCGCATGCGCATCCCACAAAACCTGCGCATGCGCATCCCACAAAACCTCGCACGTGTTTTTGCTCGACTAGCCATGCGCATCCCAAAAAACCTGCACATGCGCATCCCAAAAAACCTGCGCATGCGCATCCCACAAAACCTGCGCATGCGCATCCCACAAAACCTGCGCATGCGCATCCCACAAAACCTCGCACGTGTTTTTACTCGACTAGCCTGCGGGATGCATCCTCTCGCACGTGTATTTACTCGACTAGCCTGCGGGATGCATCCTCTCGCACGTGTTTTTACTCGGCTAGCCTGCGGGATGCATCCTCTCGCACGTGTTTTTGCTCGACTAGCCATGCGCATCCCAAAAAACCTGCACATGCGCATCCCAAAAAACCTGCGCATGCGCATCCCACAAAACCTGCGCATGCGCATCCCACAAAACCTCGCACGTGTTTTTACTCGACTAGCCTGCGGGATGCATCCTCTCGCACGTGTTTTTGCTCGGCTAGCCTGCGGGATGCATCCTCTCGCACGTGTTTTTGCTCGACTAGCCATGCGCATCCCAAAAACCCTGCGCATGCGCATCCCAAAAAATCTGCGCATGCGCATCCCACAAAACCTGCGCATGCGCATCCCACAAAACCTCGCACGAGTTTGTGCTCGACTAGCCTGCGGGATGCATCCTTTCGCACGTGTTTTTACTCGACTAGCCTGCGGGATGCATCCTCTCGCACGTGTTTTTGCTCGACTAGCCATGCGCATCCCAAAAAACCTGCGCATGCGCATCCCACAAAACCTGCGCATGCGCATCCCACAAAATCTCGCACGTGTTTGTGCTCGACTAGCCTGCGGGATGCATCCTCTCGCACGTGTTTTTACTCGACTAGCCTGCGGGATGCATCCTCTCGCACGTGTTTTTACTCGACTAGCCTGCGGGATGCATCGTCTCGCACGTGTTTTTACGCGACTAGCCTGCGGGATGCATCCTCTCGCACGTGTTTTTGCTCGACTAGCCATGCGCATCCCAAAAAACCTGCGCATGCGCATCCCAAAAAATCTGCGCATGCGCAACCCACAAAACCTGCGCATGCGCATCCCACAAAACCTCGCACGTGTTTGTGCTCGACTAGCCTGCGGGATGCATCCTTTCGCACGTGTTTTTACTCGACTAGCCTGCGGGATGCATCCTCTCGCACGTGTTTTTGCTCGACTAGCCTGCGGGATGCATCCTCTCGCACGTGTTTTTACTCGACTAGCCTGCGGGATGCATCGTCTCGCACGTGTTTTTACTCGACTAGCCTGCGGGATGCATCCTCTCGCACGTGTTTTTGCTCGACTAGCCATGCGCATCCCAAAAAACCTGCGCATGCGCATCCCAAAAAATCTGCGCATGCGCATCCCACAAAACCTGCGCATGCGCATCCCACAAAACCTCGCACGTGTTTGTGCTCGACTAGCCTGCGGGATGCATCCTTTCGCACGTGTTTTTACTCGACTAGCCTGCGGGATGCATCCTCTCGCACGTGTTTTTGCTCGACTAGCCTGCGGGATGCATCCTCTCGCACGTGTTTTTGCTCGACTAGCCATGCGCATCCCAAAAAACCTGCGCATGCGCATCCCAAAAAATCTGCGCATGCGCATCCCACAAAACCTGCGCATGCGCATCCCACAAAACCTCGCACGTGTTTGTGCTCGACTAGACTGCGGGATGCATCCTTTCGCACGTGTTTTTACTCGACTAGCCTGCGGGATGCATCCTCTCGCACGTGTTTTTGCTCGACTAGCCTGCGGGATGCATCCTCTCGCACGTGTTTGTGCTCGACTAGCCTGCGGGATGCATCCTCTCGCACGTGTTTTTACTCGACTAGCCTGCGGGATGCATCCTCTCGCACGTGTTTTTGCTCGACTAGCCTGCGGGATGCATCCTCTCGCACGTGTTTTTACTCGACTAGCCTGCGGGATGCATCGTCTCGCACGTGTTTTTACTCGACTAGCCTGCGGGATGCATCCTCTCGCACGTGTTTTTGCTCGACTAGCCATGCGCATCCCAAAAAACCTGCGCATGCGCATCCCAAAAAATCTGCGCATGCGCATCCCACAAAACCTGCGCATGCGCATCCCACAAAACCTCGCACGTGTTTGTGCTCGACTAGCCTGCGGGATGCATCCTTTCGCACGTGTTTTTACTCGACTAGCCTGCGGGATGCATCCTCTCGCACGTGTTTTTGCTCGACTAGCCTGCGGGATGCATCCTCTCGCACGTGTTTTTGCTCGACTAGCCATGCGCATCCCAAAAAACCTGCGCATGCGCATCCCAAAAAATCTGCGCATGCGCATCCCACAAAACCTGCGCATGCGCATTCCACAAAACCTCGCACGTGTTTGTGCTCGACTAGACTGCGGGATGCATCCTTTCGCACGTGTTTTTACTCGACTAGCCTGCGGGATGCATCCTCTCGCACGTGTTTTTGCTCGACTAGCCTGCGGGATGCATCCTCTCGCACGTGTTTGTGCTCGACTAGCCTGCGGGATGCATCCTCTCGCACGTGTTTTTACTCGACTAGCCTGCGGGATGCATCCTCTCGCACGTGTTTTTGCTCGACTAGCCTGCGGGATGCATCCTCTCGCACGTGTTTTTGCTCGACTAGCCTGCGGGATGCATCCTCTCGCACGTGTTTTTACTCGACTAGCCTGCGGGATGCATCCTCTCGCACGTGTTTTTACTCGACTACCCTGATGGATGCATCCTCTCGCACGTGTTTTTGCTCGACTAGCCATGCGCATCCCAAAAAACCTGCACATGAACATCCCACAAAACCTCGCACGTGTTTTTACTCGACTAGCCTGCGGGATGCATCCTCTCGCACGTGTTTTTACTCGACTAGCCTGCGGGATGCATCCTCTCGCACGTGTTTTTGCTCGACTAGCCTGCGGGATGCATCCTCTCGCACGTGTTTTTACTCGACTAGCCTGCGGGATGCATCGTCTCGCACGTGTTTTTACTCGACTAGCCTGCGGGATGCATCCTCTCGCACGTGTTTTTGCTCGACTAGCCATGCGCATCCCAAAAAACCTGCGCATGCGCATCCCAAAAAATCTGCGCATGCGCATCCCACAAAACCTGCGCATGCGCATCCCACAAAACCTCGCACGTGTTTGTGCTCGACTAGCCTGCGGGATGCATCCTTTCGCACGTGTTTTTACTCGACTAGCCTGCGGGATGCATCCTCGCGCACGTGTTTTTGCTCGACTAGCCTGCGGGATGCATCCTCTCGCACGTGTTTTTGCTCGACTAGCCATGCGCATCCCAAAAAACCTGCGCATGCGCATCCCAAAAAATCTGCGCATGCGCATCCCACAAAACCTGCGCATGCGCATCCCACAAAACCTCGCACGTGTTTGTGCTCGACTAGACTGCGGGATGCATCCTTTCGCACGTGTTTTTACTCGACTAGCCTGCGGGATGCATCCTCTCGCACGTGTTTTTGCTCGACTAGCCTGCGGGATGCATCCTCTCGCACGTGTTTGTGCTCGACTAGCCTGCGGGATGCATCCTCTCGCACGTGTTTTTACTCGACTAGCCTGCGGGATGCATCCTCTCGCACGTGTTTTTGCTCGACTAGCCTGCGGGATGCATCCTCTCGCACGTGTTTTTGCTCGACTACCCTGCGGGATGCATCCTCTCGCACGTGTTTTTACTCGACTAGCCTGCGGGATGCATCCTCTCGCACGTGTTTTTACTCGACTACCCTGATGGATGCATCCTCTCGCACGTGTTTTTCCTCGACTAGCCTGCGGGATGCATCCTCTCGCACGTGTTTTTGCTCGACTAGCCTGCGGGATGCATCCTCTCGCACGTGTTTTTGCTCGACTAGCCTGCGGGATGCATCCTCTCGCACGTGTTTTTGCTCGACTAGCCTGCGGGATGCATCCTCTCGCACGTGTTTTTACTCGACTAGCCTGCGGGATGCATCCTCTCGCACGTGTTTTTGATCGACTAGCCATGCGCATCCCAAAAAACCTGCGCATGCGCATCCCAAAAAACCTGGGCATGCGCATCCCACAAAACCTGCGCATGCGCATCCCACAAAACCTCGCACGTGTTTTTACTCGACTAGCCTGCGGGATGCATCCTCTCGCACGTGTTTTTACTCGACTAGCCTGCGGGATGCATCCTCTCGCACGTGTTTTTGCTCGACTAGCCATGCGCATCCCAAAAAACCTGCGCATGCGCATCCCACAAAACCTGCGCATGCGCATCCCACAAAACCTCGCACGTGTTTTTACTCGACTAGCCTGCGGGATGCATCCTCTCGCACGTGTTTTTACTCGACTAGCCTGCGGGATGCATCGTCTCGCACGTGTTTTTACTCGACTAGCCTGCGGGATGCATCCTCTCGCACGTGTTTTTGCTCGACTAGCCATGCGCATCCCAAAAAACCTGCGCATGCGCATCCCAAAAAATCTGCGCATGCGCATCCCACAAAACCTGCGCATGCGCATCCCACAAAACCTCGCACGTGTTTGTGCTCGACTAGCCTGCGGGATGCATCCTTTCGCACGTGTTTTTACTCGACTAGCCTGCGGGATGCATCCTCTCGCACGTGTTTTTGCTCGACTAGCCTGCGGGATGCATCCTCTCGCACGTGTTTTTGCTCGACTAGCCTGCGGGATGCATCCTCTCGCACGTGTTTGTGCTCGACTAGCCTGCGGGATGCATCCTCTCGCACGTGTTTTTACTCGACTAGCCTGCGGGATGCATCCTCTCGCACGTGTTTTTGCTCGACTAGCCTGCGGGATGCATCCTCTCGCACGTGTTTTTGCTCGACTAGCCTGCGGGATGCATCCTCTCGCACGTGTTTTTACTCGACTAGCCTGCGGGATGCATCCTCTCGCACGTGTTTTTACTCGACTACCCTGATGGATGCATCCTCTCGCACGTGTTTTTGCTCGACTAGCCATGCGCATCCCAAAAAACCTGCACATGCGCATCCCACAAAACCTCGCACGTGTTTTTACTCGACTAGCCTGCGGGATGCATCCTCTCGCACGTGTTTTTACTCGACTAGCCTGCGGGATGCATCCTCTCGCACGTGTTTTTGCTCGACTAGCCATGCGCATCCCAAAAAACCTGCGCATGCGCATCCCAAAAAATCTGCGCATGCGCATCCCACAAAACCTGCGCATGCGCATCCCACAAAACCTCGCACGTGTTTGTGCTCGACTAGACTGCGGGATGCATCCTTTCGCACGTGTTTTTACTCGACTAGCCTGCGGGATGCATCCTCTCGCACGTGTTTTTGCTCGACTAGCCTGCGGGATGCATCCTCTCGCACGTGTTTGTGCTCGACTAGCCTGCGGGATGCATCCTCTCGCACGTGTTTTTACTCGACTAGCCTGCGGGATGCATCCTCTCGCACGTGTTTTTACTCGACTAGCCTGCGGGATGCATCCTCTCGCACGTGTTTTTACTCGACTACCCTGCGGGATGCATCCTCTCGCACGTGTTTTTGCTCGACTAGCCATGCGCATCCCAAAAAACCTGCGCATGCGCATCCCAAAAAACCTGTGCATGCGCATCCCAAAAAACCTGCGCATGCGCATCCCACAAAACCTGCGTATGCGCATCCCACAAAACCTCGCACGTGTTTTTACTCGACTAGCCTGCGGGATGCATCCTCTCGCACGTGTTTTTACTCGACTAGCCTGCGGGATGCATCCTCTTGCACGTGTTTTTGCTCGACTAGCCATGCGCATCCCAAAAAACCTGCACATGCGCATCCCAAAAAACCTGCGCATGCGCATCCCACAAAACCTCGCACGTGTTTTTACTCGACTAGCCTGCGGGATGCATCCTCTCGCACGTGTTTTTGCTCGGCTAGCCTGCGGGATGCATCCTCTCGCACGTGTTTTTGCTCGACTAGCCATGCGCATCCCAAAAAACCTGCGCATGCGCATCCCACAAAACCTCGCACGTGTTTTTACTCGACTAGCCTGCGGGATGCATCCTCTCGCACGTGTTTTTACTCGACTAGCCTGCGGGATGCATCCTCTCGCACGTGTTTTTACTCGACTAGCCTGCGGGATGCATCGTCTCGCACGTGTTTTTACGCGACTAGCCTGCGGGATGCATCCTCTCGCACGTGTTTTTGCTCGACTAGCCATGCGCATCCCAAAAAACCTGCGCATGCGCATCCCAAAAAATCTGCGCATGCGCATCCCACAAAACCTCGCACGTGTTTGTGCTCGACTAGCCTGCGGGATGCATCCTTTCGCACGTGTTTTTACTCGACTAGCCTGCGGGATGCATCCTCTCGCACGTGTTTTTGCTCGACTAGCCTGCGGGATGCATCCTCTCGCACGTGTTTTTGCTCGACTAGCCATGCGCATCCCAAAAAACCTGCGCATGCGCATCCCAAAAAATCTGCGCATGCGCATCCCACAAAACCTGCGCATGCGCATCCCACAAAACCTCGCACGTGTTTGTGCTCGACTAGACTGCGGGATGCATCCTTTCGCACGTGTTTTTACTCGACTAGCCTGCGGGATGCATCCTCTCGCACGTGTTTTTACTCGACTAGCCTGCGGGATGCATCCTCTCGCACGTGTTTTTGCTCGACTAGCCTGCGGGATGCATCCTCTCGCACGTGTTTTTGCTCGACTAGCCATGCGCATCCCAAAAAACCTGCGCATGCGCATCCCAAAAAATCTGCGCATGCGCATCCCACAAAACCTGCGCATGCGCATCCCACAAAACCTCGCACGTGTTTGTGCTCGACTAGACTGCGGGATGCATCCTTTCGCACGTGTTTTTACTCGACTAGCCTGCGGGATGCATCCTCTCGCACGTGTTTTTGCTCGACTAGCCTGCGGGATGCATCCTCTCGCACGTGTTTTTACTCGACTAGCCTGCGGGATGCATCCTCTCGCACGTGTTTTTGCTCGACTAGCCTGCGGGATGCATCCTCTCGCACGTGTTTTTGCTCGACTAGCCTGCGGGATGCATCCTCTCGCACGTGTTTTTACTCGACTAGCCTGCGGGATGCATCCTCTCGCACGTGTTTTTACTCGACCACCCTGATGGATGCATCCTCTCGCACGTGTTTTTGCTCGACTAGCCATGCGCATCCCAAAAAACCTGCACATGCGCATCCCACAAAACCTCGCACGTGTTTTTACTCGACTAGCCTGCGGGATGCATCCTCTCGCACGTGTTTTTACTCGACTAGCCTGCGGGATGCATCCTCTCGCACGTGTTTTTGCTCGACTAGCCTGCGGGATGCATCCTCTCGCACGTGTTTTTACTCGACTAGCCTGCGGGATGCATCCTCTCGCACGTGTTTTTACTCGACTAGCCTGCGGGATGCATCGTCTCGCACGTGTTTTTACGCGACTAGCCTGCGGGATGCATCCTCTCGCACGTGTTTTTGCTCGACTAGCCATGCGCATCCCAAAAAACCTGCGCATGCGCATCCCACAAAACCTGCGCATGCGCATCCCACAAAATCTCGCACGTGTTTGTGCTCGACTAGCCTGCGGGATGCATCCTTTCGCACGTGTTTCTACTCGACTAGCCTGCGGGATGCATCCTCTCGCACGTGTTTTTGCTCGACTAGCCTGCGGGATGCATCCTCTCGCACGTGTTTTTGCTCGACTAGCCATGCGCATCCCAAAAAACCTGCGCATGCGCATCCCAAAAAATCTGCGCATGCGCATCCCACAAAACCTGCGCATGCGCATCCCACAAAACCTCGCACGTGTTTGTGCTCGACTAGACTGCGGGATGCATCCTTTCGCACGTGTTTTTACTCGACTAGCCTGCGGGATGCATCCTCTCGCACGTGTTTTTGCTCGACTAGCCTGCGGGATGCATCCTCTCGCACGTGTTTTTGCTCGACTAGCCTGCGGGATGCATCCTCTCGCACGTGTTTTTGCTCGACTAGCCTGCGGGATGCATCCTCTCGCACGTGTTTTTACTCGACTAGCCTGCGGGATGCATCCTCTCGCACGTGTTTTTACTCGACTACCCTGATGGATGCATCCTCTCGCACGTGTTTTTGCTCGACTAGCCATGCGCATCCCAAAAAACCTGCACATGCGCATCCCACAAAACCTCGCACGTGTTTTTACTCGACTAGCCTGCGGGATGCATCCTCTCGCACGTGTTTTTACTCGACTAGCCTGCGGGATGCATCCTCTCGCACGTGTTTTTGCTCGACTAGCCTGCGGGATGCATCCTCTCGCACGTGTTTTTACTCGACTAGCCTGCGGGATGCATCCTCTCGCACGTGTTTTTGCTCGACTAGCCTGCGGTATGCATCCTCTCGCACGTGTTTTTGCTCGACTACCCTGCGGGATGCATCCTCTCGCACGTGTTTTTACTCGACTAGCCTGCGGGATGCATCCTCTCGCACGTGTTTTTACTCGACTACCCTGATGGATGCATCCTCTCGCACGTGTTTTTGCTCGACTAGCCATGCGCATCCCAAAAAACCTGCGCATGCGCATCCCAAAAAACCTGCGCATGCGCATCCCAAAAAACCTGCGCATGCGCATCCCACATAACCTGCGCATGCGCATCCCACAAAACCTCGCACGTGTTTTTACTCGACTGGCCTGCGGGATGCATCCTCTCGCACGTGTTTTTACTCGACTAGCCTGCGGGATGCATCCTCTCGCACGTGTTTTTGCTCGACTAGCCTGCGGGATGCATCCACTCGCACGTGTTTTTACTCGACTAGCCTGCGGGATGCATCCTCTCGCACGTGTTTTTACTCGACTACCCTGCGGGATGCATCCTCTCGCACGTGTTTTTGCTCGACTAGCCTGCGGGATGCATCCTCTCGCACGTGTTTTTACTCGACTACCCTGCGGGATGCATCCTCTCGCACGTGTTTTTGCTCGACTAGCCATGCGCATCCCAAAAAACCTGCGCATGCGCATCCCAAAAAACCTGTGCATGCGCATCCCAAAAAACCTGCGCATGCGCATCCCGCAAAACCTGCGTATGCGCATCCCACAAAACCTCGCACGTGTTTTTACTCGACTAGCCTGCGGGATGCATCCTCTCGCACGTGTTTTTACTCGACTAGCCTGCGGGATGCATCCTCTCGCACGTGTTTTTGTCCGACTAGCCATGCGCATCCCAAAAAACCTGCACATGCGCATCCCAAAAAACCTGCGCATGCGCATCCCACAAAACCTGCGCATGCGCATCCCACAAAACCTCGCACGTGTTTTTACTCGACTAGCCTGCGGGATGCATCCTCTCGCACGTGTTTTTGCTCGGCTAGCCTGCGGGATGCATCCTCTCGCACGTGTTTTTTCTCGACTAGCCATGCGCATCCCAAAAAACCTGCGCATGCGCATCCCAAAAAACCTGCGCATGCGCATCCCACAAAACCTCGCACGTGTTTTTACTCGACTAGCCTGCGGGATGCATCCTCTCGCACGTGTTTTTACTCGACTAGCCTGCGGGATGCATCCTCTCGCACGTGTTTTTACTCGACTAGCCTGCGGGATGCATCGTCTCGCACGTGTTTTTACGCGACTAGCCTGCGGGATGCATCCTCTCGCACGTGTTTTTGCTCGACTAGCCATGCGCATCCCAAAAAACCTGCGCATGCGCATCCCAAAAAATCTGCGCATGCGCATCCCACAAAACCTGCGCATGCGCATCCCACAAAACCTCGCACGTGTTTGTGCTCGACTCGCCTGCGGGATGCATCCTTTCGCACGTGTTTTTACTCGACTAGCCTGCGGGATGCATCCTCTCGCACGTGTTTTTGCTCGACTAGCCTGCGGGATGCATCCTATCGCACGTGTTTTTGCTCGACTAGCCATGCGCATCCCAAAAAACCTGCGCATGCGCATCCCAAAAAATCTGCGCATGCGCATCCCACAAAACCTGCGCATGCGCATCCCACAAAACCTCGCACGTGTTTGTGCTCGACTAGACTGCGGGATGCATCCTTTCGCACGTGTTTTTACTCGACTAGCCTGCGGGATGCATCCTCTCGCACGTGTTTTTGCTCGACTAGCCTGCGGGATGCATCCTCTCGCACGTGTTTGTGCTCGACTAACCTGCGGGATGCATCCTCTCGCACGTGTTTTTGCTCGACTAGCCTGCGGGATGCATCCTCTCGCACGTGTTTTTACTCGACTACCCTGCGGGATGTATCCTCTCGCACGTGTTTTTGCTCGACTAGCCATGCGCATCCCAAAAAACCTGCGCATGCGCATCCCAAAAAACCTGTGCATGCGCATCCCAAAAAACCTGCGCATGCGCATCCCACAAAACCTGCGTATGCGCATCCCACAAAACCTCGCACGTGTTTTTACTCGACTAGCCTGCGGGATGCATCCTCTCGCACGTGTTTTTGCTCGACTAGCCTGCGGGATGCATCCTCTCGCACGTGTTTTTGCTCGACTAGCCTGCGGGATGCATCCTCTCGCACGTGTTTTTACTCGACTAGCCTGCGGGATGCATCCTCTCGCACGTGTTTTTACTCGACTACCCTGATGGATGCATCCTCTCGAACGTGTTTTTGCTCGACTAGCCATGCGCATCCCAAAAAACCTGCACATGCGCATCCCACAAAACCTCGCACGTGTTTTTACTCGACTACCCTGCGGGATGCATCCTCTCGCACGTGTTTTTGCTCGACTAGCCATGCGCATCCCAAAAAACCTGCGCATGCGCATCCCAAAAAACCTGTGCATGCGCATCCCAAAAAACCTGCGCATGCGCATCCCACAAAACCTGCGCATGCGCATCCCACAAAACCTCGCACGTGTTTTTACTCGACTAGCCTGCGGGATGCATCCTCTCGCACGTGTTTTTGCTCGGCTAGCCTGCGGGATGCATCCTCTCGCACGTGTTTTTGCTCGACTAGCCATGCGCATCCCAAAAAACCTGCGCATGCGCATCCCACAAAACCTCGCACGTGTTTTTACTCGACTAGCCTGCGGGATGCATCCTCTCGCACGTGTTTTTACTCGACTAGCCTGCGGGATACATCCTCTCGCACGTGTTTTTACTCGACTAGCCTGCGGGATGCATCGTCTCGCAGGTGTTTTTACGCGACTAGCCTGCGGGATGCATTCTCTCGCACGTGTTTTTGCTCGACTAGCCATGCGCATCCCAAAAAACCTGCGCATGCGCATCCCAAAAAATCTGCGCATGCGCATCCCACAAAACCTCGCACGTGTTTGTGCTCGACTAGCCTGCGGGATGCATCCTTTCGCACATGTTTTTACTCGACTAGCCTGCGGGATGCATCCTCTCGCACGTGTTTTTGCTCGACTAGCCTGCGGGATGCATCCTCTCGCACGTGTTTGTGCTCGACTAGCCTGCGGGATGCATCCTCTCGCACGTGTTTTTACTCGACTAGCCTGCGGGATGCATCCTCTCGCACGTGTTTTTGCTCGACTAGCCTGCGGGATGCATCCTCTCGCACGTGTTTTTACTCGACTAGCCTGCGGGATGCATCGTCTCGCACGTGTTTTTACGCGACTAGCCTGCGGGATGCATCCTCTCGCACGTGTTTTTGCTCGACTAGCCATGCGCATCCCAAAAAACCTGCGCATGCGCATCCCAAAAAATCTGCGCATGCGCATCCCACAAAACCTGCGCATGCGCATCCCACAAAACCTCGCACGTGTTTGTGCTCGACTAGCCTGCGGGATGCATCCTTTCGCACATGTTTTTACTCGACTAGCCTGCGGGATGCATCCTCTCGCACGTGTTTTTGCTCGACTAGCCTGCGGGATGCATCCTCTCGCACGTGTTTGTGCTCGACTAGCCTGCGGGATGCATCCTCTCGCACGTGTTTTTACTCGACTAGCCTGCGGGATGCATCCTCTCGCACGTGTTTTTGCTCGACTAGCCTGCGGGATGCATCCTCTCGCACGTGTTTTTACTCGACTAGCCTGCGGGATGCATCGTCTCGCACGTGTTTTTACGCGACTAGCCTGCGGGATGCATCCTCTCGCACGTGTTTTTACTCGACTAGCCTGCGGGATGCATCCTCTCGCACGTGTTTTTGCTCGACTAGCCTGCGGGATGCATCCTCTCGCACGTGTTTTTACTCGACTAGCCTGCGGGATGCATCGTCTCGCACGTGTTTTTACGCGACTAGCCTGCGGGATGCATCCTCTCGCACGTGTTTTTGCTCGACTAGCCATGCGCATCCCAAAAAACCTGCGCATGCGCATCCCAAAAAATCTGCGCATGCGCATCCCACAAAACCTGCGCATGCGCATCCCACAAAACCTCGCACGTGTTTGTGCTCGACTAGCCTGCGGGATGCATCCTTTCGCACGTGTTTTTACTCGACTAGCCTGCGGGATGCATCCTCTCGCACGTGTTTTTGCTCGACTAGCCTGCGGGATGCATCCTCTCGCACGTGTTTTTACTCGACTAGCCTGCGGGATGCATCGTCTAGCACGTGTTTTTACTCGACTAGCCTGCGGGATGCATCCTCTCGCACGTGTTTTTGCTCGACTAGCCATGCGCATCCCAAAAAACCTGCGCATGCGCATCCCAAAAAATCTGGGCATGCGCATCCCACAAAACCTGCGCATGCGCATCCCACAAAACCTCGCACGTGTTTGTGCTCGACTAGCCTGCGGGATGCATCCTTTCGCACGTGTTTTTACTCGACTAGCCTGCGGGATGCATCCTCTCGCACGTGTTTTTGCTCGACTAGCCTGCGGGATGCATCCTCTCGCACGTGTTTTTGCTCGACTAGCCATGCGCATCCCAAAAAACCTGCGCATGCGCATCCCAAAAAATCTGCGCATGCGCATCCCACAAAACCTGCGCATGCGCATCCCACAAAACCTCGCACGTGTTTGTGCTCGACTAGACTGCGGGATGCATCCTTTCGCACGTGTTTTTACTCGACTAGCCTGCGGGATGCATCCTCTCGCACGTGTTTTTGCTCGACTAGCCTGCGGGATGCATCCTCTCGCACGTGTTTGTGCTCGACTAGCCTGCGGGATGCATCCTCTCGCACGTGTTTTTACTCGACTAGCCTGCGGGATGCATCCTCTCGCACGTGTTTTTGCTCGACTAGCCTGCGGGATGCATCCTCTCGCACGTGTTTTTGCTCGACTAGCCTGCGGGATGCATCCTCTCGCACGTGTTTTTACTCGACTAGCCTGCGGGATGCATCCTCTCGCACGTGTTTTTACTCTACTACCCTGATGGATGCATCCTCTCGAACGTGTTTTTGCTCGACTAGCCATGCGCATCCCCAAAAAACCTGCACATGCGCATCCCACAAAACCTCGCACGTGTTTTTACTCGACTAGCCTGCGGGATGCATCCTCTCGCACGTGTTTTTACTCGACTAGCCTGCAGGATGCATCCTCTCGCACGTGTTTTTACTCGACTAGCCTGCGGGATGCATCCTCTCGCACGTGTTTTTGCTCGACTAGCCTGCGGGATGCATCCTCTCGCACGTGATTTTACTCGACTAGCCTGCGGGATGCATCGTCTCGCACGTGTTTTTACTCGACTAGCCTGCGGGATGCATCCTCTCGCACGTGTTTTTGCTCGACTAGCCATGCGCATCCCAAAAAACCTGCGCATGCGCATCCCAAAAAATCTGCGCATGCGCATCCCACAAAACCTGCGCATGCGCATCCCACAAAACCTCGCACGTGTTTGTGCTCGACTAGCCTGCGGGATGCATCCTTTCGCACGTGTTTTTACTCGACTAGCCTGCGGGATGCATCCTCTCGCACGTGTTTTTGCTCGACTAGCCTGCGGGATGCATCCTCTCGCACGTGTTTTTGCTCGACTAGCCATGCGCATCCCAAAAAACCTGCGCATGCGCATCCCAAAAAATCTGCGCATGCGCATCCCACAAAACCTGCGCATGCGCATCCCACAAAACCTCGCACGTGTTTGTGCTCGACTAGACTGCGGGATGCATCCTTTCGCACGTGTTTTTACTCGACTAGCCTGCGGGATGCATCCTCTCGCACGTGTTTTTGCTCGACTAGCCTGCGGGATGCATCCTCTCGCACGTGTTTGTGCTCGACTAGCCTACGGGATGCATCCTCTCGCACGTGTTTTTGCTCGACTAGCCTGCGGGATGCATCCTCTCGCACGTGTTTTTGCTCGACTAGCCTGCGGGATGCATCCTCTCGCACGTGTTTTTACTCGACTAGCCTGCGGGATGCATCCTCTCGCACGTGTTTTTACTCGACTACCCTGATGGGATGCATCCTGTCGCACGTGTTTTGCTCGACTAGCCATGCGCATCCCACAAAACCTGCGCATGCGCATCCCACAAAACCTCGCACGTGTTTTTACTCGACTACCCTGCGGATGCATCCTTTCGCACGTGTTTTTACTCGACTAGCCTGCGGGATGCATCCTCTCGCACGTGTTTTTGCTCGACTAGCCATGCGCATCCCAAAAAACCTGCGCATGCGCATCCCAAAAAATCTGCGCATGCGCATCCCACAAAACCTGCGCATGCGCATCCCACAAAACCTCGCACGTGTTTTTACTCGACTAGCCTGCGGGATGCATCCTCTCGCACGTGTTTTTGCTCGACTAGCCTGCGGGATGCATCCTCTCGCACGTGTTTTTGCTCGACTACCCTGCGGGATGCATCCTCTCGCACGTGTTTTTACTCGACTAGCCTGCGGATGCATCCTCTCGCACGTGTTTTTACTCGACTACCCTGATGGATGCATCCTCTCGCACGTGTTTTGCTCGACTAGCCATGCGCATCCAAAAAACCTGCGCATGCGCATCCCAAAAAACCTGCGCATGCGCATCCCAAAAAAACCTGCGCATGCGCATCCCACATAACCTGCGCATGCGCATCCCACAAAACCTCGCACGTGTTTTTACTCGACTAGCCCTGCGGGATGCATCCTCTCGCACGTGTTTTTACTCGACTAGCCTGCGGGATGCATCCTCTCGCACGTGTTTTGCTCGACTAGCCATGCGCATCCCAAAAAACCTGCACATGCGCATCCCAAAAAAACCTGCGCATGCGCATCCCACAAAACCTGCGCATGCGCATCCCACAAAACCTCGCACGTGTTTTTACTCGACTAGCCTGCGGGATGCATCCTCTCGCACGTGTTTTTACTCGACTAGCCTGCGGGATGCATCCTCTCGCACGTGTTTTTGCTCGACTAGCCCCCTGCGGGATGCATCCTCTCGCACGTGTTTTTACTCGACTAGCCTGCGGGATGCATCCTCTCGCACGTGTTTTTACTCGACTACCCTGCGGGATGTATCCTCTCGCACGTGTTTTTGCTCGACTAGCCATGCGCATCCCAAAAAACCTGCGCATGCGCATCCAAAAAACCTGCGCATGCGCATCCCACAAAACCTGCGCATGCGCATCCCACAAAACCTCGCACGTGTTTTTACTCGACTAGCCTGCGGGATGCATCCTCTCGCACGTGTTTTTGCTCGACTAGCCTGCGGGATGCATCCTCTCGCACGTGTTTTTGCTCGACTACCCTGCGGGGATGCATCCTCTCGCACGTGTTTTACTCGACTAGCCTGCGGGATGCATCCTCTCGCACGTGTTTTACTCGACTACCCTGATGGATGCATCCTCTCGCACGTGTTTTTGCTCGACTAGCCATGCGCATCCCAAAAAACCTGCGCATGCGCATCCCAAAAACCTGCGCATGCGCATCCCAAAAAACCTGCGCATGCGCATCCCCACATAACCTGCGCATGCGCATCCCACAAAACCTCGCACGTGTTTTTACTCGACTAGCCTGCGGGATGCATCCTCTCGCACGTGTTTTTACTCGACTAGCCTGCGGGATGCATCCTCTCGCACGTGTTTTTGCTCGACTAGCCATGCGCATCCAAAAAACCTGCACATGCGCATCCCAAAAAACCTGCGCATGCGCATCCCACAAAACCTGCGCATGCGCATCCCACAAAACCTCGCACGTGTTTTTACTCGACTAGCCTGCGGGATGCATCCTCTCGCACGTGTTTTTATTCGACTAGCCTGCGGGATGCATCCTCTCGCACGTGTTTTTGCTCGACTAGCCTGCGGGATGCATCCTCTCGCACGTGTTTTTACTCGACTAGCCTGCGGGATGCATCCTCTCGCACGTGTTTTTACTCGACTACCCTGCGGGATGTATCCTCTCGCACGTGTTTTTGCTCGACTAGCCATGCGCATCCAAAAAACCTGCGCATGCGCATCCCAAAAAACCTGTGCATGCGCATCCCAAAAAACCTGCGCATCTGCGCATCCCACAAAACCTGCGTATGCCGCCCATCCCACAAAACCTCGCACGTGTTTTTTACTCGACTAGCCTGCGGGATGCATCCTCTCGCACGTGTTTTTGCTCGACTAGCCTGCGGGATGCATCCTCTCGCACGTGTTTTGCTCGACTAGCCTGCGGGATGCATCCTCTCGCACGTGTTTTTACTCGACTAGCCTGCGGGATGCATCCTCTCGCACGTGTTTTTACTCGACTACCCTGATGGATGCATCCTCTCGAACGTGTTTTTGCCTCGACTAGCCATGCGCATCCCAAAAAACCTGCACATGCGCATCCCACAAAACCTCGCACGTGTTTTTTACTCGACTAGCCTGCGGGATGCATCCTCTCGCACGTGTTTTTACTCGACTAGCCTGCGGGATGCATCCTCTCGCACGTGTTTTTACTCGACTAGCCTGCGGGATGCATCCTCTCGCACGTGTTTTTGCTCGACTAGCCTGCGGGATGCATCCTCTCGCACGTGATTTTACTCGACTAGCCTGCGGGATGCATCGTCTCGCACGTGTTTTTACTCGATTAGCCTGCGGGATGCATCCTCTCGCACGTGTTTTTGCTCGACTAGCCATGCGCATCCCAAAAAACCTGCGCATGCGCATCCCAAAAATCTGCGCATGCGCATCCCACAAAACCTGCGCATAGCGCATCCCACAAAACCTCGCACGTGTTTGTGCTCGACTAGCCTGCGGGATGCATCCTTTCGCACGTGTTTTTACTCGACTAGCCTGCGGGATGCATCCTCTCGCACGTGTTTTTGCTCGACTAGCCTGCGGGATGCATCCTCTCGCACGTGTTTTTGCTCGACTAGCCATTGCGCATCCCAAAAAACCTGCGCATGCGCATCCCAAAAAATCTGCGCATGCGCATCCCACAAAACCTGCGCATGCGCATCCCACAAAACCTCGCACGTGTTTGTGCTCGACTAGACTGCGGGATGCATCCTTTCGCACGTGTTTTTACTCGACTAGCCTGCGGGATGCATCCTCTCGCACGTGTTTTTGCTCGACTAGCCTGCGGGATGCATCCTCTCGCACGTGTTTGTGCTCGACTAGCCTGCGGGATGCATCCTCTCGCACGTGTTTTTACTCGACTAGCCTACGGGATGCATCCTCTCGCACGTGTTTTTGCTCGACTAGCCTGCGGGATGCATCCTCTCGCACGTGTTTTTGCTCGACTAGCCTGCGGGATGCATCCTCTCGCACGTGTTTTTACTCGACTAGCCTGCGGGATGCATCCTCTCGCACGTGTTTTTACTCGACTACCCTGATGGATGCATCCTCTCGCACGTGTTTTTGCTCGACTAGCCTGCGGGATGCATCCTCTCGCACGTGTTTTTACTCGACTAGCCTGCGGGATGCATCGTCTCGCACGTGTTTTTACTCGACTAGCCTGCGGGATGCATCCTCTCGCACGTGTTTTTGCTCGACTAGCCATGCGCATCCCAAAAAACCTGCGCATGCGCATCCCACAAAACCTGCGCATGCGCATCCCACAAAACCTCGCACGTGTTTTTACTCGACTACCCTGCGGGATGCATCCTTTCGCACGTGTTTTTACTCGACTAGCCTGCGGGATGCATCCTCTCGCACGTGTTTTTGCTCGACTAGCCATGCGCATCCCAAAAAACCTGTGCATGCGCATCCCAAAAAACCTGCGCATGCGCATCCCACAAAACCTGCGTATGCGCATCCCACAAAACCTCGCACGTGTTTGTGCTCGACTAGCCTGCGGGATGCATCCTCTCGCACGTGTTTTTGCTCGACTAGCCTGCGGGATGCATCCTCTCGCACGTGTTTTTGTCCGACTAGCCATGCGCATCCCAAAAAACCTGCACATGCGCATCCCAAAAAACCTGCGCATGCGCATCCCACAAAACCTGCGCATGCGCATCCCACAAAACCTCGCACGTGTTTTTACTCGACTAGCCTGCGGGATGCATCCTCTCGCACGTGTTTTTGCTCGGCTAGCCTGCGGGATGCATCCTCTCGCACGTGTTTTTTCTCGACTAGCCATGCGCATCCCAAAAAACCTGCGCATGCGCATCCCAAAAAACCTGCGCATGCGCATCCCACAAAACCTCGCACGTGTTTTTACTCGACTAGCCTGCGGGATGCATCCTCTCGCACGTGTTTCTACTCGACTAGCCTGCGGGATGCATCCTCTCGCACGTGTTTTTACTCGACTAGCCTGCGGGATGCATCGTCTCGCACGTGTTTTTACGCGACTAGCCTGCGGGATGCATCCTCTCGCACGTGTTTTTGCTCGACTAGCCATGCGCATCCCAAAAAACCTGCGCATGCGCATCCCAAAAAATCTGCGCATGCGCATCCCACAAAACCTGCGCATGCGCATCCCACAAAACCTCGCACGTGTTTGTGCTCGACTAGCCTGCGGGATGCATCCTTTCGCACGTGTTTTTACTCGACTAGCCTGCGGGATGCATCCTCTCGCACGTGTTTTTGCTCGACTAGCCTGCGGGATGCATCCTATCGCACGTGTTTTTGCTCGACTAGCCATGCGCATCCCAAAAAACCTGCGCATGCGCATCCCAAAAAATCTGCGCATGCGCATCCCACAAAACCTGCGCATGCGCATCCCACAAAACCTCGCACGTGTTTGTGCTCGACTAGACTGCGGGATGCATCCTTTCGCACGTGTTTTTACTCGACTAGCCTGCGGGATGCATCCTCTCGCACGTGTTTTTGCTCGACTACCCTGCGGGATGCATCCTCTCGCACGTGTTTTTGCTCGACTAGCCATGCGCATCCCAAAAAACCTGCGCATGCGCATCCCAAAAAACCTGTGCATGCGCATCCCAAAAAACCTGCGCATGCGCATCCCACAAAACCTGCGCATGCGCATCCCACAAAACCTCGCACGTGTTTTTACTCGACTAGCCTGCGGGATGCATCCTCTCGCACGTGTTTTTGCTCGGCTAGCCTGCGGGATGCATCCTCTCGCACGTGTTTTTGCTCGACTAGCCATGCGCATCCCAAAAAACCTGCGCATGCGCATCCCAAAAAACCTGCGCATGCGCATCCCACAAAACCTCGCACGTGTTTTTACTCGACTAGCCTGCGGGATGCATCCTCTCGCACGTGTTTTTACTCGACTAGCCTGCGGGATGCATCCTCTCGCACGTGTTTTTACTCGACTAGCCTGCGGGATGCATCGTCTCGCACGTGTTTTTACGCGACTAGCCTGCGGGATGCATTCTCTCGCACGTGTTTTTGCTCGACTAGCCATGCGCATCACAAAAAACCTGCGCATGCGCATCCCAAAAAATCTGCGCATGCGCATCCCACAAAACCTCGCACGTGTTTGTGCTCGACTAGCCTGCGGGATGCATCCTTTCGCACGTGTTTTTACTCGACTAGCCTGCGGGATGCATCCTCTCGCACGTGTTTTTGCTCGACTAGCCTGCGGGATGCATCCTATCGCACGTGTTTTTGCTCGACTAGACATGCGCATCCCAAAAAACCTGCGCATGCGCATCCCAAAAAATCTGCGCATGCGCATCCCACAAAACCTGCGCATGCGCATCCCACAAAACCTCGCACGTGTTTGTGCTCGACTAGACTGCGGGATGCATCCTTTCGCACGTGTTTTTACTCGACTAGCCTGCGGGATGCATCCTCTCGCACGTGTTTTTGCTCGACTAGCCTGCGGGATGCATCCTCTCGCACGTGTTTGTGCTCGACTAGCCTGCGGGATGCATCCTCTCGCACGTGTTTTTACTCGACTAGCCTGCGGGATGCATCCTCTCGCACGTGTTTTTGCTCGACTAGCCTGCGGGATGCATCCTCTCGCACGTGTTTTTACTCGACTAGCCTGCGGGATGCATCGTCTCGCACGTGTTTTTACGCGACTAGCCTGCGGGATGCATCCTCTCGCACGTGTTTTTGCTCGACTAGCCATGCGCATCCCAAAAAACCTGCGCATGCGCATCCCAAAAAATCTGCGCATGCGCATCCCACAAAACCTGCGCATGCGGATCCCACAAAACCTCGCACGTGTTTGTGCTCGACTAGCCTGCGGGATGCATCCTTTCGCACGTGTTTTTACTCGACTAGCCTGCGGGATGCATCCTCTCGCACGTGTTTTTGCTCGACTAGCCTGCGGGATGCATCCTCTCGCACGTGTTTTTACTCGACTAGCCTGCGGGATGCATCGTCTAGCACGTGTTTTTACTCGACTAGCCTGCGGGATGCATCCTCCCGCACGTGTTTTTGCTCGACTAGCCATGCGCATCCCAAAAAATCTGGGCATGCGCATCCCACAAAACCTGCGCATGCGCATCCCACAAAACCTCGCACGTGTTTGTGCTCGACTAGCCTGCGGGATGCATCCTTTCGCACGTGTTTTTACTCGACTAGCCTGCGGGATGCATCCTCTCGCACGTGTTTTTGCTCGACTAGCCTGCGGGATGCATCCTCTCGCACGTGTTTTTGCTCGACTAGCCATGCGCATCCCAAAAAACCTGCGCATGCGCATCCCAAAAAATCTGCGCATGCGCATCCCACAAAACCTGCGCATGCGCATCCCACAAAACCTCGCACGTGTTTGTGCTCGACTAGACTGCGGGATGCATCCTTTCGCACGTGTTTTTACTCGACTAGCCTGCGGGATGCATCCTCTCGCACGTTTTTTGCTCGACTAGCCTGCGGGATGCATCCTCTCGCACGTGTTTGTGCTCGACTAGCCTGCGGGATGCATCCTCTCGCACGTGTTTTTACTCGACTAGCCTGCGGGATGCATCCTCTCGCACGTGTTTTTGCTCGACTAGCCTGCGGGATGCATCCTTTCGTACGTGTTTTTGCTCGACTAGCCTGCGGGATGCATCCTCTCGCACGTGTTTTTACTCGACTAGCCTGCGGGATGCATCCTCTCGCACGTGTTTTTACTCGACTACCCTGATGGATGCATCCTCTCGAACGTGTTTTTGCTCGACTAGCCATGCGCATCCCAAAAAACCTGCACATGCGCATCCCACAAAACCTCGCACGTGTTTTTACTCGACTAGCCTGCGGGATGCATCCTCTCGCACGTGTTTTTACTCGACTAGCCTGCGGGATGCATCCTCTCGCACGTGTTTTTGCTCGACTAGCCTGCGGGATGCATCCTCTCGCACGTGTTTTTACTCGACTAGCCTGCGGGATGCATCGTCTCGCACGTGTTTTTACTCGACTAGCCTGCGGGATGCATCCTCTCGCACGTGTTTTTGCTCGACTAGCCTGCGGGATGCATCCTCTCGCACGTGTTTTTGCTCGACTAGCCTGCGGGATGCATCCTCTCGCACGTGTTTGTGCTCGACTAGCCTGCGGGATGCATCCTCTCGCACGTGTTTTTACTCGACTAGCCTGCGGGATGCATCCTCTCGCACGTGTTTTTGCTCGACTAGCCTGCGGGATGCATCCTCTCGCACGTGTTTTTGCTCGACTACCCTGCGGGATGCATCCTCTCGCACGTGTTTTTACTCGACTAGCCTGCGGGATGCATCCTCTCGCACGTGTTTTTACTCGACTACCCTGATGGATGCATCCTCTTGCACGTGTTTTTGCTCGACTAGCCATGCGCATCCCAAAAAACCTGCGCATGCGCATCCAAAAAAACCTGCGCATGCGCATCCCAAAAAACCTGCGCATGCGCATCCCACATAACCTGCGCATGCGCATCCCACAAAACCTCGCACGTGTTTTTACTCGACTAGCCTGCGGGATGCATCCTCTCGCACGTGTTTTTACTCGACTAGCCTGCGGGATGCATCCTCTCGCACGTGTTTTTGCTCGACTAGCCATGCGCATCCCAAAAAACCTGCACATGCGCATCCCAAAAAACCTGCGCATGCGCATCCCACAAAACCTGCGCATGCGCATCCCACAAAACCTCGCACGTGTTTTTACTCGACTAGCCTGCGGGATGCATCCTCTCGCACGTGTTTTTACTCGACTAGCCTGCGGGATGCATCCTCTCGCACGTGTTTTTGCTCGACTAGCCTGCGGGATGCATCCTCTCGCACGTGTTTTTACTCGACTAGCCTGCGGGATGCATCCTCTCGCACGTGTTTTTACTCGACTTCCCTGCGGGATGCATCCTCTCGCACGTGTTTTTGCTCGACTAGCCATGCGCATCCCAAAAAACCTGCGCATGCGCATCCCAAAAAACCTGTGCATGCGCATCCCAAAAAACCTGCGCATGCGCATCCCACAAAACCTGCGTATGCGCATCCCACAAAACCTCGCACGTGTTTTTACTCGACTAGCCTGCGGGATGCATCCTCTCGCACGTGTTTTTACTCGACTAGCCTGCGGGATGCATCCTCTCGCACGTGTTTTTGCTCGACTAGCCTTGCGCATCCCAAAAAACCTGCACATGCGCATCCCAAAAAACCTGCGCATGCGCATCCCACAAAACCTGCGCATGCGCATCCCACAAAACCTCGCACGTGTTTTTACTCGACTAGCCTGCGGGATGCATCCTCTCGCACGTGTTTTTGCTCGGCTAGCCTGCGGGATGCATCCTCTCGCACGTGTTTTTTCTCGACTAGCCATGCGCATCCCAAAAAACCTGCGCATGCGCATCCCAAAAAACCTGCGCATGCGCATCCCACAAAACCTCGCACGTGTTTTTACTCGACTAGCCTGCGGGATGCATCCTCTCGCACGTGTTTTTACTCGACTAGCCTGCGGGATGCATCCTCTCGCACGTGTTTTTACTCGACTAGCCTGCGGGATGCATCGTCTCGCACGTGTTTTTACGCGACTAGCCTGCGGGATGCATCCTCTCGCACGTGTTTTTGCTCGACTAGCCATGCGCATCCCAAAAAACCTGCGCATGCGCATCCCAAAAAATCTGCGCATGCGCATCCCACAAAACCTGCGCATGCGCATCCCACAAAACCTCGCACGTGTTTGTGCTCGACTAGCCTGCGGGATGCATCCTTTCGCACGTGTTTTTACTCGACTAGCCTGCGGGATGCATCCTCTCGCACGTGTTTTTGCTCGACTAGCCTGCGGGATGCATCCTATCGCACGTGTTCTTGCTCGACTAGCCATGCGCATCCCAAAAAACCTGCGCATGCGCATCCCAAAAAATCTGCGCATGCGCATCCCTCAAAACCTGCGCATGCGCATGCCACAAAACCTCGCACGTGTTTGTGCTCGACTAGACTGCGGGATGCATCCTTTCGCACGTGTTTTTACTCGACTAGCCTGCGGGATGCATCCTCTCGCACGTGTTTGTGCTCGACTAGCCTGCGGGATGCATCCTCTCGCACGTGTTTTTGCTCGACTAGCCTGCGGGATGCATCCTCTCGCACGTGTTTTTACTCGACTAGCCTGCGGGATGCATCCTCTCGCACGTGTTTTTACTCGACTACCCTGCGGGATGCATCCTCTCGCACGTGTTTTTGCTCGACTAGCCATGCGCATCCCAAAAAACCTGCGCATGCGCATCCCAAAAAACCTGCGCATGCGCATCCCAAAAAACCTGTGCATGCGCATCCGAAAAAACCTGCGCATGCGCATCCCAAAAAACCTGCGCATGCGCATCCCACAAAACCTCGCACGTGTTTGTGCTCGACTAGCCTGCGGGATGCATCCTTTCGCACGTGTTTTTACTCGACTAGCCTGCGGGATGCATCCTCTCGCACGTGTTTTTGCTCGACTAGCCTGCGGGATGCATCCTATCGCACGTGTTCTTGCTCGACTAGCCATGCGCATCCCAAAAAACCTGCGCATGCGCATCCCAAAAAATCTGCGCATGCGCATCCCACAAAACCTGCGCATGCGCATGCCACAAAACCTCGCACGTGTTTGTGCTCGACTAGACTGCGGGATGCATCCTCTCGCACGTGTTTTTGCTCGACTAGCCTGCGGGATGCATCCTCTCGCACGTGTTTTTACTCGACTAGCCTGCGGGATGCATCCTCTCGCACGTGTTTTTACTCGACTACCCTGCGGGATGCATCCTCTCGCACGTGTTTTTGCTCGACTAGCCATGCGCATCCCAAAAAACCTGCGCATGCGCATCCCAAAAAACCTGTGCATGCGCATCCCACAAAACCTGCGCATGCGCATCCCACAAAACCTCGCACGTGTTTTTACTCGACTAGCCTGCGGGATGCATCCTCTCGCACGTGTTTTTGCTCGGCTAGCCTGCGGGATGCATCCTCTCGCACGTGTTTTTGCTCGACTAGCCATGCGCATCCCAAAAAACCTGCGCATGCGCATCCCAAAAAACCTGCGCATGCGCATCCCACAAAACCTCGCACGTGTTTTTACTCGACTAGCCTGCGGGATGCATCCTCTCGCACGTGTTTTTACTCGACTAGCCTGCGGGATGCATCGTCTCGCACGTGTTTTTACTCGACTAGCCTGCGGGATGCATCCTCTCGCACGTGTTTTTGCTCGACTAGCCATGCGCATCCCAAAAAACCTGCGCATGCGCATCCCAAAAAATCTGCGCATGCGCATCCCACAAAACCTGCGCATGCGCATCCCACAAAACCTCGCACGTGTTTGTGCTCGACTAGCCTGCGGGATGCATCCTCTCGCACGTGTTTTTGCTCGACTAGCCTGCGGGATGCATCCTCTCGCACGTGTTTGTGCTCGACTAGCCTGCGGGATGCATCCTCTCGCACGTGTTTTTGCTCGACTAGCCAGTGCGCATCCCAAAAAACCTGCGCATGCGCATCCCAACAAATCTGCGCATGCGCATCCCACAAAACCTGCGCATGCGCATCCCACAAAACCTCGCACGTGTTTGTGCTCGACTAGCCTGCGGGATGCATCCTCTCGCACGTGTTTGTGCTCGACTAGCCTGCGGGATGCATCCTCTCGCACGTGTTTGTGCTCGACTAGCCTGCGGGATGCATCCTCTCGCACGTGTTTTTACTCGACTAGCCTGCGGGATGCATCCTCTCGCACGTGTTTTTACTCGACTACCCTGATGGATGCATCCTCTCGCACGTGTTTTTGCTCGACTAGCCATGCGCATCCCAAAAAACCTGCGCATGCGCATCCCAAAAAACCTGCGCATGCGCATCCCAAAAAACCTGCGCATGCGCATCCCACAAAACCTGCGCATGCGCATCCCACAAAACCTGCGCATGCGCATCCCACAAAACCTCGCACGTGTTTTTACTCGACTAGCCTGCGGGATGCATCCTCTCGCACGTGTTTTTACTCGACTAGCCTGCGGGATGCATCCTCTCGCACGTGTTTTTGCTCGACTAGCCATGCGCATCCCAAAAAACCTGCGCATGCGCATCCCAAAAAACCTGCGCATGCGCATCCCAAAAAACCTGCGCATGCGCATCCCACAAAACCTGCGTATGCGCATCCCACAAAACCTCGCACGTGTTTTCACTCGACTAGCCTGCGGGATGCATCCTCTCGCACGTGTTTTTACTCGACTAGCCTGCGGGATGCATCCTCTCGCACGTGTTTTTGCTCGACTAGCCATGCGCATCCCAAAAAACCTGCACATGCGCATCCCAAAAAACCTGCGCATGCGCATCCCACAAAACCTGCGCATGCGCATCCCACAAAACCTCGCACGTGTTTTTACTCGACTAGCCTGCGGGATGCATCCTCTCGCACGTGTTTTTGCTCGGCTAGCTTGCGGGATGTATCCTCTCGCACGTGTTTTTGCTCGACTAGCCATGCGCATCCCAAAAAACCTGCGCATGCGCATCCCACAAAACCTCGCACGTGTTTTTACTCGACTAGCCTGCGGGATGCATCCTCTCGCACGTGTTTTTACTCGACTAGCCTGCGGGATGCATCCTCTCGCACGTGTTTTTACTCGATTAGCCTGCGGGATGCATCGTCTCGCACGTGTTTTTACGCGACTAGCCTGCGGGATGCATCCTCTCGCACGTGTTTTTGCTCGACTAGCCATGCGCATCCCAAAAAACCTGCGCATGCGCATCCCAAAAAATCTGCGCATGCGCATCCCACAAAACCTGCGCATGCGCATCCCACAAAACCTCGCACGTGTTTGTGCTCGACTAGCCTGCGGGATGCATCCTTTCGCACGTGTTTTTACTCGACTAGCCTGCGGGATGCAT
Organism: Lasioglossum baleicum; assembly: GCF_051020765.1. Taxonomy (NCBI): domain Eukaryota; kingdom Metazoa; phylum Arthropoda; class Insecta; order Hymenoptera; family Halictidae; genus Lasioglossum; species Lasioglossum baleicum. The sequence continues at coordinate 141,647 of NW_027469177.1, forward strand.
CCTCTCGCACGTGTTTTTGCTCGACTAGCCTGCGGGATGCATCCTATCGCACGTGTTCTTGCTCGACTAGCCATGCGCATCCCAAAAAACCTGCGCATGCGCATCCCAAAAAATCTGCGCATGCGCATCCCACAAAACCTGCGCATGCGCATGCCACAAAACCTCGCACGTGTTTGTGCTCGACTAGACTGCGGGATGCATCCTTTCGCACGTGTTTTTACTCGACTAGCCTGCGGGATGCATCCTCTCGCACGTGTTTGTGCTCGACTAGCCTGCGGGATGCATCCTCTCGCACGTGTTTTTGCTCGACTAGCCTGCGGGATGCATCCTCTCGCACGTGTTTTTACTCGACTAGCCTGCGGGATGCATCCTCTCGCACGTGTTTTTACTCGACTACCCTGCGGGATGCATCCTCTCGCACGTGTTTTTGCTCGACTAGCCATGCGCATCCCAAAAAACCTGCGCATGCGCATCCCAAAAAACCTGTGCATGCGCATCCGAAAAAACCTGCGCATGCGCATCCCACAAAACCTGCGCATGCGCATCCCACAAAACCTCGCACGTGTTTTTACTCGACTAGCCTGCGGGATGCATCCTCTCGCACGTGTTTTTGCTCGGCTAGCCTGCGGGATGCATCCTCTCGCACGTGTTTTTGCTCGACTAGCCATGCGCATCCCAAAAAACCTGCGCATGCGCATCCCACAAAACCTCGCACGTGTTTGTGCTCGACTAGCCTGCGGGATGCATCCTTTCGCACGTGTTTTTACTCGACTAGCCTGCGGGATGCATCCTCTCGCACGTGTTTTTGCTCGACTAGCCTGCGGGATGCATCCTATCGCACGTGTTCTTGCTCGACTAGCCATGCGCATCCCAAAAAACCTGCGCATGCGCATCCCAAAAAATCTGCGCATGCGCATCCCACAAAACCTGCGCATGCGCATGCCACAAAACCTCGCACGTGTTTGTGCTCGACTAGACTGCGGGATGCATCCTCTCGCACGTGTTTTTGCTCGACTAGCCTGCGGGATGCATCCTCTCGCACGTGTTTTTGCTCGACTAGCCATGCGCATCCCAAAAAACCTGCGCATGCGCATCCCAAAAAACCTGCGCATGCGCATCCCACAAAACCTCGCACGTGTTTTTACTCGACTAGCCTGCGGGATGCATCCTCTCGCACGTGTTTTTACTCGACTAGCCTGCGGGATGCATCGTCTCGCACGTGTTTTTACTCGACTAGCCTGCGGGATGCATCCTCTCGCACGTGTTTTTGCTCGACTAGCCATGCGCATCCCAAAAAACCTGCGCATGCGCATCCCAAAAAATCTGCGCATGCGCATCCCACAAAACCTGCGCATGCGCATCCCACAAAACCTCGCACGTGTTTGTGCTCGACTAGCCTGCGGGATGCATCCTCTCGCACGTGTTTTTGCTCGACTAGCCTGCGGGATGCATCCTCTCGCACGTGTTTGTGCTCGACTAGCCTGCGGGATGCATCCTCTCGCACGTGTTTTTGCTCGACTAGCCAGTGCGCATCCCAAAAAACCTGCGCATGCGCATCCCAACAAATCTGCGCATGCGCATCCCACAAAACCTGCGCATGCGCATCCCACAAAACCTCGCACGTGTTTGTGCTCGACTAGCCTGCGGGATGCATCCTCTCGCACGTGTTTGTGCTCGACTAGCCTGCGGGATGCATCCTCTCGCACGTGTTTGTGCTCGACTAGCCTGCGGGATGCATCCTCTCGCACGTGTTTTTACTCGACTAGCCTGCGGGATGCATCCTCTCGCACGTGTTTTTACTCGACTACCCTGATGGATGCATCCTCTCGCACGTGTTTTTGCTCGACTAGCCATGCGCATCCCAAAAAACCTGCGCATGCGCATCCCAAAAAACCTGCGCATGCGCATCCCAAAAAACCTGCGCATGCGCATCCCACAAAACCTGCGCATGCGCATCCCACAAAACCTCGCACGTGTTTTTACTCGACTAGCCTGCGGGATGCATCCTCTCGCACGTGTTTTTGCTCGGCTAGCTTGCGGGATGTATCCTCTCGCACGTGTTTTTGCTCGACTAGCCATGCGCATCCCAAAAAACCTGCGCATGCGCATCCCACAAAACCTCGCACGTGTTTTTACTCGACTAGCCTGCGGGATGCATCCTCTCGCACGTGTTTTTACTCGACTAGCCTGCGGGATGCATCCTCTCGCACGTGTTTTTACTCGATTAGCCTGCGGGATGCATCGTCTCGCACGTGTTTTTACGCGACTAGCCTGCGGGATGCATCCTCTCGCACGTGTTTTTGCTCGACTAGCCATGCGCATCCCAAAAAACCTGCGCATGCGCATCCCAAAAAATCTGCGCATGCGCATCCCACAAAACCTGCGCATGCGCATCCCACAAAACCTCGCACGTGTTTGTGCTCGACTAGCCTGCGGGATGCATCCTTTCGCACGTGTTTTTACTCGACTAGCCTGCGGGATGCATCCTCTCGCACGTGTTTTTGCTCGACTAGCCTGCGGGATGCATCCTATCGCACGTGTTCTTGCTCGACTAGCCATGCGCATCCCAAAAAACCAGCGCATGCGCATCCCAAAAAATCTGCGCATGCGCATCCCACAAAACCTGCGCATGCGCATGCCACAAAACCTCGCACGTGTTTGTGCTCGACTAGACTGCGGGATGCATCCTTTCGCACGTGTTTTTACTCGACTAGCCTGCGGGATGCATCCTCTCGCACGTGTTTGTGCTCGACTAGCCTGCGGGATGCATCCTCTCGCACGTGTTTTTGCTCGACTAGCCTGCGGGATGCATCCTCTCGCACGTGTTTTTACTCGACTAGCCTGCGGGATGCATCCTCTCGCACGTGTTTTTACTCGACTACCCTGCGGGATGCATCCTCTCGCACGTGTTTTTGCTCGACTAGCCATGCGCATCCCAAAAAACCTGCGCATGCGCATCCCAAAAAACCTGTGCATGCGCATCCGAAAAAACCTGCGCATGCGCATCCCACAAAACCTGCGCATGCGCATCCCACAAAACCTCGCACGTGTTTTTACTCGTCTAGCCTGCGGGATGCATCCTCTCGCACGTGTTTTTGCTCGGCTAGCCTGCGGGATGCATCCTCTCGCACGTGTTTTTGCTCGACTAGCCATGCGCATCCCAAAAAACCTGCGCATGCGCATCCCACAAAACCTCGCACGTGTTTGTGCTCGACTAGCCTGCGGGATGCATCCTTTCGCACGTGTTTTTACTCGACTAGCCTGCGGGATGCATCCTCTCGCACGTGTTTTTGCTCGACTAGCCTGCGGGATGCATCCTATCGCACGTGTTCTTGCTCGACTAGCCATGCGCATCCCAAAAAACCTGCGCATGCGCATCCCAAAAAATCTGCGCATGCGCATCCCACAAAACCTGCGCATGCGCATGCCACAAAACCTCGCACGTGTTTGTGCTCGACTAGACTGCGGGATGCATCCTCTCGCACGTGTTTTTGCTCGACTAGCCTGCGGGATGCATCCTCTCGCACGTGTTTTTACTCGACTAGCCTGCGGGATGCATCCTCTCGCACGTGTTTTTACTCGACTACCCTGCGGAATGCATCCTCTCGCACGTGTTTTTGCTCGACTAGCCATGCGCATCCCAAAAAACCTGCGCATGCGCATCCCAAAAAACCTGTGCATGCGCATCCCACAAAACCTGCGCATGCGCATCCCACAAAACCTCGCACGTGTTTTTACTCGACTAGCCTGCGGGATGCATCCTCTCGCACGTGTTTTTGCTCGGCTAGCCTGCGGGATGCATCCTCTCGCACGTGTTTTTGCTCGACTAGCCATGCGCATCCCAAAAAACCTGCGCATGCGCATCCCAAAAAACCTGCGCATGCGCATCCCACAAAACCTCGCACGTGTTTTTACTCGACTAGCCTGCGGGATGCATCCTCTCGCACGTGTTTTTACTCGACTAGCCTGCGGGATGCATCGTCTCGCACGTGTTTTTACTCGACTAGCCTGCGGGATGCATCCTCTCGCACGTGTTTTTGCTCGACTAGCCATGCGCATCCCAAAAAACCTGCGCATGCGCATCCCAAAAAATCTGCGCATGCGCATCCCACAAAACCTGCGCATGCGCATCCCACAAAACCTCGCACGTGTTTGTGCTCGACTAGCCTGCGGGATGCATCCTCTCGCACGTGTTTTTGCTCGACTAGCCTGCGGGATGCATCCTCTCGCACGTGTTTGTGCTCGACTAGCCTGCGGGATGCATCCTCTCGCACGTGTTTTTGCTCGACTAGCCAGTGCGCATCCCAAAAAACCTGCGCATGCGCATCCCAACAAATCTGCGCATGCGCATCCCACAAAACCTGCGCATGCGCATCCCACAAAACCTCGCACGTGTTTGTGCTCGACTAGCCTGCGGGATGCATCCTCTCGCACGTGTTTGTGCTCGACTAGCCTGCGGGATGCATCCTCTCGCACGTGTTTGTGCTCGACTAGCCTGCGGGATGCATCCTCTCGCACGTGTTTTTACTCGACTAGCCTGCGGGATGCATCCTCTCGCACGTGTTTTTACTCGACTACCCTGATGGATGCATCCTCTCGCACGTGTTTTTGCTCGACTAGCCATGCGCATCCCAAAAAACCTGCGCATGCGCATCCCAAAAAACCTGCGCATGCGCATCCCAAAAAACCTGCGCATGCGCATCCCAAAAAACCTGCGCATGCGCATCCCACAAAACCTGCGCATGCGCATCCCACAAAACCTGCGCATGCGCATCCCACAAAACCTCGCACGTGTTTTTACTCGACTAGCCTGCGGGATGCATCCTCTCGCACGTGTTTTTACTCGACTAGCCTGCGGGATGCATCCTCTCGCACGTGTTTTTGCTCGACTAGCCATGCGCATCCCAAAAAACCTGCGCATGCGCATCCCAAAAAACCTGCGCATGCGCATCCCAAAAAACCTGCGCATGCGCATCCCACAAAACCTGCGTATGCGCATCCCACAAAACCTCGCACGTGTTTTCACTCGACTAGCCTGCGGGATGCATCCTCTCGCACGTGTTTTTACTCGACTAGCCTGCGGGATGCATCCTCTCGCACGTGTTTTTGCTCGACTAGCCATGCGCATCCCAAAAAACCTGCACATGCGCATCCCAAAAAACCTGCGCATGCGCATCCCACAAAACCTGCGCATGCGCATCCCACAAAACCTCGCACGTGTTTTTACTCGACTAGCCTGCGGGATGCATCCTCTCGCACGTGTTTTTGCTCGGCTAGCTTGCGGGATGTATCCTCTCGCACGTGTTTTTGCTCGACTAGCCATGCGCATCCCAAAAAACCTGCGCATGCGCATCCCACAAAACCTCGCACGTGTTTTTACTCGACTAGCCTGCGGGATGCATCCTCTCGCACGTGTTTTTACTCGACTAGCCTGCGGGATGCATCCTCTCGCACGTGTTTTTACTCGATTAGCCTGCGGGATGCATCGTCTCGCACGTGTTTTTACTCGACTAGCCTGCGGGATGCATCCTCTCGCACGTGTTTTTGCTCGACTAGCCATGCGCATCCCAAAAAACCTGCGCATGCGCATCCCAAAAAATCTGCGCATGCGCATCCCACAAAACCTGCGCATGCGCATCCCACAAAACCTCGCACGTGTTTGTGCTCGACTAGCCTGCGGGATGCATCCTTTCGCACGTGTTTTTACTCGACTAGCCTGCGGGATGCATACTCTCGCACGTGTTTTTGCTCGACTAGCCTGCGGGATGCATCCTCTCGCACGTGTTTTTGCTCGACTAGCCATGCGCATCCCAAAAAACCTGCGCATGCGCATCCCAAAAAATCTGCGCATGCGCATCCCACAAAACCTGCGCATGTGCATCCCACAAAACCTCGCACGTGTTTGTGCTCGACTAGACTGCGGGATGCATCCTTTCGCACGTGTTTTTACTCGACTAGCCTGCGGGATGCATCCTCTCGCACGTGTTTTTGCTCGACTAGCCTGCGGGATGCATCCTCTCGCACGTGTTTGTGCTCGACTAGCCTGCGGGATGCATCCTCTCGAACGTGTTTTTGCTCGACTAGCCAGTGCGCATCCCAAAAAACCTGCGCATGCGCATCCCAAAAGATCTGCGCATGCGCATCCCACAAAACCTGCGCATGCGCATCCCACAAAACCTGCGTATGCGCATCCCACAAAACCTCGCACGTGTTTTTACTCGACTAGCCTGCGGGATGCATCCTCTCGCACGTGTTTTTACTCGACTAGCCTGCGGGATGCATCCTCTCGCACGTGTTTTTGCTCGACTAGCCATGCGCATCCCAAAAAACCTGCACATGCGCATCCCAAAAAACCTGCGCATGCGCATCCCACAAAACCTGCGCATGCGCATCCCACAAAACCTCGCACGTGTTTTTACTCGACTAGCCTGCGGGATGCATCCTCTCGCACGTGTTTTTGCTCGGCTAGCTTGCGGGATGTATCCTCTCGCACGTGTTTTTGCTCGACTAGCCATGCGCATCCCAAAAAACCTGCGCATGCGCATCCCAAAAAACCTGCGCATGCGCATCCCACAAAACCTCGCACGTGTTTTTACTCGACTAGCCTGCGGGATGCATCCTCTCGCACGTGTTTTTACTCGACTAGCCTGCGGGATGCATCCTCTCGCACGTGTTTTTACTCGACTAGCCTGCGGGATGCATCGTCTCGCACGTGTTTTTACTCGACTAGCCTGCGGGATGCATCCTCTCGCACGTGTTTTTGCTCGACTAGCCATGCGCATCCCAAAAAACCTGCGCATGCGCATCCCAAAAAATCTGCGCATGCGCATCCCACAAAACCTGCGCATGCGCATCCCACAAAACCTCGCACGTGTTTGTGCTCGACTAGCCTGCGGGATGCATCCTTTCGCACGTGTTTTTACTCGACTAGCCTGCGGGATGCATCCTCTCGCACGTGTTTGTGCTCGACTAGCCTGCGGGATGCATCCTTTCGCACGTGTTTTTGCTCGACTAGCCTGCGGGATGCATCCTCTCGCACGTGTTTTTGCTCGACTAGCCATGCGCATCCCACAAAACCTGCGTATGCGCATCCCACAAAACCTCGCACGTGTTTTTACTCGACTAGCCTGCGGGATGCATCCTCTCGCACGTGTTTTTACTCGACTAGCCTGCGGGATGCATCCTCTCGCACGTGTTTTTGCTCGACTAGCCATGCGCATCCCAAAAAACCTGCACATGCGCATCCCAAAAAACCTGCGCATGCGCATCCCACAAAACCTGCGCATTCGCATCCCACAAAACCTCGCACGTGTTTTTACTCGACTAGCCTGCGGGATGCATCCTCTCGCACGTGTTTTTGCTCGGCTAGCTTGCGGGATGTATCCTCTCGCACGTGTTTTTGCTCGACTAGCCATGCGCATCCCAAAAAACCTGCGCATGCGCATCCCAAAAAACCTGCGCATGCGCATCCCACAAAACCTCGCACGTGTTTTTACTCGACTAGCCTGCGGGATGCATCCTCTCGCACGTGTTTTTACTCGACTAGCCTGTGGGATGCATCCTCTCGCACGTGTTTTTACTCGACTAGCCTGCGGGATGCATCGTCTCGCACGTGTTTTTACTCGACTAGCCTGCGGGATGCATCCTCTCGCACGTGTTTTTGCTCGACTAGCCATGCGCATCCCAAAAAACCTGCGCATGCGCATCCCAAAAAATCTGCGCATGCGCATCCCAAAAAATCTGCGCATGCGCATCCCACAAAACCTGCGCATGCGCATCCCACAAAACCTCGCACGTGTTTGTGCTCGACTAGCCTGCGGGATGCATCCTTTCGCACGTGTTTTTACTCGACTAGCCTGCGGGATGCATACTCTCGCACGTGTTTTTGCTCGACTAGCCTGCGGGATGCATCCTCTCGCACGTGTTTTTGGTCGACTAGCCATGCGCATCCCAAAAAACCTGCGCATGCGCATCCCAAAAAATCTGCGCATGCGCATCCCACAAAACCTGCGCATGTGCATCCCACAAAACCTCGCACGTGTTTGTGCTCGACTAGACTGCGGGATGCATCCTTTCGCACGTGTTTTTACTCGACTAGCCTGCGGGATGCATCCTCTCGCACGTGTTTTTGCTCGACTAGCCTGCGGGATGCATCCTCTCGCACGTGTTTTTGCTCGACTAGCCATGCGCATCCCAAAAAACCTGCACATGCGCATCCCAAAAAACCTGCGCATGCGCATCCCACAAAACCTCGCACGTGTTTTTACTCGACTAGCCTGCGGGATGCATCCTCTCGCACGTGTTTTTGCTCGGCTAGCTTGCGGGATGTATCCTCTCGCACGTGTTTTTGCTCGACTAGCCATGCGCATCCCAAAAAACCTGCGCATGCGCATCCCAAAAAACCTGCGCATGCGCATCCCACAAAACCTCGCACGTGTTTTTACTCGACTAGCCTGCGGGATGCATCCTCTCGCACGTGTTTTTACTCGACTAGCCTGTGGGATGCATCCTCTCGCACGTGTTTTTACTCGACTAGCCTGCGGGATGCATCGTCTCGCACGTGTTTTTACTCGACTAGCCTGCGGGATGCATCCTCTCGCACGTGTTTTTGCTCGACTAGCCATGCGCATCCCAAAAAACCTGCGCATGCGCATCCCAAAAAATCTGCGCATGCGCATCCCAAAAAATCTGCGCATGCGCATCCCACAAAACCTGCGCATGCGCATCCCACAAAACCTCGCACGTGTTTGTGCTCGACTAGCCTGCGGGATGCATCCTTTCGCACGTGTTTTTACTCGACTAGCCTGCGGGATGCATACTCTCGCACGTGTTTTTGCTCGACTAGCCTGCGGGATGCATCCTCTCGCACGTGTTTTTGCTCGACTAGCCATGCGCATCCCAAAAAACCTGCGCATGCGCATCCCAAAAAATCTGCGCATGCGCATCCCACAAAACCTGCGCATGTGCATCCCACAAAACCTCGCACGTGTTTGTGCTCGACTAGACTGCGGGATGCATCCTTTCGCACGTGTTTTTACTCGACTAGCCTGCGGGATGCATCCTCTCGCACGTGTTTTTGCTCGACTAGCCTGCGGGATGCATCCTCTCGCACGTGTTTTTGCTCGACTAGCCATGCGCATCCCAAAAAACCTGCACATGCGCATCCCAAAAAACCTGCGCATGCGCATCCCACAAAACCTCGCACGTGTTTTTACTCGACTAGCCTGCGGGATGCATCCTCTCGCACGTGTTTTTGCTCGGCTAGCTTGCGGGATGTATCCTCTCGCACGTGTTTTTGCTCGACTAGCCATGCGCATCCCAAAAAACCTGCGCATGCGCATCCCAAAAAACCTGCGCATGCGCATCCCACAAAACCTCGCACGTGTTTTTACTCGACTAGCCTGCGGGATGCATCCTCTCGCACGTGTTTTTACTCGACTAGCCTGTGGGATGCATCCTCTCGCACGTGTTTTTACTCGACTAGCCTGCGGGATGCATCGTCTCGCACGTGTTTTTACTCGACTAGCCTGCGGGATGCATCCTTTCGCACGTGTTTTTACTCGACTAGCCTGCGGGATGCATACTCTCGCACGTGTTTTTGCTCGACTAGCCTGCGGGATGCATCCTCTCGCACGTGTTTTTGCTCGACTAGCCATGCGCATCCCAAAAAACCTGCGCATGCGCATCCCAAAAAATCTGCGCATGCGCATCCCACAAAACCTGCGCATGTGCATCCCACAAAACCTCGCACGTGTTTGTGCTCGACTAGACTGCGGGATGCATCCTTTCGCACGTGTTTTTACTCGACTAGCCTGCGGGATGCATCCTCTCGCACGTGTTTTTGCTCGACTAGCCTGCGGGATGCATCCTCTCGCACGTGTTTGTGCTCGACTAGCCTGCGGGATGCATCCTCTCGCACGTGTTTTTACTCGACTAGCCTGCGGGATGCATCCTCTCGCACGTGTTTTTACTCGACTACCCTGATGGATGCATCCTCTCGCACGTGTTTTTGCTCGACTAGCCATGCGCATCCCAAAAAACCTGCGCATGCGCATCCCACAAAACCTGCGCATGCGCATCCCACAAAACCTCGCACGTGTTTTTACTCGACTAGCCTGCGGGATGCATCCTCTCGCACGTGTTTTTACTCGACTAGCCTGCGGGATGCATCCTGTCGCACGTGTTTTTGCTCGACTAGCCATGCGCATCCCAAAAAACCTGCACATGCGCATCCCAAAAAACCTGCGCATGCGCATCCCACAAGACCTACGCATGCGCATCCCACAAAACCTCGCACGTGTTTTTACTCGACTAGCCTGCGGGATGCATCCTCTCGCACGTGTTTTTACTCGACTACCCTGCGGGATGCATCCTCTCGCACGTGTTTTTGCTCGACTAGCCATGCGCATCCCAAAAAACCTGCGCATGCGCATCCCAAAAAACCTGCGCATGCGCATCCCAAAAAACCTGCGCATGCGCATCCCACAAAACCTGCGTATGCGCATCCCAAAAAATGTGCGCATGCGCATCCCACAAAACCTGCGCATGCGCATCCCACAAAACCTCGCACGTGTTTGTGCTCGACTAGCCTGCGGGATGCATCCTCTCGCACGTGTTTTTGCTCGACTAGCCTGCGGGATGCATCCTCTCGCACGTGTTTGTGCTCGACTAGCCTGCGGGATGCATCCTCTCGCACGTGTTTTTGCTCGACTAGCCAGTGCGCATCCCAAAAAACCTGCGCATGCGCATCCCAAAAAATCTGCGCATGCGCATCCCACAAAACCTGCGCATGCGCATCCCACAAAACCTCGCACGTGTTTGTGCTCGACTAGCCTGCGTGATGCATCCTCTCGCACGTGTTTGTGCTCGACTAGCCTGCGGGATGCATCCTCTCGCACGTGTTTGTGCTCGACTAGCCTGCGGGATGCATCCTCTCGCACGTGTTTTTACTCGACTAGCCTGCGGGATGCATCCTCTCGCACGTGTTTTTACTCGACTACCCTGATGGATGCATCCTCTCGCACGTGTTTTTGCTCGACTAGCCATGCGCATCCCAAAAAACCTGCGCATGCGCATCCCAAAAAACCTGCGCATGCGCATCCCAAAAAACCTGCGCATGCGCATCCCAAAAAACCTGCGCATGCGCATCCCACAAAACCTGCGCATGCGCATCCCACAAAACCTCGCACGTGTTTTTACTCGACTAGCCTGCGGGATGCATCCTCTCGCACGTGTTTTTACTCGACTAGCCTGCGGGATGCATCCTCTCGCACGTGTTTTTGCTCGACTAGCCATGCGCATCCCAAAAAACCTGCACATGCGCATCCCAAAAAACCTGCGCATGCGCATCCCACAAGACCTGCGCATGCGCATCCCACAAAACCTCGCAAGTGTTTTTACTCGACTAGCCTGCGGGATGCATCCTCTCGCACGTGTTTTTACTCGACTACCCTGCGGGATGCATCCTCTCGCACGTGTTTTTGCTCGACTAGCCATGCGCATCCCAAAAAACCTGCGCATGCGCATCCCAAAAAACCTGCGCATGCGCATCCCACAAAACCTGCGTATGCGCATCCCACAAAACCTCGCACGTGTTTTTACTCGACTAGCCTGCGGGATGCATCCTCTCGCACGTGTTTTTACTCGACTAGCCTGCGGGATGCATCCTCTCGCACGTGTTTTTGCTCGACTAGCCATGCGCATCCCAAAAAACCTGCACATGCGCATCCCAAAAAACCTGCGCATGCGCATCCCACAAAACCTGCGCATGCGCATCCCACAAAACCTCGCACGTGTTTTTACTCGACTAGCCTGCGGGATGCATCCTCTCGCACGTGTTTTTGCTCGGCTAGCTTGCGGGATGTATCCTCTCGCACGTGTTTTTGCTCGACTAGCCATGCGCATCCCAAAAAACCTGCGCATGCGCATCCCACAAAACCTCGCACGTGTTTTTACTCGACTAGCCTGCGGGATGCATCCTCTCGCACGTGTTTTTACTCGACTAGCCTGCGGGATGCATCCTCTCGCACGTGTTTTTACTCGACTAGCCTGCGGGATGCATCGTCTCGCACGTGTTTTTACTCGACTAGCCTGCGGGATGCATCCTCTCGCACGTGTTTTTGCTCGACTAGCCATGCGCATCCCAAAAAACCTGCGCATGCGCATCCCAAAAAATCTGCGCATGCGCATCCCACAAAACCTGCGCATGCGCATCCCACAAAACCTCGCACGTGTTTGTGCTCGACTAGCCTGCGGGATGCATCCTTTCGCACGTGTTTTTACTCGACTAGCCTGCGGGATGCATACTCTCGCACGTGTTTTTGCTCGACTAGCCTGCGGGATGCATCCTCTCGCACGTGTTTTTGCTCGACTAGCCATGCGCATCCCAAAAAACCTGCGCATGCGCATCCCAAAAAATCTGCGCATGCGCATCCCACAAAACCTGCGCATGTGCATCCCACAAAACCTCGCACGTGTTTGTGCTCGACTAGACTGCGGGATGCATCCTTTCGCACGTGTTTTTACTCGACTAGCCTGCGGGATGCATCCTCTCGCACGTGTTTTTGCTCGACTAGCCATGCGCATCCCAAAAAACCTGCGCATGCGCATCCCAAAAAACCTGCGCATGCGCATCCCACAAAACCTGCGCATGCGCATCCCACAAAACCTCGCACGTGTTTTTACTCGACTAGCCTGCGGAATGCATCCTCTCGCACGTGTTTTTACTCGACTAGCCTGCGGGAAGCATCCTCTCGCACGTGTTTTTGCTCGACTAGCCATGCGCATCCCAAAAAACCTGCACATGCGCATCCCAAAAAACCTGCGCATGCGCATCCCACAAAACCTGCGCATGCGCATCCCACAAAACCTCGCACGTGTTTTTACTCGACTAGCCTGCGGAATGCATCCTCTCGCACGTGTTTTTACTCGACTAGCCTGCGGGAAGCATCCTCTCGCACGTGTTTTTGCTCGACTAGCCATGCGCATCCCAAAAAACCTGCACATGCGCATCCCAAAAAACCTGCGCATGCGCATCCCACAAGACCTGCGCATGCGCATCCCACAAAACCTCGCACGTGTTTTTACTCGACTAGCCTGCGGGATGCATCCTCTCGCACGTGTTTTTACTCGACTACCCTGCGGGATGCATCCTCTCGCACGTGTTTTTGCTCGACTAGCCATGCGCATCCCAAAAAACCTGCGCATGCGCATCCCAAAAAACCTGCGCATGCGCATCCCACAAAACCTGCGTATGCGCATCCCAAAAAATCTGCGCATGCGCATCCCACAAAACCTGCGCATGCGCATCCCACAAAACCTCGCACGTGTTTGTGCTCGACTAGCCTGCGGGATGCATCCTCTCGCACGTGTTTTTGCTCGACTAGCCAGTGCGCATCCCAAAAAACCTGCGCATGCGCATCCCAAAAAATCTGCGCATGCGCATCCCACAAAACCTCGCACGTGTTTGTGCTCGACTAGCCTGCGGGATGCATCCTCTCGCACGTGTTTGTGCTCGACTAGCCTGCGGGATGCATCCTGTCGCACGTGTTTGTGATCGACTAGCCTGCGGGATGCATCCTCTCGCACGTGTTTTTACTCGACTAGCCTGCGGGATGCATCCTCTCGCACGTGTTTTTACTCGACTACCCTGATGGATGCATCCTCTCGCACGTGTTTTTGCTCGACTAGCCATGCGCATCCCAAAAAACCTGCGCATGCGCATCCCAAAAAACCTACGCATGCGCATCCCAAAAAACCTGCGCATGCGCATCCCACAAAACCTGCGCATGCGCATCCCACAAAACCTCGCACGTGTTTTTACTCGACTAGCCTGCGGGATGCATCCTCTCGCACGTGTTTTTACTCGACTAGCCTGCGGGATGCATCCTCTCGCACGTGTTTTTGCTCGACTAGCCATGCGCATCCCAAAAAACCTGCACATGCGCATCCCAAAAAACCTGCGCATGCGCATCCCACAAGACCTGCGCATGCGCATCCCACAAAACCTCGCACGTGTTTGTGCTCGACTAGCCTGCGGGATGCATCCTCTCGCACGTGTTTTTGCTCGACTAGCCTGCGGGATGCATCCTCTCGCACGTGTTTGTGCTCGACTAGCCTGCGGGATGTATCCTCTCGCACGTGTTTTTGCTCGACTAGCCAGTGCGCATCCCAAAAAACCTGCGCATGCGCATCCCAAAAAATCTGCGCATGCGCATCCCACAAAACCTCGCACGTGTTTGTGCTCGACTAGCCTGCGGGATGCATCCTCTCGCACGTGTTTGTGCTCGACTAGCCTGCGGGATGCATCCTCTCGCACGTGTTTGTGCTCGACTAGCCTGCGGGATGCATCCTCTCGCACGTGTTTTTACTCGACTAGCCTGCGGGATGCATCCTCTCGCACGTGTTTTTACTCGACTAGCCTGCGGGATGCATCCTCTCGCACGTGTTTTTGCTCGACTAGCCATGCGCATCCCCAAAAACCTGCACATGCGCATCCCAAAAAACCTGCGCATGCGCATCCCACAAGACCTGCGCATGCGCATCCCACAAAACCTCGCACGTGTTTTTACTCGACTAGCCTGCGGGATGCATCCTCTCGCACGTGTTTTTACTCGACTACCCTGCGGGATGCATCCTCTCGCACGTGTTTTTGCTCGACTAGCCATGCGCATCCCAAAAAACCTGCGCATGCGCATCCCAAAAAACCTGCGCATGCGCATCCCAAAAAACCTGCGCATGCGCATCCCACAAAACCTGCGTATGCGCATCCCACAAATCCTGGCACGTGTTTTTACTCGACTAGCCTGCGGGATGCATCCTCTCGCACGTGTTTTTACTCGACTAGCCTGCGGGATGCATCCTCTCGCACGTGTTTTTGCTCGACTAGCCATGCGCATCCCAAAAAACCTGCACATGCGCATCCCAAAAAACCTGCGCATGCGCATCCCACAAAACCTGCGCATGCGCATCCCACAAAACCTCGCACGTGTTTTTACTCGACTAGCCTGCGGGATGCATCCTCTCGCACGTGTTTTTACTCGACTAGCCTGCGGGATGCATCGTCTCGCACGTGTTTTTACTCGACTAGCCTGCGGGATGCATCCTCTCGCACGTGTTTTTGCTCGACTAGCCATGCGCATCCCAAAAAACCTGCGCATGCGCATCCCAAAAAATCTGCGCATGCGCATCCCACAAAACCTGCGCATGCGCATCCCACAAAACCTCGCACGTGTTTGTGCTCGACTAGCCTGCGGGATGCATCCTTTCGCACGTGTTTTTACTCGACTAGCCTGCGGGATGCATCCTCTCGCACGTGTTTTTGCTCGACTAGCCTTCGGGATGCATCCTCTCGCACGTGTTTGTGCTCGACTAGCCTGCGGGATGCATCCTCTCGCACGTGTTTTTACTCGACTAGCCTGCGGGATGCATCCTCTCGCACGTGTTTTTACTCGACTACCCTGATGGATGCATCCTCTCGCACGTGTTTTTGCTCGACTAGCCATGCGCATCCCAAAAAACCTGCGCATGCGCATCCCAAAAAACCTGCGCATGCGCATCCCACAAAACCTGCGCATGCGCATCCCACAAAACCTCGCACGTGTTTTTACTCGACTAGCCTGCGGGATGCATCCTCTCGCACGTGTTTTTACTCGACTAGCCTGCGGGATGCATCCTCTCGCACGTGTTTTTGCTCGACTAGCCATGCGCATCCCAAAAAACCTGCACATGCGCATCCCAAAAAACCTGCGCATGCGCATCCCACAAGACCTGCGCATGCGCATCCCACAAAACCTCGCACGTGTTTTTACTCGACTAGCCTGCGGGATGCATCCTCTCGCACGTGTTTTTACTCGACTACCCTGCGGGATGCATCCTCTCGCACGTGTTTTTGCTCGACTAGCCATGCGCATCCCAAAAAACCTGCGCATGCGCATCCCAAAAAACCTGCGCATGCGCATCCCACAAAACCTGCGTATGCGCATCCCAAAAAATCTGCGCATGCGCATCCCACAAAACCTGCGCATGCGCATCCCACAAAACCTCGCACGTGTTTGTGCTCGACTAGCCTGCGGGATGCATCCTCTCGCACGTGTTTTTGCTCGACTAGCCTGCGGGATGCATCCTCTCGCACGTGTTTGTGCTCGACTAGCCTGCGGGATGTAGCCTCTCGCACGTGTTTTTGCTCGACTAGCCAGTGCGCATCCCAAAAAACCTGCGCATGCGCATCCCAAAAAATCTGCGCATGCGCATCCCACAAAACCTCGCACGTGTTTGTGCTCGACTAGCCTGCGGGATGCATCCTCTCGCACGTGTTTGTGCTCGACTAGCCTGCGGGATGCATTCTCTCGCACGTGTTTGTGCTCGACTAGCCTGCGGGATGCATCCTCTCGCACGTGTTTTTACTCGACTAGCCTGCGGGATGCATCCTCTCGCACGTGTTTTTACTCGACTACCCTGATGGATGCATCCTCTCGCACGTGTTTTTGCTCGACTAGCCATGCGCATCCCAAAAAACCTGCGCATGCGCATCCCAAAAAACCTACGCATGCGCATCCCAAAAAACCTGCGCATGCGCATCCCACAAAACCTGCGCATGCGCATCCCACAAAACCTGCGCATGCGCATCCCACAAAACCTCGCACGTGTTTTTACTCGACTAGCCTGCGGGATGCATCCTCTCGCACGTGTTTTTACTCGACTAGCCTGCGGGATGCATCCTCTCGCACGTGTTTTTGCTCGACTAGCCATGCGCATCCCAAAAAACCTGCACATGCGCATCCCAAAAAACCTGCGCATGCGCATCCCACAAGACCTGCGCATGCGCATCCCACAAAACCTCGCACGTGTTTGTGCTCGACTAGCCTGCGGGATGCATCCTCTCGCACGTGTTTTTGCTCGACTAGCCTGCGGGATGCATCCTCTCGCACGTGTTTGTGCTCGACTAGCCTGCGGGATGTATCCTCTCGCA
The DNA here is from genome assembly GCF_051020765.1 of Lasioglossum baleicum. Taxonomy (NCBI): domain Eukaryota; kingdom Metazoa; phylum Arthropoda; class Insecta; order Hymenoptera; family Halictidae; genus Lasioglossum; species Lasioglossum baleicum. Next base: position 158,616 of record NW_027469177.1, read on the forward strand.
CGTGTTTTTGCTCGACTAGCCAGTGCGCATCCCAAAAAACCTGCGCATGCGCATCCCAAAAAATCTGCGCATGCGCATCCCACAAAACCTCGCACGTGTTTGTGCTCGACTAGCCTGCGGGATGCATCCTCTCGCACGTGTTTGTGCTCGACTAGCCTGCGGGATGCATCCTCTCGCACGTGTTTGTGCTCGACTAGCCTGCGGGATGCATCCTCTCGCACGTGTTTTTACTCGACTAGCCTGCGGGGTGCATCCTCTCGCACGTGTTTTTACTCGACTACCCTGATGGATGCATCCTCTCGCACGTGTTTTTGCTCGACTAGCCATGCGCATCCCAAAAAACCTGCGCATGCGCATCCCAAAAAACCTACGCATGCGCATCCCAAAAAACCTGCGCATGCGCATCCCACAAAACCTGCGCATGCGCATCCCACAAAACCTGCGCATGCGCATCCCACAAAACCTCGCACGTGTTTTTACTCGACTAGCCTGCGGGATGCATCCTCTCGCACGTGTTTTTACTCGACTACCCTGCGGGATGCATCCTCTCGCACGTGTTTTTGCTCGACTAGCCATGCGCATCCCAAAAAACCTGCGCATGCGCATCCCAAAAAACCTGCGCATGCGCATCCCACAAAACCTGCGTATGCGCATCCCACAAAACCTCGCACGTGTTTTTACTCGACTAGCCTGCGGGATGCATCCTCTCGCACGTGTTTTTACTCGACTAGCCTGCGGGATGCATCCTCTCGCACGTGTTTTTGCTCGACTAGCCATGCGCATCCCAAAAAACCTGCACATGCGCATCCCAAAAAACCTGCGCATGCGCATCCCACAAAACCTGCGCATGCGCATCCCACAAAACCTCGCACGTGTTTTTACTCGACTAGCCTGCGGGATGCATCCTCTCGCACGTGTTTTTGCTCGGCTAGCTTGCGGGATGTATCCTCTCGCACGTGTTTTTGCTCGACTAGCCATGCGCATCCCAAAAAACCTGCGCATGCGCATCCCACAAAACCTGCGCATGCGCATCCCACAAAACCTCGCACGTGTTTTTACTCGACTAGCCTGCGGGATGCATCCTCTCGCACGTGTTTTTGCTCGGCTAGCTTGCGGGATGTATCCTCTCGCACGTGTTTTTGCTCGACTAGCCATGCGCATCCCAAAAAACCTGCGCATGCGCATCCCACAAAACCTCGCACGTGTTTTTACTCGACTAGCCTGCGGGATGCATCCTCTCGCACGTGTTTTTACTCGACTAGCCTGCGGGATGCATCCTCTCGCACGTGTTTTTACTCGACTAGCCTGCGGGATGCATCGTCTCGCACGTGTTTTTACTCGACTAGCCTGCGGGATGCATCCTCTCGCACGTGTTTTTGCTCGACTAGCCATGCGCATCCCAAAAAACCTGCGCATGCGCATCCCAAAAAATCTGCGCATGCGCATCCCACAAAACCTGCGCATGCGCATCCCACAAAACCTCGCACGTGTTTGTGCTCGACTAGCCTGCGGGATGCATCCTTTCGCACGTGTTTTTACTCGACTAGCCTGCGGGATGCATACTCTCGCACGTGTTTTTGCTCGACTAGCCTGCGGGATGCATCCTCTCGCACGTGTTTTTGCTCGACTAGCCATGCGCATCCCAAAAAACCTGCGCATGCGCATCCCACAAAACCTGCGCATGTGCATCCCACAAAACCTCGCACGTGTTTGTGCTCGACTAGACTGCGGGATGCATCCTTTCGCACGTGTTTTTACTCGACTAGCCTGCGGGATGCATCCTCTCGCACGTGTTTTTACTCGACTAGCCTGCGGGATGCATCGTCTCGCACGTGTTTTTACTCGACTAGCCTGCGGGATGCATCCTCTCGCACGTGTTTTTGCTCGACTAGCCATGCGCATCCCAAAAAACCTGCGCATGCGCATCCCAAAAAATCTGCGCATGCGCATCCCACAAAAACCTGCGCATGCGCATCCCACAAAACCTCGCACGTGTTTTTACTCGACTAGCCTGCGGGATGCATCCTCTCGCACGTGTTTTTACTCGACTAGCCTGCGGGATGCATCGTCTCGCACGTGTTTTTACTCGACTAGCCTGCGGGATGCATCCTCTCGCACGTGTTTTTGCTCGACTAGCCATGCGCATCCCAAAAAACCTGCGCATGCGCATCCCAAAAAATCTGCGCATGCGCATCCCACAAAACCTGCGCATGCGCATCCCACAAAACCTCGCACGTGTTTGTGCTCGACTAGCCTGCGGGATGCATCCTTTCGCACGTGTTTTTACTCGACTAGCCTGCGGGATTGCATACTCTCGCACGTGTTTTTGCTCGACTAGCCTGCGGGATGCATCCTCTCGCACGTGTTTTTGCTCGACTAGCCATGCGCATCCCAAAAAACCTGCGCATGCGCATCCCAAAAAATCTGCGCATGCGCATCCCACAAAACCTGCGCATGTGCATCCCACAAAACCTCGCACGTGTTTGTGCTCGACTAGACTGCGGGATGCATCCTCTCGCACGTGTTTTTACTCGACTAGCCTGCGGGATGCATCCTCTCGCACGTGTTTTTACTCGACTAGCCTGCGGGATGCATCCTCTCGCACGTGTTTTTGCTCGACTAGCCATGCGCATCCCAAAAAACCTGCGCATGCGCATCCCAAAAAATCTGCGCATGCGCATCCCACAAAACCTGCGCATGCGCATCCCACAAAACCTCGCACGTGTTTGTGCTCGACTAGCCTGCGGGATGCATCCTTTCGCACGTGTTTTTACTCGACTAGCCTGCGGGATGCATACTCTCGCACGTGTTTTTGCTCGACTAGCCTGCGGGATGCATCCTCTCGCACGTGTTTTTGCTCGACTAGCCATGCGCATCCCAAAAAACCTGCGCATGCGCATCCCAAAAAACCTGCGCATGCGCATCCCAAAAAACCTGCGCATGCGCATCCCACAAAACCTGCGTATGCGCATCCCAAAAAATCTGCGCATGCGCATCCCACAAAACCTGCGCATGCGCATCCCAAAAAACCTGCGCATGCGCATCCCAAAAAACCTGCGCATGCGCATCCCACAAAACCTGCGCATGCGCATCCCACAAAACCTCGCACGTGTTTTTACTCGACTAGCCTGCGGGATGCATCCTCTCGCACGTGTTTTTGCTCGACTAGCCATGCGCATCCCAAAAAACCTGCGCATGCGCATCCCAAAAAATCTGCGCATGCGCATCCCACAAAACCTGCGCATGCGCATCCCACAAAACCTCGCACGTGTTTGTGCTCGACTAGCCTGCGGGATGCATCCTTTCGCACGTGTTTTTACTCGACTAGCCTGCGGGATTGCATACTCTCGCACGTGTTTTTGCTCGACTAGCCTGCGGGATGCATCCTCTCGCACGTGTTTTTGCTCGACTAGCCATGCGCATCCCAAAAAACCTGCGCATGCGCATCCCAAAAAATCTGCGCATGCGCATCCCACAAAACCTGCGCATGTGCATCCCACAAAACCTCGCACGTGTTTGTGCTCGACTAGACTGCGGGATGCATCCTCTCGCACGTGTTTTTACTCGACTAGCCTGCGGGATGCATCCTCTCGCACGTGTTTTTACTCGACTAGCCTGCGGGATGCATCCTCTCGCACGTGTTTTTGCTCGACTAGCCATGCGCATCCCAAAAAACCTGCGCATGCGCATCCCAAAAAATCTGCGCATGCGCATCCCACAAAACCTGCGCATGCGCATCCCACAAAACCTCGCACGTGTTTGTGCTCGACTAGCCTGCGGGATGCATCCTTTCGCACGTGTTTTTACTCGACTAGCCTGCGGGATGCATACTCTCGCACGTGTTTTTGCTCGACTAGCCTGCGGGATGCATCCTCTCGCACGTGTTTTTGCTCGACTAGCCATGCGCATCCCAAAAAACCTGCGCATGCGCATCCCAAAAAACCTGCGCATGCGCATCCCAAAAAACCTGCGCATGCGCATCCCACAAAACCTGCGTATGCGCATCCCAAAAAATCTGCGCATGCGCATCCCACAAAACCTGCGCATGCGCATCCCAAAAAACCTGCGCATGCGCATCCCACAAAACCTGCGCATGCGCATCCCACAAAACCTCGCACGTGTTTTTACTCGACTAGCCTGCGGGATGCATCCTCTCGCACGTGTTTTTGCTCGGCTAGCTTGCGGGATGTATCCTCTCGCACGTGTTTTTGCTCGACTAGCCATGCGCATCCCAAAAAACCTGCGCATGCGCATCCCACAAAACCTCGCACGTGTTTTTACTCGACTAGCCTGCGGGATGCATCCTCTCGCACGTGTTTTTACTCGACTAGCCTGCGGGATGCATCCTCTCGCACGTGTTTTTACTCGACTAGCCTGCGGGATGCATCGTCTCGCACGTGTTTTTACTCGACTAGCCTGCGGGATGCATCCTCTCGCACGTGTTTTTGCTCGACTAGCCATGCGCATCCCAAAAAACCTGCGCATGCGCATCCCAAAAAATCTGCGCATGCGCATCCCACAAAACCTGCGCATGCGCATCCCACAAAACCTCGCACGTGTTTGTGCTCGACTAGCCTGCGGGATGCATCCTTTCGCACGTGTTTTTACTCGACTAGCCTGCGGGATGCATCCTCTCGCACGTGTTTTTACTCGACTAGCCTGCGGGATGCATCCTCTCGCACGTGTTTTTGCTCGACTAGCCATGCGCATCCCAAAAAACCTGCACATGCGCATCCCAAAAAACCTGCGCATGCGCATCCCACAAAACCTGCGCATGCGCATCCCACAAAACCTCGCACGTGTTTTTACTCGACTAGCCTGCGGGATGCATCCTCTCGCACGTGTTTTTGCTCGGCTAGCTTGCGATATGTATCCTCTCGCACGTGTTTTTGCTCGACTAGCCATGCGCATCCCAAAAAACCTGCGCATGCGCATCCCACAAAACCTTGCACGTGTTTTTACTCGACTAGCCTGCGGGATGCATCCTCTCGCACGTGTTTTTACTCGACTAGCCTGCGGGATGCATCCTCTCGCACGTGTTTTTACTCGACTAGCCTGCGGGATGCATCGTCTCGCACGTGTTTTTACTCGACTAGCCTGCGGGATGCATCCTCTCGCACGTGTTTTTGCTCGACTAGCCATGCGCATCCCAAAAAACCTGCGCATGCGCATCCCAAAAAATCTGCGCATGCGCATCCCACAAAACCTGCGCATGCGCATCCCACAAAACCTCGCACGTGTTTGTGCTCGACTAGCCTGCGGGATGCATCCTTTCGCACGTGTTTTTACTCGACTAGCCTGCGGGATGCATACTCTCGCACGTGTTTTTGCTCGACTAGCCTGCGGGATGCATCCTCTCGCACGTGTTTTTGCTCGACTAGCCATGCGCATCCCAAAAAACCTGCGCATGCGCATCCCAAAAAATCTGCGCATGCGCATCCCACAAAACCTGCGCATGTGCATCCCACAAAACCTCGCACGTGTTTGTGCTCGACTAGACTGCGGGATGCATCCTTTCGCACGTGTTTTTACTCGACTACCCTGATGGATGCATCCTCTCGCACGTGTTTTTGCTCGACTAGCCATGCGCATCCCAAAAAACCTGCGCATGCGCATCCCAAAAAACCTGCGCATGCGCATCCCACAAAACCTGCGCATGCGCATCCCACAAAACCTCGCACGTGTTTTTACTCGACTAGCCTGCGGGATGCATCCTCTCGCACGTGTTTTTACTCGACTACCCTGATGGATGCATCCTCTCGCACGTGTTTTTGCTCGACTAGCCATGCGCATCCCAAAAAACCTGCGCATGCGCATCCCAAAAAACCTGCGCATGCGCATCCCACAAAACCTGCGCATGCGCATCCCACAAAACCTCGCACGTGTTTTTACTCGACTAGCCTGCGGGATGCATCCTCTCGCACGTGTTTTTACTCGACTAGCCTGCGGGATGCATCCTCTCGCACGTGTTTTTGCTCGACTAGCCATGCGCATCCCAAAAAACCTGCACATGCGCATCCCAAAAAACCTGCGCATGCGCATCCCACAAGACCTGCGCATGCGCATCCCACAAAACCTCGCACGTGTTTTTACTCGACTAGCCTGCGGGATGCATCCTCTCGCACGTGTTTTTACTCGACTACCCTGCGGGATGCATCCTCTCGCACGTGTTTTTGCTCGACTAGCCATGCGCATCCCAAAAAACCTGCGCATGCGCATCCCAAAAAACCTGCGCATGCGCATCCCACAAAACCTGCGTATGCGCATCCCAAAAAATCTGCGCATGCGCATCCCACAAAACCTCGCACGTGTTTGTGCTCGACTAGCCTGCGGGATGCATCCTCTCGCACGTGTTTTTGCTCGACTAGCCTGCGGGATGCATCCTCTCGCACGTGTTTGTGCTCGACTAGCCTGCGGGATGCATCCTCTCGCACGTGTTTTTACTCGACTAGCCTGCGGGATGCATCCTCTCGCACGTGTTTTTACTCGACTACCCTGATGGATGCATCCTCTCGCACGTGTTTTTGCTCGACTAGCCATGCGCATCCCAAAAAACCTGCGCATGCGCATCCCAAAAAACCTACGCATGCGCATCCCAAAAAACCTGCGCATGCGCATCCCACAAAACCTGCGCATGCGCATCCCACAAAACCTGCGCATGCGCATCCCACAAAAGCTCGCACGTGTTTTTACTCGACTAGCCTGCGGGATGCATCCTCTCGCACGTGTTTTTACTCGACTAGCCTGCGGGATGCATCCTCTCGCACGTGTTTTTGCTCGACTAGCCATGCGCTTCCCAAAAAACCTGCACATGCGCATCCCAAAAAACCTGCGCATGCGCATCCCACAAGACCTGCGCATGCGCATCCCACAAAACCTCGCACGTGTTTGTGCTCGACTAGCCTGCGGGATGCATCCTCTCGCACGTGTTTTTGCTCGACTAGCCTGCGGGATGCATCCTCTCGCACGTGTTTGTGCTCGACTAGCCTGCGGGATGTATCCTCTCGCACGTGTTTTTGCTCGACTAGCCAGTGCGCATCCCAAAAAACCTGCGCATGCGCATCCCAAAAAATCTGCGCATGCGCATCCCACAAAACCTCGCACGTGTTTGTGCTCGACTAGCCTGCGGGATGCATCCTCTCGCACGTGTTTGTGCTCGACTAGCCTGCGGGATGCATCCTCTCGCACGTGTATTTACTCGACTAGCCTGCGGGATGCATCCTCTCGCACGTGTTTTTACTCGACTACCCTGATGGATCCATCCTCTCGCACGTGTTTTTGCTCGACTAGCCATGCGCATCCCAAAAAACCTGCGCATGCGCATCCCAAAAAACCTACGCATGCGCATCCCAAAAAACCTGCGCATGCGCATCCCACAAAACCTGCGCATGCGCATCCCACAAAACCTGCGCATGCGCATCCCACAAGACCTGCGCATGCGCATCCCACAAAACCTCGCACGTGTTTTTACTCGACTAGCCTGCGGGATGCATCCTCTCGCACGTGTTTTTACTCGACTACCCTGCGGGATGCATCCTCTCGCACGTGTTTTTGCTCGACTAGCCATGCGCATCCCAAAAAACCTGCGCATGCGCATCCCACAAAACCTGCGCATGCGCATCCCACAAAACCTGCGCATGCGCATCCCACAAAACCTCGCACGTGTTTTTACTCGACTAGCCTGCGGGATGCATCCTCTCGCACGTGTTTTTGCTCGGCTAGCTTGCGGGATGTATCCTCTCGCACGTGTTTTTGCTCGACTAGCCATGCGCATCCCAAAAAACCTGCGCATGCGCATCCCACAAAACCTCGCACGTGTTTTTACTCGACTAGCCTGCGGGATGCATCCTCTCGCACGTGTTTTTGCTCGGCTAGCTTGCGGGATGTATCCTCTCGCACGTGTTTTTGCTCGACTAGCCATGCGCATCCCAAAAAACCTGCGCATGCGCATCCCACAAAACCTCGCACGTGTTTTTACACGATTAGCCTGCGGGATGCATCCTCTCGCACGTGTTTTTACTCGACTAGCCTGCGGGATGCATCCTCTCGCACGTGTTTTTACTCGACTAGCCTGCGGGATGCATCGTCTCGCACGTGTTTTTACTCGACTAGCCTGCGGGATGCATCCTCTCGCACGTGTTTTTGCTCGACTAGCCATGCGCATCCCAAAAAACCTGCGCATGCGCATCCCAAAAAATCTGCGCATGCGCATCCCACAAAACCTGCGCATGCGCATCCCACAAAACCTCGCACGTGTTTGTGCTCGACTAGCCTGCGGGATGCATCCTTTCGCACGTGTTTTTACTCGACTAGCCTGCGGGATGCATACTCTCGCACGTGTTTTTGCTCGACTAGCCTGCGGGATGCATCCTCTCGCACGTGTTTTTGCTCGACTAGCCATGCGCATCCCAAAAAACCTGCGCATGCGCATCCCAAAAAATCTGCGCATGCGCATCCCACAAAACCTGCGCATGTGCATCCCACAAAACCTCGCACGTGTTTGTGCTCGACTAGACTGCGGGATGCATCCTTTCGCACGTGTTTTTACTCGACTAGCCTGCGGGATGCATCCTCTCGCACGTGTTTTTGCTCGACTAGCCTGCGGGATGCATCCTCTCGCACGTGTTTGTGCTCGACTAGCCTGCGGGATGCATCCTCTCGCACGTGTTTTTGCTCGACTAGCCAGTGCGCATCCCAAAAAACCTGCGCATGCGCATCCCAAAAAATCTGCGCATGCGCATCCCACAAAACCTGCGCATGCGCATCCCACAAAACCTGCGTATGCGCATCCCACAAAACCTCGCACGTGTTTTTACTCGACTAGCCTGCGGGATGCATCCTCTCGCACGTGTTTTTGCTCGACTAGCCATGCGCATCCCAAAACACCTGCACATGCGCATCCCAAAAAACCTGCGCATGCGCATCCCACAAGACCTGCGCATGCGCATCCCACAAAACCTCGCAAGTGTTTTTACTCGACTAGCCTGCGGGATGCATCCTCTCGCACGTGTTTTTACTCGACTACCCTGCGGGATGCATCCTCTCGCACGTGTTTTTGCTCGACTAGCCATGCGCATCCCAAAAAACCTGCGCATGCGCATCCCACAAAACCTGCGTATGCGCATCCCACAAAACCTCGCACGTGTTTTTACTCGACTAGCCTGCGGGATGCATCCTCTCGCACGTGTTTTTACTCGACTAGCCTGCGGGATGCATCCTCCCGCACGTGTTTTTGCTCGACTAGCCATGCGCATCCCAAAAAACCTGCACATGCGCATCCCAAAAAACCTGCGCATGCGCATCCCACAAAACCTGCGCATGCGCATCCCACAAAACCTCGCACGTGTTTTTACTCGACTAGCCTGCGGGATGCATCCTCTCGCACGTGTTTTTGCTCGGCTAGCTTGCGGGATGTATCCTCTCGCACGTGTTTTTGCTCGACTAGCCATGCGCATCCCAAAAAACCTGCGCATGCGCATCCCACAAAACCTCGCACGTGTTTTTACTCGACTAGCCTGCGGGATGCATCCTCTCGCACGTGTTTTTACTCGACTAGCCTGCGGGATGCATCGTCTCGCACGTGTTTTTACTCGACTAGCCTGCGGGATGCATCCTCTCGCACGTGTTTTTGCTCGACTAGCCATGCGCATCCCAAAAAACCTGCGCATGCGCATCCCAAAAAATCTGCGCATGCGCATCCCACAAAACCTGCGCATGCGCATCCCACAAAACCTCGCACGTGTTTGTGCTCGACTAGCCTGCGGGATGCATCCTTTCGCACGTGTTTTTACTCGACTAGCCTGCGGGATTGCATACTCTCGCACGTGTTTTTGCTCGACTAGCCTGCGGGATGCATCCTCTCGCACGTGTTTTTGCTCGACTAGCCATGCGCATCCCAAAAAACCTGCGCATGCGCATCCCAAAAAATCTGCGCATGCGCATCCCACAAAACCTGCGCATGTGCATCCCACAAAACCTCGCACGTGTTTGTGCTCGACTAGACTGCGGGATGCATCCTTTCGCACGTGTTTTTACTCGACTAGCCTGCGGGATGCATCCTCTCGCACGTGTTTTTGCTCGACTAGCCTGCGGGATGCATCCTCTCGCACGTGTTTGTGCTCGACTAGCCTGCGGGATGCATCCTCTCGCACGTGTTTTTACTCGACTAGCCTGCGGGATGCATCCTCTCGCACGTGTTTTTACTCGACTACCCTGATGGATGCATCCTCTCGCACGTGTTTTTGCTCGACTAGCCATGCGCATCCCAAAAAACCTGCGCATGCGCATCCCAAAAAACCTGCGCATGCGCATCCCACAAAACCTGCGCATGCGCATCCCACAAAACCTCGCACGTGTTTTTACTCGACTAGCCTGCGGGATGCATCCTCTCGCACGTGTTTTTACTCGACTACCCTGCGGGATGCATCCTCTCGCACGTGTTTTTGCTCGACTAGCCATGCGCATCCCAAAAAACCTGCGCATGCGCATCCCAAAAAACCTGCGCATGCGCATCCCAAAAAACCTGCGCATGCGCATCCCACAAAACCTGCGTATGCGCATCCCAAAAAATCTGCGCATGCGCATCCCACAAAACCTGCGCATGCGCATCCCACAAAACCTCGCACGTGTTTGTGCTCGACTAGCCTGCGGGATGCATCCTCTCGCACGTGTTTTTGCTCGACTAGCCTGCGGGATGCATCCTCTCGCACGTGTTTGTGCTCGACTAGCCTGCGGGATGTATCCTCTCGCACGTGTTTTTGCTCGACTAGCCAGTGCGCATCCCAAAAAACCTGCGCATGCGCATCCCAAAAAATCTGCGCATGCGCATCCCACAAAACCTCGCACGTGTTTGTGCTCGACTAGCCTGCGGGATGCATCCTCTCGCACGTGTTTGTGCTCGACTAGCCTGCGGGATGCATCCTCTCGCACGTGTTTGTGCTCGACTAGCCTGCGGGATGCATCCTCTCGCACGTGTTTTTACTCGACTAGCCTGCGGGATGCATCCTCTCGCACGTGTTTTTACTCGACTACCCTGATGGATGCATCCTCTCGCACGTGTTTTTGCTCGACTAGCCATGCGCATCCCAAAAAACCTGCGCATGCGCATCCCAAAAAACCTACGCATGCGCATCCCAAAAAACCTGCGCATGCGCATCCCACAAAACCTGCGCATGCGCATCCCACAAAACCTCGCACGTGTTTTTACTCGACTAGCCTGCGGGATGCATCCTCTCGCACGTGTTTTTACTCGACTAGCCTGCGGGATGCATCCTCTCGCACGTGTTTTTGCTCGACTAGCCATGCGCATCCCAAAAAACCTGCACATGCGCATCCCAAAAAACCTGCGCATGCGCATCCCACAAGACCTGCGCATGCGCATCCCACAAAACCTCGCACGTGTTTGTGCTCGACTAGCCTGCGGGATGCATCCTCTCGCACGTGTTTTTGCTCGACTAGCCTGCGGGATGCATCCTCTCGCACGTGTTTGTGCTCGACTAGCCTGCGGGATGTATCCTCTCGCACGTGTTTTTGCTCGACTAGCCAGTGCGCATCCCAAAAAACCTGCGCATGCGCATCCCAAAAAATCTGCGCATGCGCATCCCACAAAACCTCGCACGTATTTGTGCTCGACTAGCCTGCGGGATGCATCCTCTCGCACGTGTTTGTGCTCGACTAGCCTGCGGGATGCATCCTCTCGCACGTGTTTGTGCTCGACTAGCCTGCGGGATGCATCCTCTCGCACGTGTTTTTACTCGACTAGCCTGCGGGATGCATCCTCTCGCACGTGTTTTTACTCGACTACCCTGATGGATGCATCCTCTCGCACGTGTTTTTGCTCGACTAGCCATGCGCATCCCAAAAAACCTGCGCATGCGCATCCCAAAAAACCTACGCATGCGCATCCCAAAAAACCTGCGCATGCGCATCCCACAAAACCTGCGCATGCGCATCCCACAAAACCTGCGCATGCGCATCCCACAAAACCTCGCACGTGTTTTTACTCGACTAGCCTGCGGGATGCATCCTCTCGCACGTGTTTTTACTCGACTAGCCTGCGGGATGCATCCTCTCGCACGTGTTTTTGCTCGACTAGCCATGCGCATCCCCAAAAACCTGCACATGCGCATCCCAAAAAACCTGCGCATGCGCATCCCACAAGACCTGCGCATGCGCATCCCACAAAACCTCGCACGTGTTTTTACTCGACTAGCCTGCGGGATGCATCCTCTCGCACGTGTTTTTACTCGACTACCCTGCGGGATGCATCCTCTCGCACGTGTTTTTGCTCGACTAGCCATGCGCATCCCAAAAAACCTGCGCATGCGCATCCCAAAAATCCTGCGCATGCGCATCCCAAAAAACCTGCGCATGCGCATCCCACAAAACCTGCGTATGCGCATCCCACAAAACCTCGCACGTGTTTTTACTCGACTAGCCTGCGGGATGCATCCTCTCGCACGTGTTTTTACTCGACTAGCCTGCGGGATGCATCCTCTCGCACGTGTTTTTGCTCGACTAGCCATGCGCATCCCAAAAAACCTGCACATGCGCATCCCAAAAAACCTGCGCATGCGCATCCCACAAAACCTGCGCATGCGCATCCCACAAAACCTCGCACGTGTTTTTACTCGACTAGCCTGCGGGATGCATCCTCTCGCACGTGTTTTTGCTCGGCTAGCTTGCGGGATGTATCCTCTCGCACGTGTTTTTGCTCGACTAGCCATGCGCATCCCAAAAAACCTGCGCATGCGCATCCCACAAAACCTCGCACGTGTTATTACTCGACTAGCCTGCGGGATGCATCCTCTCGCACGTGTTTTTACTCGACTAGCCTGCGGGATGCATCCTCTCGCACGTGTTTTTACTCGACTAGCCTGCGGGATGCATCGTTTCGCACGTGTTTTTACTCGACTAGCCTGCGGGATGCATCCTCTCGCACGTGTTTTTGCTCGACTAGCCATGCGCATCCCAAAAAACCTGCGCATGCGCATCCCAAAAAACCTGCGCATGCGCATCCCAAAAAATCTGCGCATGCGCATCCCACAAAACCTGCGCATGTGCATCCCACAAAACCTCGCACGTGTTTGTGCTCGACTAGACTGCGGGATGCATCCTTTCGCACGTGTTTTTACTCGACTAGCCTGCGGGATGCATCCTCTCGCACGTGTTTTTGCTCGACTAGCCTGCGGGATGCATCCTCTCGCACGTGTTTGTGCTCGACTAGCCTGCGGGATGCATCCTCTCGCACGTGTTTTTGCTCGACTAGCCAGTGCGCATCCCAAAAAACCTGCGCATGCGCATCCCCAAAAATCTGCGCATGCGCATCCCACAAAACCTGCGCATGCGCATCCCACAAAACCTGCGTATGCGCATCCCACAAAACCTCGCACGTGTTTTTACTCGACTAGCCTGCGGGATGCATCCTCTCGCACGTGTTTTTACTCGACTAGCCTGCGGGATGCATCCTCTCGCACGTGTTTTTGCTCGACTAGCCATGCGCATCCCAAAAAACCTGCACATGCGCATCCCAAAAAACCTGCGCATGCGCATCCCACAAAACCTCGCACGTGTTTTTACTCGACTAGCCTGCGGGATGCATCCTCTCGCACGTGATTTTGCTCGGCTAGCTTGCGGGATGTATCCTCTCGCACGTGTTTTTGCTCGACTAGCCATGCGCATCCCAAAAAACCTGCGCATGCGCATCCCAAAAAAGCTGCGCATGCGCATCCCACAAAACCTCGCACGTGTTTTTACTCGACTAGCCTGCGGGATGCATCCTCTCGCACGTGTTTTTACTCGACTAGCCTGCGGGATGCATCCTCTCGCACGTGTTTTTACTCGACTAGCCTGCGGGATGCATCGTCTCGCACGTGTTTTTACTCGACTAGCCTGCGGGATGCATCCTCTCGCACGTGTTTTTGCTCGACTAGCCATGCGCATCCCAAAAAACCTGCGCATGCGCATCCCACAAAACCTCGCACGTGTTTGTGCTCGACTAGCCTGCGGGATGCATCCTTTCGCACGTGTTTTTACTCGACTAGCCTGCGGGATGCATACTCTCGCACGTGTTTTTGCTCGACTAGCCTGCGGGATGCATCCTCTCGCACGTGTTTTTGCTCGACTAGCCATGCGCATCCCAAAAAACCTGCGCATGCGCATCCCAAAAAATCTGCGCATGCGCATCCCACAAAACCTGCGCATGTGCATCCCACAAAACCTCGCACGTGTTTGTGCTCGACTAGACTGCGGGATGCATCCTTTCGCACGTGTTTTTACTCGACTAGCCTGCGGGATGCATCCTCTCGCACGTGTTTTTGCTCGACTAGCCTGCGGGATGCATCCTCTCGCACGTGTTTTTGCTCGACTAGCCTGCGGGATGCATCCTCTCGCACGTGTTTTTACTCGACTAGCCTGCGGGATGCATCGTCTCGCACGTGTTTTTACTCGACTAGCCTGCGGGATGCATCCTCTCGCACGTGTTTTTGCTCGACTAGCCATGCGCATCCCAAAAAACCTGCGCATGCGCATCCCACAAAACCTCGCACGTGTTTGTGCTCGACTAGCCTGCGGGATGCATCCTTTCGCACGTGTTTTTACTCGACTAGCCTGCGGGATGCATACTCTCGCACGTGTTTTTGCTCGACTAGCCTGCGGGATGCATCCTCTCGCACGTGTTTTTGCTCGACTAGCCATGCGCATCCCAAAAAACCTGCGCATGCGCATCCCAAAAAATCTGCGCATGCGCATCCCACAAAACCTGCGCATGTGCATCCCACAAAACCTCGCACGTGTTTGTGCTCGACTAGACTGCGGGATGCATCCTTTCGCACGTGTTTTTACTCGACTAGCCTGCGGGATGCATCCTCTCGCACGTGTTTTTGCTCGACTAGCCTGCGGGATGCATCCTCTCGCACGTGTTTGTGCTCGACTAGCCTGCGGGATGCATCCTCTCGCACGTGTTTTTACTCGACTAGCCTGCGGGATGCATCCTCTCGCACGTGTTTTTACTCGACTACCCTGATGGATGCATCCTCTCGCACGTGTTTTTGCTCGACTAGCCATGCGCATCCCAAAAAACCTGCGCATGCGCATCCCAAAAAACCTGCGCATGCGCATCCCAAAAAACCTGCGCATGCGCATCCCACAAAACCTCGCACGTGTTTTTACTCGACTAGCCTGCGGGATGCATCCTCTCGCACGTGTTTTTACTCGACTAGCCTGCGGGATGCATCCTCTCGCACGTGTTTTTGCTCGACTAGCCTGCGGGATGCATCCTTTCGTACGTGTTTTTACTCGACTAGCCTGCGGGATGCATACTCTCGCACGTGTTTGTGCTCGACTAGCCTGCGGGATGCATCCTCTCGCACGTGTTTTTACTCGACTAGCCTGCGGGATGCATCCTCTCGCACGTGTTTTTGCTCGACTAGCCTGCGGGATGCATCCTCTCGCACGTGTTTTTGCTCGACTAGCCTGCGGGATGCATCCTCTCGCACGTGTTTTTACTCGACTAGCCTGCGGGATGCATCCTCTCGCACGTGTTTTTACTCGACTACCCTGATGGATGCATCCTCTCGCACGTGTTTTTGCTCGACTAGCCATGCGCATCCCAAAAAACCTGCGCATGCGCATCCCAAAAAACCTGCGCATGCGCATCCCACAAAACCTGCGCATGCGCATCCCACAAAACCTCGCACGTGTTTTTACTCGACTAGCCTGCGGGATGCATCCTCTCGCACGTGTTTTTACTCGACTAGCCTGCGGGATGCATCCTCTCGCACGTGTTCTTGCTCGACTAGCCATGCGCATCCCAAAAAACCTACACATGCGCATCCCAAAAAAACCTGCGCATGCGCATCCCACAAAACCTGCGCATGCGCATCCCACAAAACCTCGCACGTGTTCTTACTCGACTAGCCTGCGGGATGCATCCTCTCGCACGTGTTTTTACTGGACTAGCCTGCGGGATGCATCCTCTCGCACGTGTTTTTACTCGACTACCCTGCGGGATGCATCCTCTCGCACGTGTTTTTGCTCGACTAGCCTGCGGGATGCATCCTCTCGCACGTGTTTTTACTCGACTAGCCTGCGGGATGCATCGTCTCGCACGTGTTTTTACTCGACTAGCCTGCGGGATGCATCCTCTCGCACGTGTTTTTGCTCGACTAGCCATGCGCATCCCAAAAAACCTGCGCATGCGCATCCCACAAAACCTCGCACGTGTTTGTGCTCGACTAGCCTGCGGGATGCATCCTTTCGCACGTGTTTTTACTCGACTAGCCTGCGGGATGCATACTCTCGCACGTGTTTTTGCTCGACTAGCCTGCGGGATGCATCCTCTCGCACGTGTTTTTGCTCGACTAGCCATGCGCATCCCAAAAAACCTGCGCATGCGCATCCCAAAAAATCTGCGCATGCGCATCCCACAAAACCTGCGCATGTGCATCCCACAAAACCTCGCACGTGTTTGTGCTCGACTAGACTGCGGGATGCATCCTTTCGCACGTGTTTTTACTCGACTAGCCTGCGGGATGCATCCTCTCGCACGTGTTTTTGCTCGACTAGCCTGCGGGATGCATCCTCTCGCACGTGTTTGTGCTCGACTAGCCTGCGGGATGCATCCTCTCGCACGTGTTTTTACTCGACTAGCCTGCGGGATGCATCCTCTCGCACGTGTTTTTACTCGACTACCCTGATGGATGCATCCTCTCGCACGTGTTTTTGCTCGACTAGCCATGCGCATCCCAAAAAACCTGCGCATGCGCATCCCAAAAAACCTGCGCATGCGCATCCCAAAAAACCTGCGCATGCGCATCCCACAAAACCTCGCACGTGTTTTTACTCGACTAGCCTGCGGGATGCATCCTCTCGCACGTGTTTTTACTCGACTAGCCTGCGGGATGCATCCTCTCGCACGTGTTTTTGCTCGACTAGCCTGCGGGATGCATCCTTTCGTACGTGTTTTTACTCGACTAGCCTGCGGGATGCATACTCTCGCACGTGTTTGTGCTCGACTAGCCTGCGGGATGCATCCTCTCGCACGTGTTTTTACTCGACTAGCCTGCGGGATGCATCCTCTCGCACGTGTTTTTGCTCGACTAGCCTGCGGGATGCATCCTCTCGCACGTGTTTTTGCTCGACTAGCCTGCGGGATGCATCCTTTCGCACGTGTTTTTACTCGACTAGCCTGCGGGATGCATCCTCTCGCACGTGTTTTTGCTCGACTAGCCATGCGCATCCCAAAAAACCTGCGCATGCGCATCCCAAAAAATCTGCGCATGCGCATCCCACAAAACCTCGCACGTGTTTGTGCTCGACTAGCCTGCGGGATGCATCCTTTCGCACGTGTTTTTACTCGACTAGCCTGCGGGATGCATACTCTCGCACGTGTTTTTGCTCGACTAGCCATGCGCATCCCAAAAAACCTGCGCATGCGCATCCCAAAAAATCTGCGCATGCGCATCCCACAAAACCTCGCACGTGTTTGTGCTCGACTAGCCTGCGGGATGCATCCTTTCGCACGTGTTTTTACTCGACTAGCCTGCGGGATGCATCCTCTCGCACGTGTTTTTGCTCGACTAGCCTGCGGGATGCATCCTCTCGCACGTCTTTGTGCTCGACTAGCCTGCGGGATGCATCCTCTCGCACGTGTTTTTGCTCGACTAGCCAGTGCGCATCCCAAAAAACCTGCGCATGCGCATCCCAAAAAATCTGCGCATGCGCATCCCACAATACCTGCGCATGCGCATCCCACAGAACCTCGCACGTGTTTGTGCTCGACTAGACTGCGGGATGCATCCTTTCGCACGTGTTTTTACTCGACTAGCCTGCGGGATGCATCCTCTCGCACGTGTTTTTGCTCGACTAGCCTGCGGGATGCATCCTCTCGCACGTGTTTGTGCTCGACTAGCCTGCGGGATGCATCCTCTCGCACGTGTTTTTGCTCGACTAGCCAGTGCGCATCCCAAAAAACCTGCGCATGCGCATCCCAAAAAATCTGCGCATGCGCATCCCATAAAACCTGCGCATGCGCATCCCACAAAACCTCGCACGTGTTTGTGCTCGACTAGACTGCGGGATGCATCCTTTCGCACGTGTTTTTACTCGACTTGCCTGCGGGATGCATCCTCTCGCACGTGTTTTTGCTCGACTAGCCTGCGGGATGCATCCTCTCGCACGTGTTTGTGCTCGACTAGCCTGCGGGATGCATCCTCTCGCACGTGTTTTTACTCGACTAGCCTGCGGGATGCATCCTCTCGCACGTGTTTTTGCTCGACTAGCCTGCGGGATGCATCCTCTCGCACGTGTTTTTGCTCGACTAGCCTGCGGGATGCATCCTCTCGCACGTGTTTTTACTCGACTAGCCTGCGGGATGCATCCTCACGCACGTGTTTTTACTCGACTACCCTGATGGATGCATCCTCTCGCACGTGTTTTTGCTCGACTAGCCATGCGCATCCCAAAAAACCTGCGCATGCGCATCCCAAAAAACCTGCGCATGCGCATCCCACAAAACCTGCGCATGCGCATCCCACAAAACCTCGCACGTGTTTTTACTCGACTAGCCTGCGGGATGCATCCTCTCGCACGTGTTTTTACTCGACTAGCCTGCGGGATGCATCCTCTCGCACGTGTTTTTGCTCGACTAGCCATGCGCATCCCAAAAAACCTACACATGCGCATCCCAAAAAAACCTGCGCATGCGCATCCCACAAAACCTGCGCATGCGCATCCCACAAAACCTCGCACGTGTTTTTACTCGACTAGCCTGCGGGATGCATCCTCTCGCACGTGTTTTTACTGGACTAGCCTGCGGGATGCATCCTCTCGCACGTGTTTTTACTCGACTACCCTGCGGGATGCATCCTCTCGCACGTGTTTTTGCTCGACTAGCCATGCGCATCCCAAAAAACCTGCGCATGCGCATCCCAAAAAACCTGCGCATGCGCATCCCACAAAACCTCGCACGTGTTTTTACTCGACTAGCCTGCTGGATGCATCCTCTCGCACGTGTTTTTACTCGGCTAGCCTGCGGGATGCATCCTCTCGCACGTGTTTTTGCTCGACTAGCCATGCGCATCCCAAAAAACCTGCACATGCGCATCCCAAAAAACCTGCGCATGCGCATCCCACAAAACCTGCGCATGCGCATCCCACAAAACCTGCGCATGCGCATCTCACAAAACCTCGCACGTGTTTTTACTCGACTAGCCTGCGGGATGCATCCTCTCGCACGTGTTTTTACTCGACTAGCCTGCGGGATGCATCCTCTCGCACGTGTTTTTGCTCGACTAGCCATGCGCATCCCAAAAAACCTGCACATGCGCATCCCAAAAAACCTGCGCATGCGCATCCCACAAGACCTGCGCATGCGCATCCCACAAAACCTCGCAAGTGTTTTTACTCGACTAGCCTGCGGGATGCATCCTCTCGCACGTGTTTTTACTCGACTACCCTGCGGGATGCATCCTCTCGCACGTGTTTTTGCTCGACTAGCCATGCGCATCCCAAAAAACCTGCGCATGCGCATCCCACAAAACCTGCGTATGCGCATCCCACAAAACCTCGCACGTGTTTTTACTCGACTAGCCTGCGGGATGCATCCTCTCGCACGTGTTTTTACTCGACTAGCCTGCGGGATGCATCCTCTCGCACGTGTTTTTGCTCGACTAGCCATGCGCATCCCAAAAAACCTGCACATGCGCATCCCAAAAAACCTGCGCATGCGCATCCCACAAAACCTGCGCATGCGCATCCCACAAAACCTCGCACGTGTTTTTACTCGACTAGCCTGCGGGATGCATCCTCTCGCACGTGTTTTTGCTCTTCTAGCTTGCGGGATGTATCCTCTCGCACGTGTTTTTGCTCGACTAGCCATGCGCATCCCAAAAAACCTGCGCATGCGCATCCCACAAAACCTCGCACGTGTTTTTACTCGACTAGCCTGCGGGATGCATCCTCTCGCACGTGTTTTTACTCGACTAGCCTGCGGGATGCATCCTCTCGCACGTGTTTTTACTCGACTAGCCTGCGGGATGCATCGTCTCGCACGTGTTTTTACTCGACTAGCCTGCGGGATGCATCCTCTCGCACGTGTTTTTGCTCGACTAGCCATGCGCATCCCAAAAAACCTGCGCATGCGCATCCCAAAAAATCTGCGCATGCGCATCCCACAAAACCTGCGCATGCGCATCCCACAAAACCTCGCACGTGTTTGTGCTCGACTAGCCTGCGGGATGCATCCTTTCGCACGTGTTTTTACTCGACTAGCCTGCGGGATGCATACTCTCGCACGTGTTTTTGCTCGACTAGCCTGCGGGATGCATCCTCTCGCACGTGTTTTTGCTCGACTAGCCATGCGCATCCCAAAAAACCTGCGCATGCGCATCCCAAAAAATCTGCGCATGCGCATCCCACAAAACCTGCGCATGTGCATCCCACAAAACCTCGCACGTGTTTGTGCTCGACTAGACTGCGGGATGCATCCTTTCGCACGTGTTTTTACTCGACTAGCCTGCGGGATGCATCCTCTCGCACGTGTTTTTGCTCGACTAGCCTGCGGGATGCATCCTCTCGCACGTGTTTGTGCTCGACTAGCCTGCGGGATGCATCCTCTCGCACGTGTTTTTACTCGACTAGCCTGCGGGATGCATCCTCTCGCACGTGTTTTTACTCGACTACCCTGATGGATGCATCCTCTCGCACGTGTTTTTGCTCGACTAGCCATGCGCATCCCAAAAAACCTGCGCATGCGCATCCCAAAAAACCTGCGCATGCGCATCCCACAAAACCTGCGCATGCGCATCCCACAAAACCTCGCACGTGTTTTTACTCGACTAGCCTGCGGGATGCATCCTCTCGCACGTGTTTTTACTCGACTAGCCTGCGGGATGCATCCTCTCGCACGTGTTTTTGCTCGACTAGCCATGCGCATCCCAAAAAACCTGCGCATGCGCATCCCACAAAACCTGCGTATGCGCATCCCAAAAAATCTGCGCATGCGCATCCCACAAAACCTGCGCATGCGCATCCCACAAAACCTCGCACGTGTTTGTGCTCGACTAGCCTGCGGGATCCATCCTCTCGCACGTGTTTTTGCTCGACTAGCCTGCGGGATGCATCCTCTCGCACGTGTTTGTGCTCGACTAGCCTGCGGGATGTATCCTCTCGCACGTGTTTTTGCTCGACTAGCCAGTGCGCATCCCAAAAAACCTGCGCATGCGCATCCCAAAAAATCTGCGCATGCGCATCCCACAAAACCTCGCACGTGTTTGTGCTCGACTAGCCTGCGGGATGAATCCTCTCGCACGTGTTTGTGCTCGACTAGCCTGCGGGATGCATCCTCTCGCACGTGTTTGTGCTCGACTAGCCTGCGGGATGCATCCTCTCGCACGTGTTTTTACTCGACTAGCCTGCGGGATGCATCCTCTCGCACGTGTTTTTACTCGACTAGCCTGCGGGATGCATCCTCTCGCACGTGTTTTTGCTCGACTAGCCATGCGCATCCCAAAAAACCTGCACATGCGCATCCCAAAAAACCTGCGCATGCGCATCCCACAAGACCTGCGCATGCGCATCCCACAAAACCTCGCACGTGTTTGTGCTCGACTAGCCTGCGGGATGCATCCTCTCGCACGTGTTTTTGCTCGACTAGCCTGCGGGATGCATCCTCTCGCACGTGTTTGTGCTCGACTAGCCTGCGGGATGTATCCTCTCGCACGTGTTTTTGCTCGACTAGCCAGTGCGCATCCCAAAAAACCTGCGCATGCGCATCCCAAAAAATCTGCGCATGCGCATCCCACAAAACCTCGCACGTGTTTGTGCTCGACTAGCCTGCGGGATGCATCCTCTCGCACGTGTTTGTGCTCGACTAGCCTGCGGGATGCATCCTCTCGCACGTGTTTGTGCTCGACTAGCCTGCGGGATGCATCCTCTCGCACGTGTTTTTACTCGACTAGCCTGCGGGATGCATCCTCTCGCACGTGTTTTTACTCGACTACCCTGATGGATGCATCCTCTCGCACGTGTTTTTGCTCGACTAGCCATGCGCATCCCAAAAAACCTGCGCATGCGCATCCCAAAAAACCTACGCATGCGCATCCCAAAAAACCTGCGCATGCGCATCCCACAAAACCTGCGCATGCGCATCCCACAAAACCTGCGCATGCGCATCCCACAAAACCTCGCACGTGTTTTTACTCGACTAGCCTGCGGGATGCATCCTCTCGTACGTGTTTTTACTCGACTAGCCTGCGGGATGCATCCTCTCGCACGTGTTTTTGCTCGGCTAGCTTGCGGGATGTATCCTCTCGCACGTGTTTTTGCTCGACTAGCCATGCGCATCCCAAAAAACCTGCGCATGCGCATCCCAAAAAATCTGCGCATGCGCATCCCACAAAACCTCGCACGTGTTTGTGCTCGACTAGCCTGCGGGATGCATCCTTTCGCACGTGTTTTTACTCGACTAGCCTGCGGGATGCATACTCTCGCACGTGTTTTTGCTCGACTAGCCTGCGGGATGCATCCTCTCGCACGTGTTTTTGCTCGACTAGCCATGCGCATCCCAAAAAACCTGCGCATGCGCATCCCAAAAAATCTGCGCATGCGCATCCCACAAAACCTGCGCATGTGCATCCCACAAAACCTCGCACGTGTTTGTGCTCGACTAGACTGCGGGATGCATCCTTTCGCACGTGTTTTTACTCGACTAGCCTGCGGGATGCATCCTCTCGCACGTGTTTTTGCTCGACTAGCCTGCGGGATGCATCCTCTCGCACGTGTTTGTGCTCGACTAGCCTGCGGGATGCATCCTCTCGCACGTGTTTTTGCTCGACTAGCCAGTGCGCATCCCAAAAAACCTGCGCATGCGCATCCCAAAAAATCTGCGCATGCGCATCCCACAAAACCTGCGCATGCGCATCCCACAAAACCTGCGTATGCGCATCCCACAAAACCTCGCACGTGTTTATACTCGACTAGCCTGCGGGATGCATCCTCTCGCACGTGTTTTTGCTCGACTAGCCATGCGCATCCCAAAACACCTGCACATGCGCATCCCAAAAAACCTGCGCATGCGCATCCCACAAGACCTGCGCATTCGCATCCCACAAAACCTCGCAAGTGTTTTTACTCGACTAGCCTGCGGGATGCATCCTCTCGCACGTGTTTTTACTCGACTACCCTGCGGGATGCATCCTCTCGCACGTGTTTTTGCTCGACTAGCCATGCGCATCCCAAAAAACCTGCGCATGCGCATCCCACAAAACCTGCGTATGCGCATCCCACAAAACCTCGCACGTGTTTTTACTCGACTAGCCTGCGGGATGCATCCTCTCGCACGTGTTTTTACTCGACTAGCCTGCGGGATGCATCCTCTCGCACGTGTTTTTGCTCGACTAGCCATGCGCATCCCAAAAAACCTGCACATGCGCATCCCAAAAAACCTGCGCATGCACATCCCACAAAACCTGCGCATGCGCATCCCACAAAACCTCGCACGTGTTTTTACTCGACTAGCCTGCGGGATGCATCCTCTCGCACGTGTTTTTGCTCGGCTAGCTTGCGGGATGTATCCTCTCGCACGTGTTTTTGCTCGACTAGCCATGCGCATCCCAAAAAACCTGCGCATGCGCATCCCACAAAACCTCGCACGTGTTTTTACTCGACTAGCCTGCGGGATGCATCCTCTCGCACGTGTTTTTACTCGACTAGCCTGCGGGATGCATCCTCTCGCACGTGTTTTTACTCGACTAGCCTGCGGGATGCATCGTCTCGCACGTGTTTTTACTCGACTAGCCTGCGGGATGCATCCTCTCGCACGTGTTTTTGCTCGACTAGCCATGCGCATCCCAAAAAACCTGCGCATGCGCATCCCAAAAAATCTGCGCATGCGCATCCCACAAAACCTGCGCATGCGCATCCCACAAAACCTCGCACGTGTTTTTACTCGACTAGCCTGCGGGATGCATCCTCTCGCACGTGTTTTTACTCGACTAGCCTGCGGGATGCATCGTCTCGCACGTGTTTTTACTCGACTAGCCTGCGGGATGCATCCTCTCGCACGTGTTTTTGCTCGACTAGCCATGCGCATCCCAAAAAACCTGCGCATGCGCATCCCAAAAAATCTGCGCATGCGCATCCCACAAAACCTGCGCATGCGCATCCCACAAAACCTCGCACGTGTTTGTGCTCGACTAGCCTGCGGGATGCATCCTTTCGCACGTGTTTTTACTCGACTAGCCTGCGGGATTGCATACTCTCGCACGTGTTTTTGCTCGACTAGCCTGCGGGATGCATCCTCTCGCACGTGTTTTTGCTCGACTAGCCATGCGCATCCCAAAAAACCTGCGCATGCGCATCCCAAAAAATCTGCGCATGCGCATCCCACAAAACCTGCGCATGTGCATCCCACAAAACCTCGCACGTGTTTGTGCTCGACTAGACTGCGGGATGCATCCTTTCGCACGTGTTTTTACTCGACTAGCCTGCGGGATGCATCCTCTCGCACGTGTTTTTGCTCGACTAGCCTGCGGGATGCATCCTCTCGCACGTGTTTGTGCTCGACTAGCCTGCGGGATGCATCCTCTCGCACGTGTTTTTACTCGACTAGCCTGCGGGATGCATCCTCTCGCACGTGTTTTTACTCGACTACCCTGATGGATGCATCCTCTCGCACGTGTTTTTACTCGACTAGCCTGCGGGATGCATCGTCTCGCACGTGTTTTTACTCGACTAGCCTGCGGGATGCATCCTCTCGCACGTGTTTTTGCTCGACTAGCCATGCGCATCCCAAAAAACCTGCGCATGCGCATCCCACAAAACCTGCGCATGCGCATCCCACAAAACCTCGCACGTGTTTTTACTCGACTAGCCTGCGGGATGCATCCTCTCGCACGTGTTTTTACTCGACTAGCCTGCGGGATGCATCCTCTCGCACGTGTTTTTGCTCGACTAGCCATGCGCATCCCAAAAAACCTGCACATGCGCATCCCAAAAAACCTGCGCATGCGCATCCCACAAGACCTGCACATGCGCATCCCACAAAACCTCGCACGTGTTTTTACTCGACTAGCCTGCGGGATGCATCCTCTCGCACGTGTTTTTACTCGACTAGCCTGCGGATGCATCCTCTCGCACGTGTTTTTGCTCGACTAGCCATGCGCATCCCAAAAAACCTGCGCATGCGCATCCCAAAAAACCTGCGCATGCGCATCCCAAAAAACCTGCGCATGCGCATCCCACAAAACCTGCGCATGCGCATCCCAAAAAATCTGCGCATGCGCATCCCACAAAACCTGCGCATGTGCATCCCACAAAACCTCGCACGTGTTTGTGCTCGACTAGACTGCGGGATGCATCCTTTCGCACGTGTTTTTACTCGACTAGCCTGCGGGATGCATCCTCTCGCACGCGTTTTTGCTCGACTAGCCTGCGGGATGCATCCTCTCGCACGTGTTTGTGCTCGACTAGCCTGCGGGATGCATCCTCTCGCACGTGTTTTTGCTCGACTAGCCAGTGCGCATCCCAAAAAACCTGCGCATGCGCATCCCAAAAAATCTGCGCATGCGCATCCCACAAAACCTGCGCATGCGCATCCCACAAAACCTGCGTATGCGCATCCCACAAAACCTCGCACGTGTTTTTACTCGACTAGCCTGCGGGATGCATCCTCTCGCACGTGTTTTTACTCGACTAGCCTGCGGGATGCATCCTCTCGCACGTGTTTTTGCTCGACTAGCCATGCGCATCCCAAAAAAACCTGCGCATGCGCATCCCAAAAAATCTGCGCATGCGCATCCCACAAAACCTCGCACGTGTTTGTGCTCGACTAGCCTGCGGGATGCATCCTTTCGCACGTGTTTTTACTCGACTAGCCTGCGGGATGCATCCTCTCGCACGTGTTTTTGCTCGACTAGCCATGCGCATCCTAAAAAACCTGCACATGCGCATCCCAAAAAACCTGCGCATGCGCATCCCACAAAACCTGCGCATGCGCATCCCACAAAACCTCGCACGTGTTTTTACTCGACTAGCCTGCGGGATGCATCCTCTCGCACGTGTTTTTGCTCGGCTAGCTTGCGGGATGTATCCTCTCGCACGTGTTTTTGCTCGACTAGCCATGCGCATCCCAAAAAACCTGCGCATGCGCATCCCACAAAACCTCGCACGTGTTTTTACTCGACTAGCCTGCGGGATGCATCCTCTCGCACGTGTTTTTACTCGACTAGCCTGCGGGATGCATCCTCTCGCACGTGTTTTTACTCGACTAGCCTGCGGGATGCATCGTCTCGCACGTGTTTTTACTCGACTAGCCTGCGGGATGCATCCTCTCGCACGTGTTTTTGCTCGACTAGCCATGCGCATCCCAAAAAACCTGCGCATGCGCATCCCAAAAAATCTGCGCATGCGCATCCCACAAAACCTGCGCATGCGCATCCCACAAAACCTCGCACGTGTTTTTACTCGACTAGCCTGCGGGATGCATCCTCTCGCACGTGTTTTTACTCGACTAGCCTGCGGGATGCATCGTCTCGCACGTGTTTTTACTCGACTAGCCTGCGGGATGCATCCTCTCGCACGTGTTTTTGCTCGACTAGCCATGCGCATCCCAAAAAACCTGCGCATGCGCATCCCAAAAAATCTGCGCATGCGCATCCCACAAAACCTGCGCATGCGCATCCCACAAAACCTCGCACGTGTTTGTGCTCGACTAGCCTGCGGGATGCATCCTTTCGCACGTGTTTTTACTCGACTAGCCTGCGGGATTGCATACTCTCGCACGTGTTTTTGCTCGACTAGCCTGCGGGATGCATCCTCTCGCACGTGTTTTTGCTCGACTAGCCATGCGCATCCCAAAAAACCTGCGCATGCGCATCCCAAAAAATCTGCGCATGCGCATCCCACACAACCTGCGCATGTGCATCCCACAAAACCTCGCACGTGTTTGTGCTCGACTAGACTGCGGGATGCATCCTTTCGCACGTGTTTTTACTCGACTAGCCTGCGGGATGCATCCTCTCGCACGTGTTTTTGCTCGACTAGCCTGCGGGATGCATCCTCTCGCACGTGTTTGTGCTCGACTAGCCTGCGGGATGCATCCTCTCGTACGTGTTTTTACTCGACTAGCCTGCGGGATGCATCCTCTCGCACGTGTTTTTACTCGACTACCCTGATGGATGCATCCTCTCGCACGTGTTTTTGCTCGACTAGCCATGCGCATCCCAAAAAACCTGCGCATGCGCATCCCAAAAAACCTGCGCATGCGCATCCCACAAAACCTGCGCATGCGCATCCCACAAAACCTCGCACGTGTTTTTACTCGACTAGCCTGCGGGATGCATCCTCTCGCACGTGTTTTTACTCGACTAGCCTGCGGGATGCATCCTCTCGCACGTGTTTTTGCTCGACTAGCCATGCGCATCCCAAAAAACCTGCACATGCGCATCCCAAAAAACCTGCGCATGCGCATCCCACAAGACCTGCGCATGCGCATCCCACAAAACCTCGCACGTGTTTTTACTCGACTAGCCTGCGGGATGCATCCTCTCGCACGTGTTTTTACTCGACTACCCTGCGGGATGCATCCTCTCGCACGTGTTTTTGCTCGACTAGCCATGCGCATCCCAAAGAACCTGCGCATGCGCATCCCAAAAAACCTGCGCATGCGCATCCCACAAAACCTGCGTATGCGCATCCCAAAAAATCTGCGCATGCGCATCCCACAAAACCTGCGCATGCGCATCCCACAAAACCTCGCACGTGTTTGTGCTCGACTAGCCTGCGGGATGCATCCTCTCGCACGTGTTTTTGCTCGACTAGCCTGCGGGATGCATCCTCTCGCACGTGTTTGTGCTCGACTAGCCTGCGGGATGTATCCTCTCGCACGTGTTTTTGCTCGACTAGCCAGTGCGCATCCCAAAAAACCTGCGCATGCGCATCCCAAAAAATCTGCGCATGCGCATCCCACAAAACCTCGCACGTGTTTGTGCTCGACTAGCCTGCGGGATGCATCCTCTCGAACGTGTTTGTGCTCGACTAGCCTGCGGGATGCATCCTCTCGCACGTGTTTGTGCTCGACTAGCCTGCGGGATGCATCCTCTCGAACGTGTTTTTACTCGACTAGCCTGCGGGATGCATCCTCTCGCACGTGTTTTTACTCGACTACCCTGATGGATGCATCCTCTCGCACGTGTTTTTGCTCGACTAGCCATGCGCATCCCAAAAAACCTGCGCATGCGCATCCCAAAAAACCTACGCATGCGCATCCCAAAAAACCTGCGCATGCGCATACCACAAAACCTGCGCATGCGCATCCCACAAAACCTGCGCATGCGCATCCCACAAAACCTCGCACGTGTTTTTACTCGACTAGCCTGCGGGATGCATCCTCTCGCACGTGTTTTTACTCGACTAGCCTGCGGGATGCATCCTCTCGCACGTGTTTTTGCTCGACTAGCCATGCGCATCCCAAAAAACCTGCACATGCGCATCCCAAAAAACCTGCGCATGCGCATCCCACAAGACCTGCGCATGCGCATCCCACAAAACCTCGCACGTGTTTGTGCTCGACTAGCCTGCGGGATGCATCCTCTCGCACGTGTTTGTGCTCGACTAGCCTGCGGGATGCATCCTCTCGCACGTGTTTGTGCTCGACTAGCCTGCGGGATGCATCCTCTCGCACGTGTTTTTACTCGACTAGCGGGCGGGATGCATCCTCTCGCACGTGTTTTTACTCGACTACCCTGATGGATGCATCCTCTCGCACGTGTTTTTGCTCGACTAGCCATGCGCATCCCAAAAAACCTGCGCATGCGCATCCCAAAAAACCTACGCATGCGCATCCCAAAAAACCTGCGCATGCGCATCCCACAAAACCTGCGCATGCGCATCCCACAAAACCTCGCACGTGTTTTTACTCGACTAGCCTGCGGGATGCATCCTCTCGCACGTGTTTTTACTCGACTAGCCTGCGGGATGCATCCTCTCGCACGTGTTTTTGCTCGACTAGCCATGCGCATCCCAAAAAACCTGCACATGCGCATCCCAAAAAACCTGCGCATGCGCATCCCACAAAACCTGCGCATGCGCATCCCACAAAACCTCGCACGTGTTTTTACTCGACTAGCCTGCGGGATGCATCCTCTCGCACGTGTTTTTGCTCGGCTAGCTTGCGGGATGTATCCTCTCGCACGTGTTTTTGCTCGACTAGCCATGCGCATCCCAAAAAACCTGCGCATGCGCATCCCACAAAACCTCGCACGTGTTTTTACTCGACTAGCCTGCGGGATGCATCCTCTCGCACGTGTTTTTACTCGACTAGCCTGCGGGATGCATCCTCTCGCACGTGTTTTTACTCGACTAGCCTGCGGGATGCATCGTCTCGCACGTGTTTTTACTCGACTAGCCTGCGGGATGCATCCTCTCGCACGTGTTTTTGCTCGACTAGCCATGCGCATCCCAAAAAACCTGCGCATGCGCATCCCAAAAAACCTGCGCATGCGCATCCCAAAAAATCTGCGCATGCGCATCCCACAAAACCTGCGCATGTGCATCCCACAAAACCTCGCACGTGTTTGTGCTCGACTAGACTGCGGGATGCATCCTTTCGCACGTGTTTTTACTCGACTAGCCTGCGGGATGCATCCTCTCGCACGTGTTTTTGCTCGACTAGCCTGCGGGATGCATCCTCTCGCACGTGTTTGTGCTCGACTAGCCTGCGGGATGCATCCTCTCGCACGTGTTTTTGCTCGACTAGCCAGTGCGCATCCCAAAAAACCTGCGCATGCGCATCCCAAAAAATCTGCGCATGCGCATCCCACAAAACCTGCGCATGCGCATCCCACAAAACCTGCGTATGCGCATCCCACAAAACCTCGCACGTGTTTTTACTCGACTAGCCTGCGGGATGCATCCTCTCGCACGTGTTTTTACTCGACTAGCCTGCGGGATGCATCCTCTCGCACGTGATTTTGCTCGGCTAGCTTGCGGGATGTATCCTCTCGCACGTGTTTTTGCTCGACTAGCCATGCGCATCCCAAAAAACCTGCGCATGCGCATCCCAAAAAAGCTGCGCATGCGCATCCCACAAAACCTCGCACGTGTTTTTACTCGACTAGCCTGCGGGATGCATCCTCTCGCACGTGTTTTTGCTCGACTAGCCATGCGCATCCCAAAAAACCTGCGCATGCGCATCCCAAAAAATCTGCGCATGCGCATCCCACAAAACCTGCGCATACGCATCCCACAAAACCTCGCACGTGTTTGTGCTCGACTAGCCTGCGGGATGCATCCTCTCGCACGTGTTTTTACTCGACTAGCCTGCGGGATGCATCCTCTCGCACGTGTTTTTACTCGACTACCCTGATGGATGCATCCTCTCGCACGTGTTTTTGCTCGACTAGCCATGCGCATCCCAAAAAACCTGCGCATGCGCATCCCAAAAAACCTACGCATGCGCATCCCAAAAAACCTGCGCATGCGCATACCACAAAACCTGCGCATGCGCATCCCACAAAACCTGCGCATGCGCATCCCACAAAACCTCGCACGTGTTTTTACTCGACTAGCCTGCGGGATGCATCCTCTCGCACGTGTTTTTACTCGACTAGCCTGCGGGATGCATCCTCTCGCACGTGTTTTTGCTCGACTAGCCATGCGCATCCCAAAAAACCTGCACATGCGCATCCCAAAAAACCTGCGCATGCGCATCCCACAAGACCTGCGCATGCGCATCCCACAAAACCTCGCACGTGTTTGTGCTCGACTAGCCTGCGGGATGCATCCTCTCGCACGTGTTTTTGCTCGACTAGCCTGCGGGATGCATCCTCTCGCACGTGTTTGTGCTCGACTAGCCTGCGGGATGTATCCTCTCGCACGTGTTTTTGCTCGACTAGCCAGTGCGCATCCCAAAAAACCTGCGCATGCGCATCCCAAAAAATCTGCGCATGCGCATCCCACAAAACCTCGCACGTGTTTGTGCTCGACTAGCCTGCGGGATGCATCCTCTCGCACGTGTTTGTGCTCGACTAGCCTGCGGGATGCATCCTCTCGCACGTGTTTGTGCTCGACTAGCCTGCGGGATGCATCCTCTCGCACATGTTTTTACTCGACTAGCCTGCGGGATGCATCCTCTCGCACGTGTTTTTACTCGACTACCCTGATGGATGCATCCTCTCGCACGTGTTTTTGCTCGACTAGCCATGCGCATCCCAAAAAACCTGCGCATGCGCATCCCAAAAAACCTACGCATGCGCATCCCAAAAAACCTGCGCATGCGCATCCCACAAAACCTGCGCATGCGCATCCCACAAAACCTGCGCATGCGCATCCCACAAAACCTCGCACGTGTTTTTACTCGACTAGCCTGCGGGATGCATCCTCTCGCACGTGTTTTTACTCGACTAGCCTGCGGGATGCATCCTCTCGCACGTGTTTTTGCTCGACTAGCCATGCGCATCCCAAAAAACCTGCACATGCGCATCCCAAAAAACCTGCGCATGCGCATCCCACAAAACCTGCGCATGCGCATCCCACAAAACCTCGCACGTGTTTTTACTCGACTAGCCTGCGGGATGCATCCTCTCGCACGTGTTTTTGCTCGGCTAGCTTGCGGGATGTATCCTCTCGCACGTGTTTTTGCTCGACTAGCCATGCGCATCCCAAAAAACCTGCGCATGCGCATCCCAAAAAACCTGCGCATGCGCATCCCAAAAAATCTGCGCATGCGCATCCCACAAAACCTGCGCATACGCATCCCACAAAACCTCGCACGTGTTTGTGCTCGACTAGCCTGCGGGATGCATCCTCTCGCACGTGTTTTTACTCGACTAGCCTGCGGGATGCATCCTCTCGCACGTGTTTGTGCTCGACTAGCCTGCGGGATGCATCCTCTCGCACGTGTTTTTACTCGACTAGCCTGCGGGATGCATCCTCTCGCACGTGTTTTTACTCGACTACCCTGATGGATGCATCCTCTCGCACGTGTTTTTGCTCGACTAGCCATGCGCATCCCAAAAAACCTGCGCATGCGCATCCCAAAAAACCTACGCATGCGCATCCCAAAAAACCTGCGCATGCGCATCCCACAAAACCTGCGCATGCGCATCCCACAAAACCTCGCACGTGTTTTTACTCGACTAGCCTGCGGGATGCATCCTCTCGCACGTGTTTTTACTCGACTAGCCTGCGGGATGCATCCTCTCGCACGTGTTTTTGCTCGACTAGCCATGCGCATCCCAAAAAACCTGCACATGCGCATCCCAAAAAACCTGCGCATGCGCATCCCACAAAACCTGCTCATGCGCATCCCACAAAACCTCGCACGTGTTTTTACTCGACTAGCCTGCGGGATGCATCCTCTCGCACGTGTTTTTGCTCGGCTAGCTTGCGGGATGTATCCTCTCGCACGTGTTTTTGCTCGACTAGCCATGCGCATCCCAAAAAACCTGCGCATGCGCATCCCACAAAACCTCGCACGTGTTTTTACTCGACTAGCCTGCGGGATGCATCCTCTCGCACGTGTTTTTACTCGACTAGCCTGCGGGATGCATCCTCTCGCACGTGTTTTTACTCGACTAGCCTGCGGGATGCATCGTCTCGCACGTGTTTTTACTCGACTAGCCTGCGGGATGCATCCTCTCGCACGTGTTTTTGCTCGACTAGCCATGCGCATCCCAAAAAACCTGCGCATGCGCATCCCAAAAAACCTGCGCATGCGCATCCCAAAAAATCTGCGCATGCGCATCCCACAAAACCTGCGCATGTGCATCCCACAAAACCTCGCACGTGTTTGTGCTCGACTAGACTGCGGGATGCATCCTTTCGCACGTGTTTTTACTCGACTAGCCTGCGGGATGCATCCTCTCGCACGTGTTTTTGCTCGACTAGCCTGCGGGATGCATCCTCTCGCACGTGTTTGTGCTCGACTAGCCTGCGGGATGCATCCTCTCGCACGTGTTTTTGCTCGACTAGCCAGTGCGCATCCCAAAAAACCTGCGCATGCGCATCCCAAAAAATCTGCGCATGCGCATCCCACAAAACCTGCGCATGCGCATCCCACAAAACCTGCGTATGCGCATCCCACAAAACCTCGCACGTGTTTTTACTCGACTAGCCTGCGGGATGCATCCTCTCGCACGTGTTTTTACTCGACTAGCCTGCGGGATGCATCCTCTCGCACGTGTTTTTACTCGACTAGCCTGCGGGATGCATCGTCTCGCACGTGTTTTTACTCGACTAGCCTGCGGGATGCATCCTCTCGCACGTGTTTTTGCTCGACTAGCCATGCGCATCCCAAAAAACCTGCGCATGCGCATCCCAAAAAATCTGCGCATGCGCATCCCACAAAACCTGCGCATACGCATCCCACAAAACCTCGCACGTGTTTGTGCTCGACTAGCCTGCGGGATGCATCCTCTCGCACGTGTTTTTACTCGACTAGCCTGCGGGATGCATCCTCTCGCACGTGTTTTTACTCGACTACCCTGATGGATGCATCCTCTCGCACGTGTTTTTGCTCGACTAGCCATGCGCATCCCAAAAAACCTGCGCATGCGCATCCCAAAAAACCTACGCATGAGCATCCCAAAAAACCTGCGCATGCGCATACCACAAAACCTGCGCATGCGCATCCCACAAAACCTGCGCATGCGCATCCCACAAAACCTCGCACGTGTTTTTACTCGACTAGCCTGCGGGATGCATCCTCTCGCACGTGTTTTTACTCGACTAGCCTGCGGGATGCATCCTCTCGCACGTGTTTTTGCTCGACTAGCCTGCGGGATGCATCCTCTCGCACGTGTTTGTGCTCGACTAGCCTGCGGGATGTATCCTCTCGCACGTGTTTTTGCTCGACTAGCCAGTGCGCATCCCAAAAAACCTGCGCATGCGCATCCCAAAAAATCTGCGCATGCGCATCCCACAAAACCTCGCACGTGTTTGTGCTCGACTAGCCTGCGGGATGCATCCTCTCGCACGTGTTTGTGCTCGACTAGCCTGCGGGATGCATCCTCTCGCACGTGTTTGTGCTCGACTAGCCTGCGGGATGCATCCTCTCGCACGTGTTTTTACTCGACTAGCCTGCGGGATGCATCCTCTCGCACGTGTTTTTACTCGACTACCCTGATGGATGCATCCTCTCGCACGTGTTTTTGCTCGACTAGCCATGCGCATCCCAAAAAACCTGCGCATGCGCATCCCAAAAAACCTACGCATGCGCATCCCAAAAAACATGCGCATGCGCATCCCACAAAACCTGCGCATGCGCATCCCACAAAACCTGCGCATGCGCATCCCACAAAACCTCGCACGTGTTTTTACTCGACTAGCCTGCGGGATGCATCCTCTCGCACGTGTTTTTACTCGACTAGCCTGCGGGATGCATCCTCTCGCACGTGTTTTTGCTCGACTAGCCATGCGCATCCCAAAAAACCTGCACATGCGCATCCCAAAAAACCTGCGCATGCGCATCCCACAAAACCTGCGCATGCGCATCCCACAAAACCTCGCACGTGTTTTTACTCGACTAGCCTGCGGGATGCATCCTCTCGCACGTGTTTTTGCTCGGCTAGCTTGCGGGATGTATCCTCTCGCACGTGTTTTTGCTCGACTAGCCATGCGCATCCCAAAAAACCTGCGCATGCGCATCCCACAAAACCTCGCACGTGTTTTTACTCGACTAGCCTGCGGGATGCATCCTCTCGCACGTGTTTTTACTCGACTAGCCTGCGGGATGCATCCTCTCGCACGTGTTTTTACTCGACTAGCCTGCGGGATGCATCGTCTCGCACGTGCTTTTACTCGACTAGCCTGCGGGATGCATCCTCTCGCACGTGTTTTTGCTCGACTAGCCATGCGCATCCCAAAAAACCTGCGCATGCGCATCCCAAAAAACCTGCGCATGCGCATCCCAAAAAATCTGCGCATGCGCATCCCACAAAACCTGCGCATGTGCATCCCACAAAACCTCGCACGTGTTTGTGCTCGACTAGACTGCGGGATGCATCCTTTCGCACGTGTTTTTACTCG
This sequence comes from Lasioglossum baleicum, assembly GCF_051020765.1. Taxonomy (NCBI): domain Eukaryota; kingdom Metazoa; phylum Arthropoda; class Insecta; order Hymenoptera; family Halictidae; genus Lasioglossum; species Lasioglossum baleicum. The sequence continues at coordinate 193,638 of NW_027469177.1, forward strand.
ACTAGCCTGCGGGATGCATCCTCTCGCACGTGTTTTTGCTCGACTAGCCTGCGGGATGCATCCTCTCGCACGTGTTTGTGCTCGACTAGCCTGCGGGATGCATCCTCTCGCACGTGTTTTTGCTCGACTAGCCAGTGCGCATCCCAAAAAACCTGCGCATGCGCATCCCAAAAAATCTGCGCATGCGCATCCCACAAAACCTGCGCATGCGCATCCCACAAAACCTCGCACGTGTTTTTACTCGACTAGCCTGCGGGATGCATCCTCTCGCACGTGTTTTTACTCGACTAGCCTGCGGGATGCATCCTCTCGCACGTGTTTTTGCTCGACTAGCCATGCGCATCCCAAAAAACCTGCACATGCGCATCCCAAAAAACCTGCGCATGCGCATCCCACAAAACCTCGCACGTGTTTTTACTCGACTAGCCTGCGGGATGCATCCTCTCGCACGTGATTTTGCTCGGCTAGCTTGCGGGATGTATCCTCTCGCACGTGTTTTTGCTCGACTAGCCATGCGCATCCCAAAAAACCTGCGCATGCGCATCCCAAAAAAGCTGCGCATGCGCATCCCACAAAACCTCGCACGTGTTTTTACTCGACTAGCCTGCGGGATGCATCCTCTCGCACGTGTTTTTACTCGACTAGCCTGCGGGATGCATCCTCTCGCACGTGTTTTTACTCGACTAGCCTGCGGGATGCATCGTCTCGCACGTGTTTTTACTCGACTAGCCTGCGGGATGCATCCTCTCGCACGTGTTTTTGCTCGACTAGCCATGCGCATCCCAAAAAACCTGCGCATGCGCATCCCAAAAAATCTGCGCATGCGCATCCCACAAAACCTGCGCATACGCATCCCACAAAACCTCGCACGTGTTTGTGCTCGACTAGCCTGCGGGATGCATCCTTTCGCACGTGTTTTTACTCGACTAGCCTGCGGGATGCATACTCTCGCACGTGTTTTTGCTCGACTAGCCTGCGGGATGCATCCTCTCGCACGTGTTTTTGCTCGACTAGCCATGCGCATCCCAAAAAACCTGCGCATGCGCATCCCAAAAAATCTGCGCATGCGCATCCCACAAAACCTGCGCATGTGCATCCCACAAAACCTCGCACGTGTTTGTGCTCGACTAGACTGCGGGATGCATCCTTTCGCACGTGTTTTTACTCGACTAGCCTGCGGGATGCATCCTCTCGCACGTGTTTTTGCTCGACTAGCCTGCGGGATGCATCCTCTCGCACGTGTTTGTGCTCGACTAGCCTGCGGGATGCATCCTCTCGCACGTGTTTTTGCTCGACTAGCCATGCGCATCCCAAAAAACCTGCACATGCGCATCCCAAAAAACCTGCGCATGCGCATCCCACAAAACCTGCGCATGCGCATCCCACAAAACCTCGCACGTGTTTTTACTCGACTAGCCTGCGGGATGCATCCTCTCGCACGTGTTTTTGCTCGGCTAGCTTGCGGGATGTATCCTCTCGCACGTGTTTTTGCTCGACTAGCCATGCGCATCCCAAAAAACCTGCGCATGCGCATCCCACAAAACCTCGCACGTGTTTTTACTCGACTAGCCTGCGGGATGCATCCTCTCGCACGTGTTTTTACTCGACTAGCCTGCGGGATGCATCCTCTCGCACGTGTTTTTACTCGACTAGCCTGCGGGATGCATCGTCTCGCACGTGCTTTTACTCGACTAGCCTGCGGGATGCATCCTCTCGCACGTGTTTTTGCTCGACTAGCCATGCGCATCCCAAAAAACCTGCGCATGCGCATCCCAAAAAACCTGCGCATGCGCATCCCAAAAAATCTGCGCATGCGCATCCCACAAAACCTGCGCATGTGCATCCCACAAAACCTCGCACGTGTTTGTGCTCGACTAGACTGCGGGATGCATCCTTTCGCACGTGTTTTTACTCGACTAGCCTGCGGGATGCATCCTCTCGAACGTGTTTTTGCTCGACTAGCCTGCGGGATGCATCCTCTCGCACGTGTTTGTGCTCGACTAGCCTGCGGGATGCATCCTCTCGCACGTGTTTTTGCTCGACTAGCCAGTGCGCATCCCAAAAAACCTGCGCATGCGCATCCCAAAAAATCTGCGCATGCGCATCCCACAAAACCTGCGCATGCGCATCCCACAAAACCTGCGTATGCGCATCCCACAAAACCTCGCACGTGTTTTTACTCGACTAGCCTGCGGGATGCATCCTCTCGCACGTGTTTTTACTCGACTAGCCTGCGGGATGCATCCTCTCGCACGTGTTTTTGCTCGACTAGCCATGCGCATCCCAAAAAACCTGCACATGCGCATCCCAAAAAACCTGCGCATGCGCATCCCACAAAACCTCGCACGTGTTTTTACTCGACTAGCCTGCGGGATGCATCCTCTCGCACGTGATTTTGCTCGGCTAGCTTGCGGGATGTATCCTCTCGCACGTGTTTTTGCTCGACTAGCCATGCGCATCCCAAAAAACCTGCGCATGCGCATCCCAAAAAAGCTGCGCATGCGCATCCCACAAAACCTCGCACGTGTTTTTACTCGACTAGCCTGCGGGATGCATCCTCTCGCACGTGTTTTTACTCGACTAGCCTGCGGGATGCATCCTCTCGCACGTGTTTTTACTCGACTAGCCTGCGGGATGCATCGTCTCGCACGTGTTTTTACTCGACTAGCCTGCGGGATGCATCCTCTCGCACGTGTTTTTGCTCGACTAGCCATGCGCATCCCAAAAAACCTGCGCATGCGCATCCCAAAAAATCTGCGCATGCGCATCCCACAAAACCTGCGCATACGCATCCCACAAAACCTCGCACGTGTTTGTGCTCGACTAGCCTGCGGGATGCATCCTTTCGCACGTGTTTTTACTCGACTAGCCTGCGGGATGCATACTCTCGCACGTGTTTTTGCTCGACTAGCCAGCGGGATGCATCCTCTCGCACGTGTTTTTGCTCGACTAGCCATGCGCATCCCAAAAAACCTGCGCATGCGCATCCCAAAAAATCTGCGCATGCGCATCCCACAAAACCTGCGCATGTGCATCCCACAAAACCTCGCACGTGTTTGTGCTCGACTAGACTGCGGGATGCATCCTTTCGCACGTGTTTTTACTCGACTAGCCTGCGGGATGCATCCTCTCGCACGTGTTTTTGCTCGACTAGCCTGCGGGATGCATCCTCTCGCACGTGTTTGTGCTCGACTAGCCTGCGGGATGCATCCTCTCGCACGTGTTTTTACTCGACTAGCCTGCGGGATGCATCCTCTCGCACGTGTTTTTACTCGACTACCCTGATGGATGCATCCTCTCGCACGTGTTTTTGCTCGACTAGCCATGCGCATCCCAAAAAACCTGCGCATGCGCATCCCAAAAAACCTGCGCATGCGCATCCCACAAAACCTCGCACGTGTTTTTACTCGCCTAGCCTGCGGGATGCATCCTCTCGCACGTGTTTTTACTCGACTAGCCTGCGGGATGCATCCTCTCGCACGTGTTTTTGCTCGACTAGCCATGCGCATCCCAAAAAACCTGCACATGCGCATCCCAAAAAACCTGCGCATGCGCATCCCACAAGACCTGCGCATGCGCATCCCACAAAACCTCGCACGTGTTTTTACTCGACTAGCCTGCGGGATGCATCCTCTCGCACGTGTTTTTACTCGACTACCCTGCGGGATGCATCCTCTCGCACGTGTTTTTGCTCGACTAGCCATGCGCATCCCAAAAAACCAGCGCATGCGCATCCCAAAAAACCTGCGCATGCGCATCCCAATAAACCTGCGCATGCGCATCCCACAAAACCTGCGTATGCGCATCCCACAAAACCTCGCACGTGTTTTTACTCGACTAGCCTGCGGGATGCATCCTCTCGCACGTGTTTTTACTCGACTAGCCTGCGGGATGCATCCTCTCGCACGTGTTTTTGCTCGACTAGCCATGCGCATCCCAAAAAACCTGCGCATGCGCATCCCAAAAAATCTGCGCATGCGCATCCCACAAAACCTGCGCATGTGCATCCCACAAAACCTCGCACGTGTTTGTGCTCGACTAGACTGCGGGATGCATCCTTTCGCACGTGTTTTTACTCGACTAGCCTGCGGGATGCATCCTCTCGCACGTGTTTTTGCTCGACTAGCCTGCGGGATGCATCCTCTCGCACGTGTTTGTGCTCGACTAGCCTGCGGGATGCATCCTCTCGCACGTGTTTTTGCTCGACTAGCCATGCGCATCCCAAAAAACCTGCACATGCGCATCCCAAAAAACCTGCGCATGCGCATCCCACAAAACCTGCGCATGCGCATCCCACAAAACCTCGCACGTGTTTTTACTCGACTAGCCTGCGGGATGCATCCTCTCGCACGTGTTTTTGCTCGGCTAGCTTGCGGGATGTATCCTCTCGCACGTGTTTTTGCTCGACTAGCCATGCGCATCCCAAAAAACCTGCGCATGCGCATCCCACAAAACCTCGCACGTGTTTTTACTCGACTAGCCTGCGGGATGCATCCTCTCGCACGTGTTTTTACTCGACTAGCCTGCGGGATGCATCCTCTCGCACGTGTTTTTACTCGACTAGCCTGCGGGATGCATCGTCTCGCACGTGCTTTTACTCGACTAGCCTGCGGGATGCATCCTCTCGCACGTGTTTTTGCTCGACTAGCCATGCGCATCCCAAAAAACCTGCGCATGCGCATCCCAAAAAACCTGCGCATGCGCATCCCAAAAAATCTGCGCATGCGCATCCCACAAAACCTGCGCATGTGCATCCCACAAAACCTCGCACGTGTTTGTGCTCGACTAGACTGCGGGATGCATCCTTTCGCACGTGTTTTTACTCGACTAGCCTGCGGGATGCATCCTCTCGAACGTGTTTTTGCTCGACTAGCCTGCGGGATGCATCCTCTCGCACGTGTTTGTGCTCGACTAGCCTGCGGGATGCATCCTCTCGCACGTGTTTTTGCTCGACTAGCCAGTGCGCATCCCAAAAAACCTGCGCATGCGCATCCCAAAAAATCTGCGCATGCGCATCCCACAAAACCTGCGCATGCGCATCCCACAAAACCTGCGTATGCGCATCCCACAAAACCTCGCACGTGTTTTTACTCGACTAGCCTGCGGGATGCATCCTCTCGCACGTGTTTTTACTCGACTAGCCTGCGGGATGCATCCTCTCGCACGTGTTTTTGCTCGACTAGCCATGCGCATCCCAAAAAACCTGCACATGCGCATCCCAAAAAACCTGCGCATGCGCATCCCACAAAACCTCGCACGTGTTTTTACTCGACTAGCCTGCGGGATGCATCCTCTCGCACGTGATTTTGCTCGGCTAGCTTGCGGGATGTATCCTCTCGCACGTGTTTTTGCTCGACTAGCCATGCGCATCCCAAAAAACCTGCGCATGCGCATCCCAAAAAAGCTGCGCATGCGCATCCCACAAAACCTCGCACGTGTTTTTACTCGACTAGCCTGCGGGATGCATCCTCTCGCACGTGTTTTTACTCGACTAGCCTGCGGGATGCATCCTCTCGCACGTGTTTTTACTCGACTAGCCTGCGGGATGCATCGTCTCGCACGTGTTTTTACTCGACTAGCCTGCGGGATGCATCCTCTCGCACGTGTTTTTGCTCGACTAGCCATGCGCATCCCAAAAAACCTGCGCATGCGCATCCCAAAAAATCTGCGCATGCGCATCCCACAAAACCTGCGCATACGCATCCCACAAAACCTCGCACGTGTTTGTGCTCGACTAGCCTGCGGGATGCATCCTTTCGCACGTGTTTTTACTCGACTAGCCTGCGGGATGCATACTCTCGCACGTGTTTTTGCTCGACTAGCCAGCGGGATGCATCCTCTCGCACGTGTTTTTGCTCGACTAGCCATGCGCATCCCAAAAAACCTGCGCATGCGCATCCCAAAAAATCTGCGCATGCGCATCCCACAAAACCTGCGCATGTGCATCCCACAAAACCTCGCACGTGTTTGTGCTCGACTAGACTGCGGGATGCATCCTTTCGCACGTGTTTTTACTCGACTAGCCTGCGGGATGCATCCTCTCGCACGTGTTTTTGCTCGACTAGCCTGCGGGATGCATCCTCTCGCACGTGTTTGTGCTCGACTAGCCTGCGGGATGCATCCTCTCGCACGTGTTTTTACTCGACTAGCCTGCGGGATGCATCCTCTCGCACGTGTTTTTACTCGACTACCCTGATGGATGCATCCTCTCGCACGTGTTTTTGCTCGACTAGCCATGCGCATCCCAAAAAACCTGCGCATGCGCATCCCAAAAAACCTGCGCATGCGCATCCCACAAAACCTCGCACGTGTTTTTACTCGCCTAGCCTGCGGGATGCATCCTCTCGCACGTGTTTTTACTCGACTAGCCTGCGGGATGCATCCTCTCGCACGTGTTTTTGCTCGACTAGCCATGCGCATCCCAAAAAACCTGCACATGCGCATCCCAAAAAACCTGCGCATGCGCATCCCACAAGACCTGCGCATGCGCATCCCACAAAACCTCGCACGTGTTTTTACTCGACTAGCCTGCGGGATGCATCCTCTCGCACGTGTTTTTACTCGACTACCCTGCGGGATGCATCCTCTCGCACGTGTTTTTGCTCGACTAGCCATGCGCATCCCAAAAAACCAGCGCATGCGCATCCCAAAAAACCTGCGCATGCGCATCCCAATAAACCTGCGCATGCGCATCCCACAAAACCTGCGTATGCGCATCCCACAAAACCTCGCACGTGTTTTTACTCGACTAGCCTGCGGGATGCATCCTCTCGCACGTGTTTTTACTCGACTAGCCTGCGGGATGCATCCTCTCGCACGTGTTTTTGCTCGACTAGCCATGCGCACCCAAAAAACCTGCACATGCGCATCCCAAAAAACCTGCGCATGCGCATCCCACAAAACCTCGCACGTGTTTTTACTCGACTAGCCTGCGGGATGCATCCTCTCGCACGTGTTTTTGCTCGGCTAGCTTGCGGGATGCATCCTCTCGCACGTGTTTTTACTCGACTAGCCTGCGGGATGCATCGTCTCGCACGTGTTTTTACTCGACTAGCCTGCGGGATGCATCCTCTCGCACGTGTTTTTGCTCGACTAGCCATGCGCATCCCAAAAAACCTGCGCATGCGCATCCCAAAAAATCTGCGCATGCGCATCCCACAAAACCTGCGCATGCGCATCCCACAAAACCTCGCACGTGTTTGTGCTCGACTAGCCTGCGGGATGCATCCTTTCGTACGTGTTTTTACTCGACTAGCCTGCGGGATGCATACTCTCGCACGTGTTTTTGCTCGACTAGCCTGCGGGATGCATCCTCTCGCACGTGTTTTTGCTCGACTAGCCATGCGCATCCCAAAAAACCTGCGCATGCGCATCCCAAAAAATCTGCGCATGCGCATCCCACAAAACCTGCGCATGTGCATCCCACAAAACCTCGCACGTGTTTGTGCTCGACTAGACTGCGGGATGCATCCTTTCGCACGTGTTTTTACTCGACTAGCCTGCGGGATGCATCCTCTCGCACGTGTTTTTGCTCGACTAGCCTGCGGGATGCATCCTCTCGCACGTGTTTGTGCTCGACTAGCCTGCGGGATGCATCCTCTCGCACGTGTTTTTGCTCGACTAGCCAGTGCGCATCCCAAAAAACCTGCGCATGCGCATCCCAAAAAATCTGCGCATGCGCATCCCACAAAACCTGCGCATGCGCATCCCACAAAACCTCGCACGTGTTTGTGCTCGACTAGACTGCGGGATGCATCCTTTCGCACGTGTTTTTACTCGACTAGCCTGCGGGATGCATCCTCTCGCACGTGTTTTTGCTCGACTAGCCTGCGGGATGCATCCTCTCGCACGTGTTTGTGCTCGACTAGCCTGCGGGATGCATCCTCTCGCACGTGTTTTTGCTCGACTAGCCAGTGCGCATCCCAAAAAACCTGCGCATGCGCATCCCAAAAAACCTGTGCATGCGCATCCCACAAAACCTGCGCATGCGCATCCCACAAAACCTCGCACGTGTTTTTACTCGACTAGCCTGCGGGATGCATCCTCTCGCACGTGTTTTTGCTCGGCTAGCCTGCGGGATGCATTCTCTCGCACGTGTTTTTGCTCGACTAGCCATGCGCATCCCAAAAAACCTGCGCATGCGCATCCCAAAAAACCTGCGCATGCGCATCCCACAAAACCTCGCACGTGTTTTTACTCGACTAGCCTGCGGGATGCATCCTCTCGCACGTGTTTTTACTCGACTAGCCTGCGGGATGCATCCTTTCGCACGTGTTTTTACTCGACTAGCCTGCGGGATGCATCGTCTCGCACGTGTTTTTACTCGACTAGCCTGCGGGATGCATCCTCTCGCACGTGTTTTTCCTCGACTAGCCATGCGCATCCCAAAAAACCTGCGCATGCGCATCCCAAAAAATCTGCGCATGCGCATCCCACAAAACCTCGCACGTGTTTGTGCTCGACTAGCCTGCGGGATGCATCCTTTCGCACGTGTTTTTACTCGACTAGCCTGCGGGATGCATACTCTCGCACGTGTGTTTGCTCGACTAGCCATGCGCATCCCAAAAAACCTGCGCATGCGCATCCCAAAAAATCTGCGCATGCGCATCCCACAAAACCTGCGCATGCGCATCCCACAAAACCTCGCACGTGTTTGTGCTCGACTAGACTGCGGGATGCATCCTTTCGCACGTGTTTTTACTCGACTAGCCTGCGGGATGCATCCTCTCGCACGTGTTTTTGCTCGACTAGCCTGCGGGATGCATCCTCTCGCACGTGTTTGTGCTCGACTAGCCTGCGGGATGCATCCTCTCGCACGTGTTTTTGCTCGACTAGCCAGTGCGCATCCCAAAAAACCTGCGCGTGCGCATCCCAAAAAATCTGCGCATGCGCATCCCACAAAACCTGCGCATGCGCATCCCACAAAACCTCGCACGTGTTTGTGCTCGACTAGACTGCGGGATGCATCCTCTCGCACGTGTTTTTACTCGACTAGCCTGCGGGATGCATCCTCTCGCACGTGTTTTTGCTCGACTAGCCATGCGCACCCAAAAAACCTGCACATGCGCATCCCACAAAACCTGCGTATGCGCATCCCACAAAACCTCGCACGTGTTTTTACTCGACTAGCCTGCGGGATGCATCCTCTCGCACGTGTTTTTACTCGACTAGCCTGCGGGATGCATCCTCTCGCACGTGTTTTTGCTCGACTAGCCATGCGCACCCAAAAAACCTGCACATGCGCATCCCAAAAAACCTGCGCATGCGCATCCCACAAAACCTCGCACGTGTTTTTACTCGACTAGCCTGCGGGATGCATCCTCTCGCACGTGTTTTTGCTCGGCTAGCTTGCGGGATGCATCCTCTCGCACGTGTTTTTACTCGACTAGCCTGCGGGATGCATCGTCTCGCACGTGTTTTTACTCGACTAGCCTGCGGGATGCATCCTCTCGCACGTGTTTTTGCTCGACTAGCCATGCGCATCCCAAAAAACCTGCGCATGCGCATCCCAAAAAATCTGCGCATGCGCATCCCACAAAACCTGCGCATGCGCATCCCACAAAACCTCGCACGTGTTTGTGCTCGACTAGCCTGCGGGATGCATCCTTTCGTACGTGTTTTTACTCGACTAGCCTGCGGGATGCATACTCTCGCACGTGTTTTTGCTCGACTAGCCTGCGGGATGCATCCTCTCGCACGTGTTTTTGCTCGACTAGCCATGCGCATCCCAAAAAACCTGCGCATGCGCATCCCAAAAAATCTGCGCATGCGCATCCCACAAAACCTGCGCATGTGCATCCCACAAAACCTCGCACGTGTTTGTGCTCGACTAGACTGCGGGATGCATCCTTTCGCACGTGTTTTTACTCGACTAGCCTGCGGGATGCATCCTCTCGCAAGTGTTTTTGCTCGACTAGCCTGCGGGATGCATCCTCTCGCACGTGTTTGTGCTCGACTAGCCTGCGGGATGCATCCTCTCGCACGTGTTTTTGCTCGACTAGCCAGTGCGCATCCCAAAAAACCTGCGCATGCGCATCCCAAAAAATCTGCACATGCGCATCCCATAAAACCTGCGCATGCGCATCCCAAAAAACCTCGCACGTGTTTGTGCTCGACTAGACTGCGGGATGCATCCTTTCGCACGTGTTTTTACTCGACTTGCCTGCGGGATGCATCCTCTCGCACGTGTTTTTGCTCGACTAGCCTGCGGGATGCATCCTCTCGCACGTGTTTGTGCTCGACTAGCCTGCGGGATGCATCCTCTCGCACGTGTTTTTACTCGACTAGCCTGCGGGATGCATCCTCTCGCACGTGTTTTTACTCGACTAGCCTGCGGGATGCATCCTCTCGCACGTGTTTTTGCTCGACTAGCCATGCGCATCCCAAAAAACCTGCGCATGCGCATCCCAAAAAACCTGCGCATGCGCATCCCACAAAACCTGCGCATGCGCATCCCACAAAACCTCGCACGTGTTTTTACTCGACTAGCCTGCGGGATGCATCCTCTCGCACGTGTTTTTACTCGACTAGCCTGCGGGATGCATCCTCTCGCACGTGTTTTTGCTCGACTAGCCATGCGCATCCCAAAAAACCTACACATGCGCATCCCAAAAAAACCTGCGCATGCGCATCCCACAAAACCTGCGCATGCGCATCCCACAAAACCTCGCACGTGTTTTTACTCGACTAGCCTGCGGGATGCATCCTCTCGCACGTGTTTTTACTGGACTAGCCTGCGGGATGCATCCTCTCGCACGTGTTTTTACTCGACTACCCTGCGGGATGCATCCTCTCGCACGTGTTTTTGCTCGACTAGCCATGCGCATCCCAAAAAACCTGCGCATGCGCATCCCAAAAAACCTGCGCATGCGCATCCCAAAAAACCTGCGCATGCGCATCCCACAAAACCTGCGTATGCGCATCCCACAAAACCTCGCACGTGTTTTTACTCGACTAGCCTGCTGGATGCATCCTCTCGCACGTGTTTTTACTCGGCTAGCCTGCGGGATGCATCCTCTCGCACGTGTTTTTGCTCGACTAGCCATGCGCATCCCAAAAAACCTGCACATGCGCATCCCAAAAAACCTGCGCATGCGCATCCCAAAAAACCTGCGCATGCGCATCCCAAAAAACCTGCGCATGCGCATCCCACAAAACCTGCGTATGCGCATCCCACAAAACCTCGCACGTGTTTTTACTCGACTAGCCTGCGGGATGCATCCTCTCGCACGTGTTTTTACTCGACTACCCTGCGGGATGCATCCTCTCGCACGTGTTTTTGCTCGACTAGCCATGCGCATCCCAAAAAACCTGCGCATGCGCATCCCAAAAAACCTGCGCATGCGCATCCCACAAAACCTCGCACGTGTTTTTACTCGACTAGCCTGCGGGATGCATCCTCTCGCACGTGTTTTTACTCGACTAGCCTGCGGGATGCATCCTCTCGCACGTGTTTTTACTCGACTAGCCTGCGGGATGCATCGTCTCGCACGTGTTTTTACTCGACTAGCCTGCGGGATGCATCCTTTCGCACGTGTTTGTGCTCGACTAGACTGCGGGATGCATCCTTTCGCACGTGTTTTTACTCGACTTGCCTGCGGAATGCATCCTCTCGCACGTGTTTTTGCTCGACTAGCCTGCGGGATGCATCCTCTCGCACGTGTTTGTGCTCGACTAGCCTGCGGGATGCATCCTCTCGCACGTGTTTTTACTCGACTAGCCTGCGGGATGCATCCTCTCGCACGTGGTTTTGCTCGACTAGCCTGCGGGATGCATCCTCTCGCACGTGTTTTTGCTCGACTAGCCTGCGGGATGCATCCTCTCGCACGTGTTTTTACTCGACTAGCCTGCGGGATGCATCCTCTCGCACGTGTTTTTACTCGACTACCCTGATGGATGCATCCTCTCGCACGTGTTTTTGCTCGACTAGCCATGCGCATCCCAAAAAACCTGCGCATGCGCATCCCACAAAACCTCGCACGTGTTTTTACTCGACTAGCCTGCGGGATGCATCCTCTCGCACGTGTTTTTGCTCGACTAGCCATGCGCATCCCAAAAAACCTGCACATGCGCATCCCAAAAAACCTGCGCATGCGCATCCCACAAAACCTGCGCATGCGCATCCCACAAAACCTCGCACGTGTTTTTACTCGACTAGCCTGCGGGATGCATCCTCTCGCACGTGTTTTTACTGGACTAGCCTGCGGGATGCATCCTCTCGCACGTGTTTTTACTCGACTACCCTGCGGGATGCATCCTCTCGCACGTGTTTTTGCTCGACTAGCCATGCGCATCCCAAAAAACCTGCGCATGCGCATCCCAAAAAACCTGCGCATGCGCATCCCACAAAACCTCGCACGTGTTTTTACTCGACTAGCCTGCTGGATGCATCCTCTCGCACGTGTTTTTACTCGGCTAGCCTGCGGGATGCATCCTCTCGCACGTGTTTTTGCTCGACTAGCCATGCGCATCCCAAAAAACCTGCACATGCGCATCCCAAAAAACCTGCCCATGCGCATCCCACAAAACCTGCGCATGCGCATCCCACAAAACCTCGCACGTGTTTTTACTCGACTGGCCTGCGGGATGCATCCTCTCGCACGTGTTTTTGCTCGGCTAGCCTGCGGGATGCATCCTCTCGCACGTGTTTTTGCTCGACTAGCCATGCGCATCCCAAAAAACCTGCGCATGCGCATCCCAAAAAACCTGCGCATGCGCATCCCACAAAACCTCGCACGTGTTTTTACTCGACTAGCCTGCGGGATGCATCCTCTCGCACGTGTTTTTACTCGACTAGCCTGCGGGATGCATCCTCTCGCACGTGTTTTTACTCGACTAGCCTGCGGGATGCATCGTCTCGCACGTGTTTTTACTCGACTAGCCTGCGGGATGCATCCTCTCGCACGTCTTTGTGCTCGACTAGCCTGCGGGATGCATCCTCTCGCACGTGTTTTTGCTCGACTAGCCTGCGGGATGCATCCTCTCGCACGTGTTTTTGCTCGACTAGCCTGCGGGATGCATCCTCTCGCACGTGTTTTTACTCGACTAGCCTGCGGGATGCATCCTCTCGCACGTGTTTTTGCTCGACTAGCCAGTGCGCATCCCAAAAAACCTGCGCATGCGCATCCCAAAAAATCTGCGCATGCGCATCCCACAATACCTGCGCATGCGCATCCCACAAAACCTCGCACGTGTTTGTGCTCGACTAGACTGCGGGATGCATCCTTTCGCACGTGTTTTTACTCGACTAGCCTGCGGGATGCATCCTCTCGCACGTGTTTTTGCTCGACTAGCCTGCGGGATGCATCCTCTCGCACGTGTTTGTGCTCGACTAGCCTGCGGGATGCATCCTCTCGCACGTGTTTTTGCTCGACTAGCCAGTGCGCATCCCAAAAAACCTGCGCATGCGCATCCCAAAAAATCTGCGCATGCGCATCCCATAAAACCTGCGCATGCGCATCCCACAAAACCTCGCACGTGTTTGTGCTCGACTAGACTGCGGGATGCATCCTTTCGCACGTGTTTTTACTCGACTTGCCTGCGGGATGCATCCTCTCGCACGTGTTTTTGTTCGACTAGCCTGCGGGATGCATCCTCTCGCACGTGTTTGTGCTCGACTAGCCTGCGGGATGCATCCTCTCGCACGTGTTTTTACTCGACTAGCCTGCGGGATGCATCCTCTCGCACGTGTTTTTGCTCGACTAGCCTGCGGGATGCATCCTCTCGCACGTGTTTTTGCTCGACTAGCCTGCGGGATGCATCCTCTCGCACGTGTTTTTACTCGACTAGCCTGCGGGAGGCATCCTCACGCACGTGTTTTTACTCGACTACCCTGATGGATGCATCCTCTCGCACGTGTTTTTGCTCGACTAGCCATGCGCATCCCAAAAAACCTGCGCATGCGCATCCCAAAAAACCTGCGCATGCGCATCCCACAAAACCTGCGCATGCGCATCCCACAAAACCTCGCACGTGTTTTTACTCGACTAGCCTGCGGGATGCATCCTCTCGCACGTGTTTTTACTCGACTAGCCTGCGGGATGCATCCTCTCGCACGTGTTTTTGCTCGACTAGCCATGCGCATCCCAAAAAACCTACACATGCGCATCCCAAAAAAACCTGCGCATGCGCATCCCACAAAACCTGCGCATGCGCATCCCACAAAACCTCGCACGTGTTTTTACTCGACTAGCCTGCGGGATGCATCCTCTCGCACGTGTTTTTACTGGACTAGCCTGCGGGATGCATCCTCTCGCACGTGTTTTTACTCGACTACCCTGCGGGATGCATCCTCTCGCACGTGTTTTTGCTCGACTAGCCATGCGCATCCCAAAAAACCTGCGCATGCGCATCCCAAAAAACCTGCGCATGCGCATCCCACAAAACCTCGCACGTGTTTTTACTCGACTAGCCTGCGGGATGCATCCTCTCGCACGTGTTTTTACTCGACTAGCCTGCGGGATGCATCCTCTCGCACGTGTTTTTACTCGACTAGCCTGCGGGATGCATCGTCTCGCACGTGTTTTTACTCGACTAGCCTGCGGGATGCATCCTCTCGCACGTGTTTTTGCTCGACTAGCCATGCGCATCCCAAAAAACCTGCGCATGCGCATCCCAAAAAATCTGCGCATGCGCATCCCACAAAACCTGCGCATGTGCATCCCACAAAACCTCGCACGTGTTTGTGCTCGACTAGACTGCGGGATGCATCCTTTCGCACGTGTTTTTACTCGACTAGCCTGCGGGATGCATCCTCTCGCACGTGTTTTTGCTCGACTAGCCTGCGGGATGCATCCTCTCGCACGTCTTTGTGCTCGACTAGCCTGCGGGATGCATCCTCTCGCACGTGTTTTTGCTCGACTAGCCAGTGCGCATCCCAAAAAACCTGCGCATGCGCATCCCAAAAAATCTGCGCATGCGCATCCCACAATACCTGCGCATGCGCATCCCACAAAACCTCGCACGTGTTTGTGCTCGACTAGACTGCGGGATGCATCCTTTCGCACGTGTTTTTACTCGACTAGCCTGCGGGATGCATCCTCTCGCACGTGTTTTTGCTCGACTAGCCTGCGGGATGCATCCTCTCGCACGTGTTTGTGCTCGACTAGCCTGCGGGATGCATCCTCTCGCACGTGTTTTTGCTCGACTAGCCAGTGCGCATCCCAAAAAACCTGCGCATGCGCATCCCAAAAAATCTGCGCATGCGCATCCCATAAAACCTGCGCATGCGCATCCCACAAAACCTCGCACGTGTTTGTGCTCGACTAGACTGCGGGATGCATCCTTTCGCACGTGTTTTTACTCGACTTGCCTGCGGGATGCATCCTCTCGCACGTGTTTTTGCTCGACTAGCCTGCGGGATGCATCCTCTCGCACGTGTTTGTGCTCGACTAGCCTGCGGGATGCATCCTCTCGCACGTGTTTTTACTCGACTAGCCTGCGGGATGCATCCTCTCGCACGTGTTTTTGCTCGACTAGCCTGCGGGATGCATCCTCTCGCACGTGTTTTTGCTCGACTAGCCTGCGGGATGCATCCTCTCGCACGTGTTTTTACTCGACTAGCCTGCGGGATGCATCCTCTCGCACGTGTTTTTACTCGACTACCCTGATGGATGCATCCTCTCGCACGTGTTTTTGCTCGACTAGCCATGCGCATCCCAAAAAACCTGCGCATGCGCATCCCAAAAAACCTGCGCATGCGCATCCCACAAAACCTGCGCATGCGCATCCCACAAAACCTCGCACGTGTTTTTACTCGACTAGCCTGCGGGATGCATCCTCTCGCACGTGTTTTTACTCGACTACCCTGCGGGATGCATCCTCTCGCACGTGTTTTTGCTCGACTAGCCATGCGCATCCCAAAAAACCTGCGCATGCGCATCCCAAAAAACCTGCGCATGCGCATCCCACAAAACCTCGCACGTGTTTTTACTCGACTAGCCTGCTGGATGCATCCTCTCGCACGTGTTTTTACTCGGCTAGCCTGCGGGATGCATCCTCTCGCACGTGTTTTTGCTCGACTAGCCATGCGCATCCCAAAAAACCTGCACATGCGCATCCCAAAAAACCTGCGCATGCGCATCCCACAAAACCTGCGCATGCGCATCCCACAAAACCTCGCACGTGTTTTTACTCGACTGGCCTGCGGGATGCATCCTCTCGCACGTGTTTTTGCTCGGCTAGCCTGCGGGATGCATCCTCTCGCACGTGTTTTTGCTCGACTAGCCATGCGCATCCCAAAAAACCTGCGCATGCGCATCCCAAAAAACCTGCGCATGCGCATCCCACAAAACCTCGCACGTGTTTTTACTCGACTAGCCTGCGGGATGCATCCTCTCGCACGTGTTTTTACTCGACTAGCCTGCGGGATGCATCCTCTCGCACGTGTTTTTACTCGACTAGCCTGCGGGATGCATCGTCTCGCACGTGTTTTTACTCGACTAGCCTGCGGGATGCATCCTCTCGCACGTGTTTTTGCTCGACTAGCCATGCGCATCCCAAAAAACCTGCGCATGCGCATCCCAAAAAATCTGCGCATGCGCATCCCACAAAACCTGCGCATGTGCATCCCACAAAACCTCGCACGTGTTTGTGCTCGACTAGACTGCGGGATGCATCCTTTCGCACGTGTTTTTACTCGACTAGCCTGCGGGATGCATCCTCTCGCACGTGTTTTTGCTCGACTAGCCTGCGGGATGCATCCTCTCGCACGTCTTTGTGCTCGACTAGCCTGCGGGATGCATCCTCTCGCACGTGTTTTTGCTCGACTAGCCAGTGCGCATCCCAAAAAACCTGCGCATGCGCATCCCAAAAAATCTGCGCATGCGCATCCCACAATACCTGCGCATGCGCATCCCACAAAACCTCGCACGTGTTTGTGCTCGACTAGACTGCGGGATGCATCCTTTCGCACGTGTTTTTACTCGACTAGCCTGCGGGATGCATCCTCTCGCACGTGTTTTTGCTCGACTAGCCTGCGGGATGCATCCTCTCGCACGTGTTTGTGCTCGACTAGCCTGCGGGATGCATCCTCTCGCACGTGTTTTTGCTCGACTAGCCAGTGCGCATCCCAAAAAACCTGCGCATGCGCATCCCACAAAACCTCGCACGTGTTTTTACTCGACTGGCCTGCGGGATGCATCCTCTCGCACGTGTTTTTGCTCGGCTAGCCTGCGGGATGCATCCTCTCGCACGTGTTTTTGCTCGACTAGCCATGCGCATCCCAAAAAACCTGCGCATGCGCATCCCAAAAAACCTGCGCATGCGCATCCCACAAAACCTCGCACGTGTTTTTACTCGACTAGCCTGCGGGATGCATCCTCTCGCACGTGTTTTTACTCGACTAGCCTGCGGGATGCATCCTCTCGCACGTGTTTTTACTCGACTAGCCTGCGGGATGCATCGTCTCGCACGTGTTTTTACTCGACTAGCCTGCGGGATGCATCCTCTCGCACGTGTTTTTGCTCGACTAGCCATGCGCATCCCAAAAAACCTGCGCATGCGCATCCCAAAAAATCTGCGCATGCGCATCCCACAAAACCTGCGCATGTGCATCCCACAAAACCTCGCACGTGTTTGTGCTCGACTAGACTGCGGGATGCATCCTTTCGCACGTGTTTTTACTCGACTAGCCTGCGGGATGCATCCTCTCGCACGTGTTTTTGCTCGACTAGCCTGCGGGATGCATCCTCTCGCACGTCTTTGTGCTCGACTAGCCTGCGGGATGCATCCTCTCGCACGTGTTTTTGCTCGACTAGCCAGTGCGCATCCCAAAAAACCTGCGCATGCGCATCCCAAAAAATCTGCGCATGCGCATCCCACAATACCTGCGCATGCGCATCCCACAAAACCTCGCACGTGTTTGTGCTCGACTAGACTGCGGGATGCATCCTTTCGCACGTGTTTTTACTCGACTAGCCTGCGGGATGCATCCTCTCGCACGTGTTTTTGCTCGACTAGCCTGCGGGATGCATCCTCTCGCACGTGTTTGTGCTCGACTAGCCTGCGGGATGCATCCTCTCGCACGTGTTTTTGCTCGACTAGCCAGTGCGCATCCCAAAAAACCTGCGCATGCGCATCCCAAAAAATCTGCGCATGCGCATCCCATAAAACCTGCGCATGCGCATCCCACAAAACCTCGCACGTGTTTGTGCTCGACTAGACTGCGGGATGCATCCTTTCGCACGTGTTTTTACTCGACTTGCCTGCGGGATGCATCCTCTCGCACGTGTTTTTGTTCGACTAGCCTGCGGGATGCATCCTCTCGCACGTGTTTGTGCTCGACTAGCCTGCGGGATGCATCCTCTCGCACGTGTTTTTACTCGACTAGCCTGCGGGATGCATCCTCTCGCACGTGTTTTTGCTCGACTAGCCTGCGGGATGCATCCTCTCGCACGTGTTTTTGCTCGACTAGCCTGCGGGATGCATCCTCTCGCACGTGTTTTTACTCGACTAGCCTGCGGGATGCATCCTCACGCACGTGTTTTTACTCGACTACCCTGATGGATGCATCCTCTCGCACGTGTTTTTGCTCGACTAGCCATGCGCATCCCAAAAAACCTGCGCATGCGCATCCCAAAAAACCTGCGCATGCGCATCCCACAAAACCTGCGCATGCGCATCCCACAAAACCTCGCACGTGTTTTTACTCGACTAGCCTGCGGGATGCATCCTCTCGCACGTGTTTTTACTCGACTAGCCTGCGGGATGCATCCTCTCGCACGTGTTTTTGCTCGACTAGCCATGCGCATCCCAAAAAACCTACACATGCGCATCCCAAAAAAACCTGCGCATGCGCATCCCACAAAACCTGCGCATGCGCATCCCACAAAACCTCGCACGTGTTTTTACTCGACTAGCCTGCGGGATGCATCCTCTCGCACGTGTTTTTACTGGACTAGCCTGCGGGATGCATCCTCTCGCACGTGTTTTTACTCGACTACCCTGCGGGATGCATCCTCTCGCACGTGTTTTTGCTCGACTAGCCATGCGCATCCCAAAAAACCTGCGCATGCGCATCCCAAAAAACCTGCGCATGCGCATCCCACAAAACCTCGCACGTGTTTTTACTCGACTAGCCTGCTGGATGCATCCTCTCGCACGTGTTTTTACTCGGCTAGCCTGCGGGATGCATCCTCTCGCACGTGTTTTTGCTCGACTAGCCATGCGCATCCCAAAAAACCTGCACATGCGCATCCCAAAAAACCTGCGCATGCGCATCCCACAAAACCTGCGCATGCGCATCCCACAAAACCTCGCACGTGTTTTTACTCGACTGGCCTGCGGGATGCATCCTCTCGCACGTGTTTTTGCTCGGCTAGCCTGCGGGATGCATCCTCTCGCACGTGTTTTTGCTCGACTAGCCATGCGCATCCCAAAAAACCTGCGCATGCGCATCCCAAAAAACCTGCGCATGCGCATCCCACAAAACCTCGCACGTGTTTTTACTCGACTAGCCTGCGGGATGCATCCTCTCGCACGTGTTTTTACTCGACTAGCCTGCGGGATGCATCGTCTCGCACGTGTTTTTACTCGACTAGCCTGCGGGATGCATCCTCTCGCACGTGTTTTTGCTCGACTAGCCATGCGCATCCCAAAAAACCTGCGCATGCGCATCCCAAAAATTCTGCGCATGCGCATCCCACAAAACCTGCGCATGTGCATCCCACAAAACCTCGCACGTGTTTGTGCTCGACTAGACTGCGGGATGCATCCTTTCGCACGTGTTTTTACTCGACTAGCCTGCGGGATGCATCCTCTCGCACGTGTTTTTGCTCGACTAGCCTGCGGGATGCATCCTCTCGCACGTCTTTGTGCTCGACTAGCCTGCGGGATGCATCCTCTCGCACGTGTTTTTGCTCGACTAGCCAGTGCGCATCCCAAAAAACCTGCGCATGCGCATCCCAAAAAATCTGCGCATGCGCATCCCACAATACCTGCGCATGCGCATCCCACAAAACCTCGCACGTGTTTGTGCTCGACTAGACTGCGGGATGCATCCTTTCGCACGTGTTTTTACTCGACTAGCCTGCGGGATGCATCCTCTCGCACGTGTTTTTGCTCGACTAGCCTGCGGGATGCATCCTCTCGCACGTGTTTGTGCTCGACTAGCCTGCGGGATGCATCCTCTCGCACTTGTTTTTGCTCGACTAGCCAGTGCGCATCCCAAAAAACCTGCGCATGCGCATCCCAAAAAATCTGCGCATGCGCATCCCATAAAACCTGCGCATGCGCATCCCACAAAACCTCGCACGTGTTTGTGCTCGACTAGACTGCGGGATGCATCCTTTCGCACGTGTTTTTACTCGACTTGCCTGCGGGATGCATCCTCTCGCACGTGTTTTTGCTCGACTAGCCTGCGGGATGCATCCTCTCGCACGTGTTTGTGCTCGACTAGCCTGCGGGATGCATCCTCTCGCACGTGTTTTTACTCGACTAGCCTGCGGGATGCATCCTCTCGCACGTGTTTTTGCTCGACTAGCCTGCGGGATGCATCCTCTCGCACGTGTTTTTGCTCGACTAGCCTGCGGGATGCATCCTCTCGCACGTGTTTTTACTCGACTAGCCTGCGGGATGCATCCTCTCGCACGTGTTTTTACTCGACTACCCTGATGGATGCATCCTCTCGCACGTGTTTTTGCTCGACTAGCCATGCGCATCCCAAAAAACCTGCGCATGCGCATCCCAAAAAACCTGCGCATGCGCATCCCACAAAACCTGCGCATGCGCATCCCACAAAACCTCGCACGTGTTTTTACTCGACTAGCCTGCGGGATGCATCCTCTCGCACGTGTTTTTACTCGACTACCCTGCGGGATGCATCCTCTCGCACGTGTTTTTGCTCGACTAGCCATGCGCATCCCAAAAAACCTGCGCATGCGCATCCCAAAAAACCTGCGCATGCGCATCCCACAAAACCTCGCACGTGTTTTTACTCGACTAGCCTGCTGGATGCATCCTCTCGCACGTGTTTTTACTCGGCTAGCCTGCGGGATGCATCCTCTCGCACGTGTTTTTGCTCGACTAGCCATGCGCATCCCAAAAAACCTGCACATGCGCATCCCAAAAAACCTGCGCATGCGCATCCCACAAAACCTGCGCATGCGCATCCCACAAAACCTCGCACGTGTTTTTACTCGACTGGCCTGCGGGATGCATCCTCTCGCACGTGTTTTTGCTCGGCTAGCCTGCGGGATGCATCCTCTCGCACGTGTTTTTGCTCGACTAGCCATGCGCATCCCAAAAAACCTGCGCATGCGCATCCCAAAAAACCTGCGCATGCGCATCCCACAAAACCTCGCACGTGTTTTTACTCGACTAGCCTGCGGGATGCATCCTCTCGCACGTGTTTTTACTCGACTAGCCTGCGGGATGCATCCTCTCGCACGTGTTTTTACTAGACTAGCCTGCGGGATGCATCGTCTCGCACGTGTTTTTACTCGACTAGCCTGCGGGATGCATCCTCTCGCACGTGTTTTTGCTCGACTAGCCATGCGCATCCCAAAAAACCTGCGCATGCGCATCCCAAAAAATCTGCGCATGCGCATCCCACAAAACCTGCGCATGTGCATCCCACAAAACTCGCACGTGTTTGTGCTCGACTAGACTGCGGGATGCATCCTTTCGCACGTGTTTTTACTCGACTAGCCTGCGGGATGCATCCTCTCGCACGTGTTTTTGCTCGACTAGCCTGCGGGATGCATCCTCTCGCACGTGTTTGTGCTCGACTAGCCTGCGGGATGCATCCTCTCGCACGTGTTTTTGCTCGACTAGCCAGTGCGCATCCCAAAAAACCTGCGCATGCGCATCCCACAAAACCTCGCACGTGTTTGTGCTCGACTAGACTGCGGGATGCATCCTTTCGCACGTGTTTTTACTCGACTTGCCTGCGGGATGCATCCTCTCGCACGTGTTTTTGCTCGACTAGCCTGCGGGATGCATCCTCTCGCACGTGTTTGTGCTCGACTAGCCTGCGGGATGCATCCTCTCGCACGTGTTTTTACTCGACTAGCCTGCGGGATGCATCCTCTCGCACGTGTTTTTGCTCGACTAGCCTGCGGGATGCATCCTCTCGCACGTGTTTTTGCTCGACTAGCCTGCGGGATGCATCCTCTCGCACGTGTTTTTACTCGACTAGCCTGCGGGATGCATCCTCTCGCACGTGTTTTTACTCGACTACCCTGATGGATGCATCCTCTCGCACGTGTTTTTGCTCGACTAGCCATGCGCATCCCAAAAAACCTGCGCATGCGCATCCCAAAAAACCTGCGCATGCGCATCCCACAAAACCTGCGCATGCGCATCCCACAAAACCTCGCACGTGTTTTTACTCGACTAGCCTGCGGGATGCATCCTCTCGCACGTGTTTTTACTCGACTAGCCTGCGGGATGCATCCTCTCGCACGTGTTTTTGCTCGACTAGCCATGCGCATCCCAAAAAACCTACACATGCGCATCCCAAAAAAACCTGCGCATGCGCATCCCACAAAACCTGCGCATGCGCATCCCACAAAACCTCGCACGTGTTTTTACTCGACTAGCCTGCGGGATGCATCCTCTCGCACGTGTTTTTACTGGACTAGCCTGCGGGATGCATCCTCTCGCACGTGTTTTTACTCGACTACCCTGCGGGATGCATCCTCTCGCACGTGTTTTTGCTCGACTAGCCATGCGCATCCCAAAAAACCTGCGCATGCGCATCCCAAAAAACCTGCGCATGCGCATCCCAAAAAACCTGCGCATGCGCATCCCACAAAACCTGCGTATGCGCATCCCACAAAACCTCGCACGTGTTTTTACTCGACTAGCCTGCTGGATGCATCCTCTCGCACGTGTTTTTACTCGGCTAGCCTGCGGGATGCATCCTCTCGCACGTGTTTTTGCTCGACTAGCCATGCGCATCCCAAAAAACCTGCACATGCGCATCCCAAAAAACCTGCGCATGCGCATCCCAAAAAACCTGCGCATGCGCATCCCAAAAAACCTGCGCATGCGCATCCCACAAAACCTGCGTATGCGCATCCCACAAAACCTCGCACGTGTTTTTACTCGACTAGCCTGCGGGATGCATCCTCTCGCACGTGTTTTTACTCGACTAGCCTGCGGGATGCATCCTCTCGCACGTGTTTTTGCTCGACTAGCCATGCGCATCCCAAAAAACCTGCACATGCGCATCCCAAAAAACCTGCGCATGCGCATCCCACAAAACCTGCGCATGCGCATCCCACAAAACCTCGCACGTGTTTTTACTCGACTAGCCTGCGGGATGCATCCTCTCGCACGTGTTTTTGCTCGGCTAGCCTGCGGGATGCATCCTCTCGCACGTGTTTTTGCTCGACTAGCCATGCGCATCCCAAAAAACCTGCGCATGCGCATCCCACAAAACCTCGCACGTGTTTTTACTCGACTAGCCTGCGGGATGCATCCTTTCGCACGTGTTTTTACTCGACTAGCCTGCGGGATGCATACTCTCGCACGTGTTTTTGCTCGACTAGCCTGCGGGATGCATCCTCTCGCACGTGTTTGTGCTCGACTAGCCTGCGGGATGCATCCTCTCGCACGTGTTTTTACTCGACTAGCCTGCGGGATGCATCGTCTCGCACGTGTTTTTACTCGACTAGCCTGCGGGATGCATCCTCTCGCACGTGTTTTTGCTCGACTAGCCATGCGCATCCCAAAAAACCTGCGCATGCGCATCCCAAAAAATCTGCGCATGCGCATCCCACAAAACCTGCGCATGCGCATCCCACAAAACCTCGCACGTGTTTGTGCTCGACTAGCCTGCGGGATGCATCCTTTCGCACGTGTTTTTACTCGACTAGCCTGCGGGATGCATACTCTCGCACGTGTTTTTGCTCGACTAGCCTGCGGGATGCATCCTCTCGCACGTGTTTTTGCTCGACTAGCCATGCGCATCCCACAAAACCTGCGCATGCGCATCCCACAAAACCTCGCACGTGTTTGTGCTCGACTAGACTGCGGGATGCATCCTTTCGCACGTGTTTTTACTCGACTAGCCTGCGGGATGCATCCTCTCGCACGTGTTTTTGCTCGACTAGCCATGCGCATCCCAAAAAACCTGCGCATGCGCATCCCAAAAAACCTGCGCATGCGCATCCCAAAAAACCTGCGCATGCGCATCCCACAAAACCTGCGTATGCGCATCCCACAAAACCTCGCACGTGTTTTTACTCGACTAGCCTGCTGGATGCATCCTCTCGCACGTGTTTTTACTCGGCTAGCCTGCGGGATGCATCCTCTCGCACGTGTTTTTGCTCGACTAGCCATGCGCATCCCAAAAAACCTGCACATGCGCATCCCAAAAAACCTGCGCATGCGCATCCCAAAAAACCTGCGCATGCGCATCCCAAAAAACCTGCGCATGCGCATCCCACAAAACCTGCGTATGCGCATCCCACAAAACCTCGCACGTGTTTTTACTCGACTAGCCTGCGGGATGCATCCTCTCGCACGTGTTTTTACTCGACTAGCCTGCGGGATGCATCCTCTCGCACGTGTTTTTGCTCGACTAGCCATGCGCATCCCAAAAAACCTGCACATGCGCATCCCAAAAAACCTGCGCATGCGCATCCCACAAAACCTGCGCATGCGCATCCCACAAAACCTCGCACGTGTTTTTACTCGACTAGCCTGCGGGATGCATCCTCTCGCACGTGTTTTTGCTCGGCTAGCCTGCGGGATGCATCCTCTCGCACGTGTTTTTGCTCGACTAGCCATGCGCATCCCAAAAAACCTGCGCATGCGCATCCCACAAAACCTCGCACGTGTTTTTACTCGACTAGCCTGCGGGATGCATCCTTTCGCACGTGTTTTTACTCGACTAGCCTGCGGGATGCATACTCTCGCACGTGTTTTTGCTCGACTAGCCTGCGGGATGCATCCTCTCGCACGTGTTTGTGCTCGACTAGCCTGCGGGATGCATCCTCTCGCACGTGTTTTTACTCGACTAGCCTGCGGGATGCATCGTCTCGCACGTGTTTTTACTCGACTAGCCTGCGGGATGCATCCTCTCGCACGTGTTTTTGCTCGACTAGCCATGCGCATCCCAAAAAGCTGCGCATGCGCATCCCAAAAAATCTGCGCATGCGCATCCCACAAAACCTGCGCATGCGCATCCCACAAAACCTCGCACGTGTTTGTGCTCGACTAGCCTGCGGGATGCATCCTTTCGCACGTGTTTTTACTCGACTAGCCTGCGGGATGCATACTCTCGCACGTGTTTTTGCTCGACTAGCCTGCGGGATGCATCCTCTCGCACGTGTTTTTGCTCGACTAGCCATGCGCATCCCAAAAAACCTGCGCATGCGCATCCCAAAAAATCTGCGCATGCGCATCCCACAAAACCTGCGCATGCGCATCCCACAAAACCTCGCACGTGTTTGTGCTCGACTAGACTGCGGGATGCATCCTTTCGCACGTGTTTTTACTCGACTAGCCTGCGGGATGCATCCTCTCGCACGTGTTTTTGCTCGACTAGCCATGCGCATCCCAAAAAACCTGCGCATGCGCATCCCAAAAAACCTGCGCATGCGCATCCCAAAAAACCTGCGCATGCGCATCCCACAAAACCTGCGTATGCGCATCCCACAAAACCTCGCACGTGTTTTTACTCGACTAGCCTGCTGGATGCATCCTCTCGCACGTGTTTTTACTCGGCTAGCCTGCGGGATGCATCCTCTCGCACGTGTTTTTGCTCGACTAGCCATGCGCATCCCAAAAAACCTGCACATGCGCATCCCAAAAAACCTGCGCATGCGCATCCCACAAAACCTCGCACGTGTTTTTACTCGACTAGCCTGCGGGATGCATCCTCTCGCACGTGTTTTTGCTCGGCTAGCCTGCGGGATGCATCCTCTCGCACGTGTTTTTGCTCGACTAGCCATGCGCATCCCAAAAAACCTGCGCATGCGCATCCCAAAAAACCTGCGCATGCGCATCCCACAAAACCTCGCACGTGTTTTTACTCGACTAGCCTGCGGGATGCATCCTCTCGCACGTGTTTTTACTCGACTAGCCTGCGGGATGCATCCTCTCGCACGTGTTTTTACTCGACTAGCCTGCGGGATGCATCGTCTCGCACGTGTTTTTACTCGACTAGCCTGCGGGATGCATCCTCTCGCACGTGTTTTTGCTCGACTAGCCATGCGCATCCCAAAAAACCTGCGCATGCGCATCCCAAAAAACCTGCGCATGCGCATCCCACAAAACCTGCGCATGCGCATCCCACAAAACCTGCGCATGCGCATCCCACAAAACCTCGCACGTGTTTTTACTCGACTAGCCTGCGGGATGCATCCTCTCGCACGTGTTTTTACTCGACTACCCTGCGGGATGCATCCTCTCGCACGTGTTTTTGCTCGACTAGCCATGCGCATCCCAAAAAACCTGCACATGCGCATTCCAAAAAACCTGCGCATGCGCATCCCACAAGACCTGCGCATGCGCATCCCACAAAACCTCGCACGTGTTTTTACTCGACTAGCCTGCGGGATGCATCCCCTCGCACGTGTTTTTACTCGACTACCCTGCGGGATGCATCCTCTCGCACGTGTTTTTGCTCGACTAGCCATGCGCATCCCAAAAAACCTGCGCATGCGCATCCCAAAAAACCTGCGCATGCGCATCCCACAAAACCTCGCACGTGTTTTTACTCGACTAGCCTGCGGGATGCATCCTCTCGCACGTGTTTTTACTCGACTAGCCTGCGGGATGCATCCTCTCGCACGTGTTTTTACTCGACTAGCCTGCGGGATGCATCGTCTCGCACGTGTTTTTACTCGACTAGCCTGCGGGATGCATCCCCTCGCACGTGTTTTTGCTCGACTAGCCATGCGCATCCCAAAAAACCTGCGCATGCGCATCCCAAAAAATCTGCGCATGCGCATCCCACAAAACCTGCGCATGCGCATCCCACAAAACCTCGCACGTGTTTGTGCTCGACTAGCCTGCGGGATGCATCCTTTCGCACGTGTTTTTACTCGACTAGCCTGCGGGATGCATACTCTCGCACGTGTTTTTGCTCGACTAGCCTGCGGGATGCATCCTCTCGCACGTGTTTTTGCTCGACTAGCCATGCGCATCCCAAAAAACCTGCGCATGCGCATCCCAAAAAATCTGCGCATGCGCATCCCACAAAACCTGCGCATGTGCATCCCACAAAACCTCGCACGTGTTTGTGCTCGACTAGACTGCGGGATGCATCCTTTCGCACGTGTTTTTACTCGACTAGCCTGCGGGATGCATCCTCTCGCACGTGTTTTTGCTCGACTAGCCTGCGGGATGCATCCTCTCGCACGTGTTTGTGCTCGACTAGCCTGCGGGATGCATCCTCTCGCACGTGTTTTTGCTCGACTAGCCAGTGCGCATCCCAAAAAACCTGCGCATGAGCATCCCAAAAAACCTGCGCATGCGCATCCCACAAAACCTCGCACGTGTTTTTACTCGACTAGCCTGCGGGATGCATCCTCTCGCACGTGTTTTTACTCGACTAGCCTGCGGGATGCATCCTCTCGCACGTGTTTTTACTCGACTAGCCTGCGGGATGCATCGTCTCGCACGTGTTTTTACTCGACTAGCCTGCGGGATGCATCCTCTCGCACGTGTTTTTGCTCGACTAGCCATGCGCATCCCAAAAAACCTGCGCATGCGCATCCCAAAAAATCTGCGCATGCGCATCCCACAAAACCTGCGCATGCGCATCCCACAAAACCTCGCACGTGTTTGTGCTCGACTAGCCTGCGGGATGCATCCTTTCGCACGTGTTTTTACTCGACTAGCCTGCGGGATGCATCCTCTCGCACGTGTTTTTGCTCGACTAGCCTGCGGGATGCATCCTCTCGCACGTGTTTTTGCTCGACTAGCCATGCGCATCCCACAAAACCTGCGCATGCGCATCCCACAAAACCTGCGTATGCGCATCCCATAAAACCTCGCACGTGTTTTTACTCGACTAGCCTGCTGGATGCATCCTCTCGCACGTGTTTTTACTCGGCTAGCCTGCGGGATGCATCCTCTCGCACGTGTTTTTGCTCGACTAGCCATGCGCATCCCAAAAAACCTGCACATGCGCATCCCAAAAAACCTGCGCATGCGCATCCCACAAAACCTGCGCATGCGCATCCCACAAAACCTCGCACGTGTTTTTACTCGACTAGACTGCGGGATGCATCCTCTCGCACGTGTTTTTGCTCGGCTAGCCTGCGGGATGCATCCTCTCGCACGTGTTTTTGCTCGACTAGCCATGCGCATCCCAAAAAACCTGCGCATGCGCATCCCACAAAACCTCGCACGTGTTTTTACTCGACGAGCCTGCGGGATGCATCCTCTCGCACGTGTTTTTACTCGACTAGCCTGCGGGATGCATCCTCTCGCACGTGTTTTTACTCGACTAGCCTGCGGGATGCATCGTCTCGCACGTGTTTTTACTCGACTAGCCTGCGGGATGCATCCTCTCGCACGTGTTTTTGCTCGACTAGCCATGCGCATCTCAAAAAACCTGCACATGCGCATCCCAAAAAACCTGCGCATGCGCATCCCACAAAACCTGCGCATGCGCATCCCACAAAACCTCGCACGTGTTTTTACTCGACTAGCCTGCGGGATGCATCCTCTCGCACGTGTTTTTACTCGACTAGCCTGCGGGATGCATCCTCTCGCACGTGTTTTTGCTCGACTAGCCTGCGGGATGCATCCTCTCGCACGTGTTTTTACTCGACTAGCCTGCGGGATGCATCGTCTCGCACGTGTTTTTACTCGACTAGCCTGCGGGATGCATCCTCTCGCACGTGTTTTTGCTCGACTAGCCATGCGCATCCCAAAAAACCTGCGCATGCGCATCCCAAAAAACCTGCGCATGCGCATCCCACAAAACCTCGCACGTGTTTTTACTCGACTAGCCTGCGGGATGCATCCTCTCGCACGTGTTTTTACTCGACTAGCCTGCGGGATGCATCGTCTCGCACGTGTTTTTACTCGACTAGCCTGCGGGATGCATCCTCTCGCACGTGTTTTTGCTCGACTAGCCATGCGCATCCCAAAAAACCTGCGCATGCGCATCCCAAAAAATCTGCGCATGCGCATCCCACAAAACCTGCGCATGCGCATCCCACAAAACCTCGCACGTGTTTGTGCTCGACTAGCCTGCGGGATGCATCATTTCGCACGTGTTTTTACTCGACTAGCCTGCGGGATGCATCCTCTCGCACGTGTTTTTGCTCGACTAGCCTGCGGGATGCATCCTCTCGCACGTGTTTTTGCTCGACTAGCCATGCGCATCCCAAAAAACCTGCGCATGCGCATCCCAAAAAATCTGCGCATGCGCATCCCACAAAACCTCGCACGTGTTTGTGCTCGACTAGACTGCGGGATGCATCCTTTCTCACGTGTTTTTACTCGACTAGCCTGCGGGATGCATCCTCTCGCACGTGTTTTTGCTCGACTAGCCTCCGGGATGCATCCTCTCGCACGTGTTTGTGCTCGACTAGCCTGCGGGATGCATCCTCTCGCACGTGTTTTTGCTCGACTAGCCATGCGCATCCCAAAAAACCTGCGCATGCGCATCCCAAAAAATCTGCGCATACGCATCCCACAAAACCTGCGCATGCGCATCCCACAAAACCTCGCACGTGTTTGTGCTCGACTAGCCTGCGGGATGCATCCTTTCGCACGTGTTTTTACTCGACTAGCCTGCGGGATGCATCGTCTCGCACGTGTTTTTACTCGACTAGCCTGCGGGATGCATCCTCTCGCACGTGTTTTTGCTCGACTAGCCATGCGCATCCCAAAAAACCTGCGCATGCGCATCCCAAAAAATCTGCGCATGCGCATCCCACAAAACCTGCGCATGCACATCCCACAAAACCTCGCACGTGTTTGTGCTCGACTAGCCTGCGGGATGCATCCTTTCGCACGTGTTTTTACTCGACTAGCCTGCGGGATGCATCCTCTCGCACGTGTTTTTGCTCGACTAGCCTGCGGGATGCATCCTCTCGCACGTGTTTTTGATCGACTAGCCATGCGCATCCCAAAAAACCTGCGCATGCGCATCCCACAAAACCTGCGCATGCGCATCCCACAAAACCTGCGCATGCGCATCCCACAAAACCTCGCACGTGTTTGTGCTCGACTAGACTGCGGGATGCATCCTTTCGCACGTGTTTTTACTCGACTAGCCTGCGGGATGCATCCTCTCGCACGTGTTTTTGCTCGACTAGCCTGCGGGATGCATCCTCTCGCACGTGTTTTTGCTCGACTAGCCTGCGGGATGCATCCTCTCGCACGTGTTTTTACTCGACTAGCCTGCGGGATGCATCCTCTCGCACGTGTTTTTACTCGACTAGCCTGCGGGATGCATCCTCTCGCACGTGTGTTTGCTCGACTAGCCTGCGGGATGCATCCTCTCGCACGTGTTTTTGCTCGACTAGCCATGCGCATCCCAAAAAACCTGCGCATGCGCATCCCAAAAAATCTGCGCATGCGCATCCCACAAAACCTCGCACGTGTTTGTGCTCGACTAGACTGCGGGATGCATCCTTTCGCACGTGTTTTTACTCGACTAGCCTGCGGGATGCATCCTTTCGCACGTGTTTTTACTCGACTAGCCTGCGGGATGCATCCTCTCGCACGTGTTTTTGCTCGACTAGCCTGCGGGATGCATCCTCTCGCACGTGTTTTTGCTCGACTAGCCATGCGCATCCCAAAAAACCTGCGCATGCGCATCCCAAAAAATCTGCGCATGCGCATCCCACAAAACCTCGCACGTGTTTGTGCTCGACTAGACTGCGGGATGCATCCTTTCGCACGTGTTTTTACTCGACTAGCCTGCGGGATGCATCCTCTCGCACGTGTTTTTGCTCGACTAGCCTCCGGGATGCATCCTCTCGCACGTGTTTGTGCTCGACTAGCCTGCGGGATGCATCCTCTCGCACGTGTTTTTGCTCGACTAGCCATGCGCATCCCAAAAAACCTGCGCATGCGCATCCCAAAAAATCTGCGCATACGCATCCCACAAAACCTGCGCATGCGCATCCCACAAAACCTCGCACGTGTTTGTGCTCGACTAGCCTGCGGGATGCATCCTTTCGCACGTGTTTTTACTCGACTAGCCTGCGGGATGCATCGTCTCGCACGTGTTTTTACTCGACTAGCCTGCGGGATGCATCCTCTCGCACGTGTTTTTGCTCGACTAGCCATGCGCATCCCAAAAAACCTGCGCATGCGCATCCCAAAAAATCTGCGCATGCGCATCCCACAAAACCTGCGCATGCACATCCCACAAAACCTCGCACGTGTTTGTGCTCGACTAGCCTGCGGGATGCATCCTTTCGCACGTGTTTTTACTCGACTAGCCTGCGGGATGCATCCTCTCGCACGTGTTTTTGCTCGACTAGCCTGCGGGATGCATCCTCTCGCACGTGTTTTTGATCGACTAGCCATGCGCATCCCAAAAAACCTGCGCATGCGCATCCCACAAAACCTGCGCATGCGCATCCCACAAAACCTGCGCATGCGCATCCCACAAAACCTCGCACGTGTTTGTGCTCGACTAGACTGCGGGATGCATCCTTTCGCACGTGTTTTTACTCGACTAGCCTGCGGGATGCATCCTCTCGCACGTGTTTTTGCTCGACTAGCCTGCGGGATGCATCCTCTCGCACGTGTTTTTGCTCGACTAGCCTGCGGGATGCATCCTCTCGCACGTGTTTTTACTCGACTAGCCTGCGGGATGCATCCTCTCGCACGTGTTTTTACTCGACTAGCCTGCGGGATGCATCCTCTCGCACGTGTGTTTGCTCGACTAGCCTGCGGGATGCATCCTCTCGCACGTGTTTTTGCTCGACTAGCCATGCGCATCCCAAAAAACCTGCGCATGCGCATCCCAAAAAATCTGCGCATGCGCATCCCACAAAACCTCGCACGTGTTTGTGCTCGACTAGACTGCGGGATGCATCCTTTCGCACGTGTTTTTACTCGACTAGCCTGCGGGATGCATCCTCTCGCACGTGTTTTTGCTCGACTAGCCTCCGGGATGCATCCTCTCGCACGTGTTTGTGCTCGACTAGCCTGCGGGATGCATCCTCTCGCACGTGTTTTTGCTCGACTAGCCATGCGCATCCCAAAAAACCTGCGCATGCGCATCCCAAAAAATCTGCGCATACGCATCCCACAAAACCTGCGCATGCGCATCCCACAAAACCTCGCACGTGTTTGTGCTCGACTAGCCTGCGGGATGCATCCTTTCGCACGTGTTTTTACTCGACTAGCCTGCGGGATGCATCGTCTCGCACGTGTTTTTACTCGACTAGCCTGCGGGATGCATCCTCTCGCACGTGTTTTTGCTCGACTAGCCATGCGCATCCCAAAAAACCTGCGCATGCGCATCCCAAAAAATCTGCGCATGCGCATCCCACAAAACCTGCGCATGCACATCCCACAAAACCTCGCACGTGTTTGTGCTCGACTAGCCTGCGGGATGCATCCTTTCGCACGTGTTTTTACTCGACTAGCCTGCGGGATGCATCCTCTCGCACGTGTTTTTGCTCGACTAGCCTGCGGGATGCATCCTCTCGCACGTGTTTTTGATCGACTAGCCATGCGCATCCCAAAAAACCTGCGCATGCGCATCCCACAAAACCTGCGCATGCGCATCCCACAAAACCTGCGCATGCGCATCCCACAAAACCTCGCACGTGTTTGTGCTCGACTAGACTGCGGGATGCATCCTTTCGCACGTGTTTTTACTCGACTAGCCTGCGGGATGCATCCTCTCGCACGTGTTTTTGCTCGACTAGCCTGCGGGATGCATCCTCTCGCACGTGTTTTTGCTCGACTAGCCTGCGGGATGCATCCTCTCGCACGTGTTTTTACTCGACTAGCCTGCGGGATGCATCCTCTCGCACGTGTTTTTACTCGACTAGCCTGCGGGATGCATCCTCTCGCACGTGTTTTTACTCGACTACCCCGATGGATGCATCCTCTCGCACGTGTTTTTGCTCGACTAGCCATGCGCATCTCAAAAAACCTGCACATGCGCATCCCAAAAAACCTGCGCATGCGCATCCCACAAAATCTGCGCATGCGCATCCCACAAAACCTCGCACGTGTTTTTGCTCGACTAGCCTGCGGGATGCATCCTCTCGCACGTGTTTTTGCTCGACTAGCCTGCGGGATGCATCCTCTCGCACGTGTTTTTACTCGACTAGCCTGCGGGATGCATCGTCTCGCACGTGTTTTTACTCGACTAGCCTGCGGGATGCATCCTCTCGCACGTGTTTTTGCTCGACTAGCCATGCGCATCCCAAAAAACCTGCGCATGCGCATCCCAAAAAATCTGCGCATGCGCATCCCACAAAACCTGCGCATGCGCATCCCACAAAACCTCGCACGTGTTTGTGCCCGACTAGCCTGCGGGATGCATCCTTTCGCACGTGTTTTTACTCGACTAGCCTGCGGGATGCATCCTCTCGCACGTGTTTTTGCTCGACTAGCCTGATGGATGCATCCTCTCGCACGTGTTTTTGCTCGACTAGCCATGCGCATCCCAAAAAACCTGCGCATGCGCATCCCAAAAAATCTGCGCATGCGCATCCCACAAAAATCTGCGCATGCGCATCCCACAAAACCTGCGCATGCGCATCCCACAAAACCTCGCACGTGTTTGTGCTCGACTAGACTGCGGGATGCATCCTTTCGCACGTGTTTTTACTCGACTAGCCTGCGGGATGCATCCTCTCGCACGTGTTTTTGCTCGACTAGCCTGCGGGATGCATCCTCTCGCACGTGTTTTTGCTCGACTAGCCATGCGCATCCCAAAAAACCTGCGCATGCGCATCCCAAAAAACCTGCGCATGCGCATCCCACAAAACCTCGCACGTGTTTTTACTCGACTAGCCTGCGGGATGCATCCTCTCGCACGTGTTTTTACTCGACTAGCCTGCGGGATGCATCGTCTCGCACGTGTTTTTACTCGACTAGCCTGCGGGATGCATCCTCTCGCACGTGTTTTTGCTCGACTAGCCATGCGCATCCCAAAAAACCTGCGCATGCGCATCCCAAAAAATCTGCGCATGCGCATCCCACAAAACCTGCGCATGCGCATCCCACAAAACCTCGCACGTGTTTGTGCTCGACTAGCCTGCGGGATGCATCCTTTCGCACGTGTTTTTACTCGACTAGCCTGCGGGATGCATCCTCTCGCACGTGTTTTTGCTCGACTAGCCTGCGGGATGCATCCTCTCGCACGTGTTTTTGCTCGACTAGCCATGCGCATCCCAAAAAACCTGCGCATGCGCATCCCAAAAAATCTGCGCATGCGCATCCCACAAAACCTGCGCATGCGCATCCCACAAAACCTCGCACGTGTTTGTGCTCGACTAGACTGCGGGATGCATCCTTTCGCACGTGTTTTTACTCGACTAGCCTGCGGGATGCATCCTCTCGCACGTGTTTTTGCTCGACTAGCCTGCGGGATGCATCCTCTCGCACGTGTTTTTGCTCGACTAGCCATGCGCATCCCAAAAAACCTGCGCATGCGCATCCCACAAAACCTGCGCATGCACATCCCACAAAACCTCGCACGTGTTTGTGCTCGACTAGCCTGCGGGATGCATCCTTTCGCACGTGTTTTTACTCGACTAGCCTGCGGGATGCATCCTCTCGCACGTGTTTTTGCTCGACTAGCCTGCGGGATGCATCCTCTCGCACGTGTTTTTGATCGACTAGCCATGCGCATCCCAAAAAACCTGCGCATGCGCATCCCACAAAACCTGCGCATGCGCATCCCACAAAACCTCGCACGTGTTTGTGCTCGACTAGACTGCGGGATGCATCCTTTCGCACGTGTTTTTACTCGACTAGCCTGCGGGATGCATCCTCTCGCACGTGTTTTTGCTCGACTAGCCTGCCGGATGCATCCTCTCGCACGTGTTTTTGCTCGACTAGCCTGCGGGATGCATCCTCTCGCACGTGTTTTTACTCGACTAGCCTGCGGGATGCATCCTCTCGCACGTGTTTTTACTCGACTACCCTGATGGATGCATCCTCTCGCACGTGTTTTTGCTCGACTAGCCATGCGCATCTCAAAAAACCTGCACATGCGCATCCCAAAAAACCTGCGCATGCGCATCCCACAAAACCTGCGCATGCGCATCCCACAAAACCTCGCACGTGTTTTTACTCGACTAGCCTGCGGGATGCATCCTCTCGCACGTGTTTTTACTCGACTAGCCTGCGGGATGCATCGTCTCGCACGTGTTTTTACTCGACTAGCCTGCGGGATGCATCCTCTCGCACGTGTTTTTGCTCGACTAGCCATGCGCATCCCAAAAAACCTGCGCATGCGCATCCCAAAAAATCTGCGCATGCGCATCCCACAAAACCTGCGCATGCGCATCCCACAAAACCTCGCACGTGTTTGTGCTCGACTAGCCTGCGGGATGCATCCTTTCGCACGTGTTTTTACTCGACTAGCCTGCGGGATGCATCCTCTCGCACGTGTTTTTGCTCGACTAGCCTGCGGGATGCATCCTCTCGCACGTGTTTTTGCTCGACTAGCCTGCGGGATGCATCCTCTCGCACGTGTTTTTGCTCGACTAGCCATGCGCATCCCAAAAAACCTGCGCATGCGCATCCCAAAAAATCTGCGCATACGCATCCCACAAAACCTGCGCATGCGCATCCCACAAAACCTCGCACGTGTTTGTGCTCGACTAGCCTGCGGGATGCATCCTTTCGCACGTGTTTTTACTCGACTAGCCTGCGGGATGCATCGTCTCGCACGTGTTTTTACTCGACTAGCCTGCGGGATGCATCCTCTCGCACGTGTTTTTGCTCGACTAGCCATGCGCATCCCAAAAAACCTGCGCATGCGCATCCCACAAAACTTCGCACGTGTTTTTACTCGACTAGCCTGCGGGATGCATCCTCTCGCACGTGTTTTTACTCGACTAGCCTGCGGGATGCATCCTCTCGCACGTGTTTTTACTCGACTAGCCTGCGGGATGCATCGTCTCGCACGTGTTTTTACTCGACTAGCCTGCGGGATGCATCCTCTCGCACGTGTTTTTGCTCGACTAGCCATGCGCATCCCAAAAAACCTGCGCATGCGCATCCCAAAAAATCTGCGCATGCGCATCCCACAAAACCTGCGCATGCGCATCCCACAAAACCTCGCACGTGTTTGTGCTCGACTAGCCTGCGGGATGCATCCTTTCGCACGTGTTTTTACTCGACTAGCCTGCGGGATGCATCCTCTCGCACGTGTTTTTGCTCGACTAGCCTGCGGGATGCATCCTCTCGCACGTGTTTTTGCTCGACTAGCCATGCGCATCCCAAAAAACCTGCGCATGCGCATCCCAAAAAATCTGCGCATGCGCATCCCACAAAACCTGCGCATGCGCATCCCACAAAACCTCGCACGTGTTTGTGCTCGACTAGACTGCGGGATGCATCCTTTCGCACGTGTTTTTACTCGACTAGCCTGCGGGATGCATCCTCTCGCACGTGTTTTTGCTCGACTAGCCTGCGGGATGCATCCTCTCGCACGTGTTTGTGCTCGACTAGCCTGCGGGATGCATCCTCTCGCACGTGTTTTTACTCGACTAGCCTGCGGGATGCATCCTCTCGCACGTGTTTTTGCTCGACTAGCCTGCGGGATGCATCCTCTCGCACGTGTTTTTGCTCGACTAGCCTGCGGGATGCATCCTCTCGCACCTGTTTTTACTCGACTAGCCTGCGGGATGCATCCTCTCGCACGTGTTTTTACTCGACTAGCCTGCGGGATGCATCCTCTCGCACGTGTTTTTGCTCGACTAGCCTGCGGGATGCATCCTCTCGCACGTGTTTTTACTCGACTAGACTGCGGGATGCATCGTCTCGCACGTGTTTTTACTCGACTAGCCTGCGGGATGCATCCTCTCGCACGTGTATTTGCTCGACTAGCCATGCGCATCCCAAAAAACCTGCGCATGCGCGTCCCAAAAAATCTGCGCATGCGCATCCCACAGAACCTGCGCATGCGCATCCCACAAAACCTCGCACGTGTTTGTGCTCGACTAGCCTGCGGGATGCATCCTTTCGCACGTGTTTTTACTCGACTAGCCTGCGGGATGCATCCTCTCGCACGTGTTTTTGCTCGACTAGCCTGCGGGATGCATCCTCTCGCACGTGTTTTTGCTCGACTAGCCATGCGCATCCCAAAAAACCTGCGCATGCGCATCCCAAAAAATCTGCGCATGCGCATCCCACAAAACCTGCGCATGCGCATCCCACAAAACCTCGCACGTGTTTGTGCTCGACTAGACTGCGGGATGCATCGTCTCGCACGTGTTTTTACTCGACTAGCCTGCGGGATGCATCCTCTCGCACGTGTATTTGCTCGACTAGCCATGCGCATCCCAAAAAACCTGCGCATGCGCATCCCAAAAAATCTGCGCATGCGCATCCCACAGAACCTGCGCATGCGCATCCCACAAAACCTCGCACGTGTTTGTGCTCGACTAGCCTGCGGGATGCATCCTTTCGCACGTGTTTTTACTCGACTAGCCTGCGGGATGCATCCTCTCGCACGTGTTTTTGCTCGACTAGCCTGCGGGATGCATCCTCTCGCACGTGTTTTTGCTCGACTAGCCATGCGCATCCCAAAAAACCTGCGCATGCGCATCCCACAAAACCTCGCACGTGTTTTTACTCGACTAGCCTGCGGGATGCATCCTCTCGCACGTGTTTTTACTCGACTAGCCTGCGGGATGCATCGTCTCGCACGTGTTTTTACTCGACTAGCCTGCGGGATGCATCCTCTCGCACGTGTTTTTGCTCGACTAGCCATGCGCATCCCAAAAAACCTGCGCATGCGCATCCCAAAAAATCTGCGCATGCGCATCCCACAAAACCTGCGCATGCGCATCCCACAAAACCTCGCACGTGTTTGTGCTCGACTAGCCTGCGGGATGCATCCTTTCGCACGTGTTTTTACTCGACTAGCCTGCGGGATGCATCCTCTCGCACGTGTTTTTGCTCGACTAGCCATGCGCATCCCAAAAAACCTGCGCATGCGCATCCCAAAAAATCTGCGCATGCGCATCCCACAAAACCTGCGCATGCACATCCCACAAAACCTCGCACGTGTTTGTGCTCGAATAGCCTGCGGGATGCATCCTTTCGCACGTGTTTTTACTCGACTAGCCTGCGGGATGCATCGTCTCGCACGTGTTTTTACTCGACTAGCCTGCGGGATGCATCCTCTCGCACGTGTTTTTGCTCGACTAGCCATGCGCATCCCAAAAAACCTGCGCATGCGCATCCCAAAAAATCTGCGCATGCGCATCCCACAAAACCTGCGCATGCACATCCCACAAAACCTCGCACGTGTTTGTGCTCGACTAGCCTGCGGGATGCATCCTTTCGCACGTGTTTTTACTCGACTAGCCTGCGGGATGCATCCTCTCGCACGTGTTTTTGCTCGACTAGCCTGCGGGATGCATCCTCTCGCACGTGTTTTTGATCGACTAGCCATGCGCATCCCAAAAAACCTGCGCATGCGCATCCCACAAAACCTGCGCATGCGCATCCCACAAAACCTCGCACGTGTTTGTGCTCGACTAGACTGCGGGATGCATCCTTTCGCACGTGTTTTTACTCGACTAGCCTGCGGGATGCATCCTCTCGCACGTGTTTTTGCTCGACTAGCCTGCGGGATGCATCCTCTCGCACGTGTTTTTGCTCGACTAGCCTGCGGGATGCATCCTCTCGCACGTGTTTTTACTCGACTAGCCTGCGGGATGCATCCTCTCGCACGTGTTTTTACTCGACTAGCCTGCGGGATGCATCCTCTCGCACGTGTGTTTGCTCGACTAGCCTGCGGGATGCATCCTCTCGCACGTGTTTTTGCTCGACTAGCCATGCGCATCCCAAAAAACCTGCGCATGCGCATCCCAAAAAATCTGCGCATGCGCATCCCACAAAACCTCGCACGTGTTTGTGCTCGACTAGACTGCGGGATGCATCCTTTCGCACGTGTTTTTACTCGACTAGCCTGCGGGATGCATCCTCTCGCACGTGTTTTTGCTCGACTAGCCTCCGGGATGCATCCTCTCGCACGTGTTTGTGCTCGACTAGCCTGCGGGATGCATCCTCTCGTACGTGTTTTTGCTCGACTAGCCATGCGCATCCCAAAAAACCTGCGCATGCGCATCCCAAAAAATCTGCGCATACGCATCCCACAAAACCTGCGCATGCGCATCCCACAAAACCTCGCACGTGTTTGTGCTCGACTAGCCTGCGGGATGCATCCCTTCGCACGTGTTTTTACTCGACTAGCCTGCGGGATGCATCGTCTCGCACGTGTTTTTACTCGACTAGCCTGCGGGATGCATCCTCTCGCACGTGTTTTTGCTCGACTAGCCATGCGCATCCCAAAAAACCTGCGCATGCGCATCCCAAAAAATCTGCGCATGCGCATCCCACAAAACCTGCGCATGCACATCCCACAAAACCTCGCACGTGTTTGTGCTCGACTAGCCTGCGGGATGCATCCTTTCGCACGTGTTTTTACTCGACTAGCCTGCGGGATGCATCCTCTCGCACGTGTTTTTGCTCGACTAGCCTGCGGGATGCATCCTCTCGCACGTGTTTTTGATCGACTAGCCATGCGCATCCCAAAAAACCTGCGCATGCGCATCCCACAAAACCTGCGCATGCGCATCCCACAAAACCTCGCACGTGTTTGTGCTCGACTAGACTGCGGGATGCATCCTTTCGCACGTGTTTTTACTCGACTAGCCTGCGGGATGCATCCTCTCGCACGTGTTTTTGCTCGACTAGCCTGCGGGATGCATCCTCTCGCACGTGTTTTTGCTCGACTAGCCTGCGGGATGCATCCTCTCGCACGTGTTTTTACTCGACTAGCCTGCGGGATGCATCCTCTCGCACGTGTTTTTACTCGACTAGCCTGCGGGATGCATCCTCTCGCACGTGTTTTTACTCGA
The DNA here is from genome assembly GCF_051020765.1 of Lasioglossum baleicum. NCBI lineage: Eukaryota > Metazoa > Arthropoda > Insecta > Hymenoptera > Halictidae > Lasioglossum > Lasioglossum baleicum. The sequence continues at coordinate 233,636 of NW_027469177.1, forward strand.
CTACCCCGATGGATGCATCCTCTCGCACGTGTTTTTGCTCGACTAGCCATGCGCATCTCAAAAAACCTGCACATGCGCATCCAAAAAAACCTGCGCATGCGCATCCCACAAAATCTGCGCATGCGCATCCCACAAAACCTCGCACGTGTTTTTACTCGACTAGCCTGCGGGATGCATCCTCTCGCACGTGTTTTTGCTCGACTAGCCTGCGGGATGCATCCTCTCGCACGTGTTTTTACTCGACTAGCCTGCGGGATGCATCGTCTCGCACGTGTTTTTACTCGACTAGCCTGCGGGATGCATCCTCTCGCACGTGTTTTTGCTCGACTAGCCATGCGCATCCCAAAAAACCTGCGCATGCGCATCCCAAAAAATCTGCGCATGCGCATCCCACAAAACCTGCGCATGCGCATCCCACAAAACCTCGCACGTGTTTGTGCCCGACTAGCCTGCGGGATGCATCCTTTCGCACGTGTTTTTACTCGACTAGCCTGCGGGATGCATCCTCTCGCACGTGTTTTTGCTCGACTAGCCTGATGGATGCATCCTCTCGCACGTGTTTTTGCTCGACTAGCCATGCGCATCCCAAAAAACCTGCGCATGCGCATCCCAAAAAATCTGCGCATGCGCATCCCACAAAAATCTGCGCATGCGCATCCCACAAAACCTGCGCATGCGCATCCCACAAAACCTCGCACGTGTTTGTGCTCGACTAGACTGCGGGATGCATCCTTTCGCACGTGTTTTTACTCGACTAGCCTGCGGCATGCATCCTCTCGCACGTGTTTTTGCTCGACTAGCCTGCGGGATGCATCCTCTCGCACGTGTTTTTGCTCGACTAGCCATGCGCATCCCAAAAAACCTGCGCATGCGCATCCCAAAAAACCTGCGCATGCGCATCCCACAAAACCTCGCACGTGTTTTTACTCGACTAGCCTGCGGGATGCATCCTCTCGCACGTGTTTTTACTCGACTAGCCTGCGGGATGCATCGTCTCGCACGTGTTTTTGCTCGACTAGCCTGCGGGATGCATCCTCTCGCACGTGTTTTTGCTCGACTAGCCTGCGGGATGCATCCTCTCGCACGTGTTTTTGCTCGACTAGCCATGCGCATCCCAAAAAACCTGCGCATGCGCATCCCAAAAAATCTGCGCATACGCATCCCACAAAACCTGCGCATGCGCATCCCACAAAACCTCGCACGTGTTTGTGCTCGACTAGCCTGCGGGATGCATCCTTTCGCACGTGTTTTTACTCGACTAGCCTGCGGGATGCATCGTCTCGCACGTGTTTTTACTAGACTAGCCTGCGGGATGCATCCTCTCGCACGTGTTTTTGCTCGACTAGCCATGCGCATCCCAAAAAACCTGCGCATGCGCATCCCAAAAAATCTGCGCATGCGCATCCCACAAAACCTGCGCATGCACATCCCACAAAACCTCGCACGTGTTTGTGCTCGACTAGCCTGCGGGATGCATCCTTTCGCACGTGTTTTTGATCGACTAGCCATGCGCATCCCAAAAAACCTGCGCATGCGCATCCCACAAAACCTGCGCATGCGCATCCCACAAAACCTCGCACGTGTTTGTGCTCGACTAGACTGCGGGATGCATCCTTTCGCACGTGTTTTTACTCGACTAGCCTGCGGGATGCATCCTCTCGCACGTGTTTTTGCTCGACTAGCCTGCGGGATGCATCCTCTCGCACGTGTTTTTGCTCGACTAGCCTGCGGGATGCATCCTCTCGCACGTGTTTTTGATCGACTAGCCATGCGCATCCCAAAAAACCTGCGCATGCGCATCCCACAAAACCTGCGCATGCGCATCCCACAAAACCTCGCACGTGTTTGTGCTCGACTAGACTGCGGGATGCATCCTTTCGCACGTGTTTTTACTCGACTAGCCTGCGGGATGCATCCTCTCGCACGTGTTTTTGCTCGACTAGCCTGCGGGATGCATCCTCTCGCACGTGTTTTTGCTCGACTAGCCTGCGGGATGCATCCTCTCGCACGTGTTTTTACTCGACTAGCCTGCGGGATGCATCCTCTCGCACGTGTTTTTACTCGACTACCCTGATGGATGCATCCTCTCGCACGTGTTTTTGCTCGACTAGCCATGCGCATCTCAAAAAACCTGCACATGCGCATCCCAAAAAACCTGCGCATGCGCATCCCACAAAACCTCGCACGTGTTCTTACTCGACTAGCCTGCGGGATGCATCCTCTCGCACGTGTTTTTACTCGACTAGCCTGCGGGATGCATCCTCTCGCACGTGTTTTTGCTCGACTAGCCATGCGCATCCCAAAAAACCTGCACATGCGCATCCCAAAAAACCTGCGCATGCGCATCCCACAAAACCTGCGCATGCGCATCCCACAAAACCTCGCACGTGTTTTTACTCGACTAGCCTGCGGGATGCATCCTCTCGCACGTGTTTTTGCTCGACTAGCCATGCGCATCCCAAAAAACCTGCACATGCGCATCCCAAAAAACCTGCGCATGCGCATCCCACAAAACCTGCGCATGCGCATCCCACAAAACCTCGCACGTGTTTTTACTCGACTAGCCTGCGGGATGCATCCTCTCGCACGTGTTTTTACTCGACTAGCCTGCGGGATGCATCCTCTCGCACGTGTTTTTACTCGACTAGCCTGCGGGATGCATCCTCTCGCACGTGTTTTTACTCGACTAGCCTGCGGGATGCATCCTCTCGCACGTGTTTTTACTCGACTAGCCTGCGGGATGCATCGTCTCGCACGTGTTTTTACTCGACTAGCCTGCGGGATGCATCCTCTCGCACGTGTTTTTGCTCGACTAGCCATGCGCATCCCAAAAAACCTGCGCATGCGCATCCCAAAAAATCTGCGCATGCGCATCCCACAAAACCTGCGCATGCGCATCCCACAAAACCTCGCACGTGTTTGTGCTCGACTAGCCTGCGGGATGCATCCTTTCGCACGTGTTTTTACTCGACTAGCCTGCGGGATGCATCCTCTCGCACGTGTTTTTACTCGACTAGCCTGCGGGATGCATCCTCTCGCACGTGTTTTTACTCGACTACCCTGATGGATGCATCCTCTCGCACGTGTTTTTGCTCGACTAGCCATGCGCATCTCAAAAAACCTGCACATGCGCATCCCAAAAAACCTGCGCATGCGCATCCCACAAAACCTCGCACGTGTTCTTACTCGACTAGCCTGCGGGATGCATCCTCTCGCACGTGTTTTTACTCGACTAGCCTGCGGGATGCATCCTCTCGCACGTGTTTTTGCTCGACTAGCCATGCGCATCCCAAAAAACCTGCACATGCGCATCCCAAAAAACCTGCGCATGCGCATCCCACAAAACCTGCGCATGCGCATCCCACAAAACCTCGCACGTGTTTTTACTCGACTAGCCTGCGGGATGCATCCTCTCGCACGTGTTTTTGCTCGACTAGCCATGCGCATCCCAAAAAACCTGCACATGCGCATCCCAAAAAACCTGCGCATGCGCATCCCACAAAACCTGCGCATGCGCATCCCACAAAACCTCGCACGTGTTTTTACTCGACTAGCCTGCGGGATGCATCCTCTCGCACGTGTTTTTACTCGACTAGCCTGCGGGATGCATCCTCTCGCACGTGTTTTTACTCGACTAGCCTGCGGGATGCATCCTCTCGCACGTGTTTTTACTCGACTAGCCTGCGGGATGCATCCTCTCGCACGTGTTTTTACTCGACTAGCCTGCGGGATGCATCCTCTCGCACGTGTTTTTACTCGACTAGCCTGCGGGATGCATCGTCTCGCACGTGTTTTTACTCGACTAGCCTGCGGGATGCATCCTCTCGCACGTGTTTTTGCTCGACTAGCCATGCGCATCCCAAAAAACCTGCGCATGCGCATCCCAAAAAATCTGCGCATGCGCATCCCACAAAACCTGCGCATGCGCATCCCACAAAACCTCGCACGTGTTTGTGCTCGACTAGCCTGCGGGATGCATCCTTTCGCACGTGTTTTTACTCGACTAGCCTGCGGGATGCATCCTCTCGCACGTGTTTTTGCTCGACTAGCCTGCGGGATGCATCCTCTCGCACGTGTTTTTGCTCGACTAGCCATGCGCATCCCAAAAAACCTGCGCATGCGCATCCCAAAAAATCTGCGCATGCGCATCCCACAAAACCTGCGCATGCGCATCCCACAAAACCTCGCACGTGTTTGTGCTCGACTAGCCTGCGGGATGCATCCTTTCGCACGTGTTTTTACTCGACTAGCCTGCGGGATGCATCCTCTCGCACGTGTTTTTGCTCGACTAGCCTGCGGGATGCATCCTCTCGCACGTGTTTTTGCTCGACTAGCCTGCGGGATGCATCCTCTCGCACGTGTTTTTGCTCGACTAGCCTGCGGGATGCATCCTCTCGCACGTGTTTTTGCTCGACTAGCCATGCGCATCCCAAAAAACCTGCGCATGCGCATCCCAAAAAATCTGCGCATACGCATCCCACAAAACCTGCGCATGCGCATCCCACAAAACCTCGCACGTGTTTGTGCTCGACTAGCCTGCGGGATGCATCCTTTCGCACGTGTTTTTACTCGACTAGCCTGCGGGATGCATCGTCTCGCACGTGTTTTTACTCGACTAGCCTGCGGGATGCATCCTCTCGCACGTGTTTTTGCTCGACTAGCCATGCGCATCCCAAAAAACCTGCACATGCGCATCCCAAAAAACCTGCGCATGCGCATCCCACAAAACCTGCGCATGCGCATCCCACAAAACCTCGCACGTGTTTTTACTCGACTAGCCTGCGGGATGCATCCTCTCGCACGTGTTTTTGCTCGACTAGCCATGCGCATCCCAAAAAACCTGCACATGCGCATCCCAAAAAACCTGCGCATGCGCATCCCACAAAACCTGCGCATGCGCATCCCACAAAACCTCGCACGTGTTTTTACTCGACTAGCCTGCGGGATGCATCCTCTCGCACGTGTTTTTACTCGACTAGCCTGCGGGATGCATCCTCTCGCACGTGTTTTTACTCGACTAGCCTGCGGGATGCATCCTCTCGCACGTGTTTTTACTCGACTAGCCTGCGGGATGCATCCTCTCGCACGTGTTTTTACTCGACTAGCCTGCGGGATGCATCGTCTCGCACGTGTTTTTGCTCGACTAGCCTGCGGGATGCATCCTCTCGCACGTGTTTTTGCTCGACTAGCCATGCGCATCCCAAAAAACCTGCGCATGCGCATCCCAAAAAACCTGCGCATGCGCATCCCACAAAACCTCGCACGTGTTTTTACTCGACTAGCCTGCGGGATGCATCCTCTCGCACGTGTTTTTACTCGACTAGCCTGCGGGATGCATCGTCTCGCACGTGTTTTTACTCGACTAGCCTGCGGGATGCATCCTCTCGCACGTGTTTTTGCTCGACTAGCCATGCGCATCCCAAAAAACCTGCGCATGCGCATCCCAAAAAATCTGCGCATGCGCATCCCACAAAACCTGCGCATGCGCATCCCACAAAACCTCGCACGTGTTTGTGCTCGACTAGCCTGCGGGATGCATCCTTTCGCACGTGTTTTTACTCGACTAGCCTGCGGGATGCATCCTCTCGCACGTGTTTTTGCTCGACTAGCCTGCGGGATGCATCCTCTCGCACGTGTTTTTGCTCGACTAGCCATGCGCATCCCAAAAAACCTGCGCATGCGCATCCCAAAAAATCTGCGCATGCGCATCCCACAAAACCTGCGCATGCGCATCCCACAAAACCTCGCACGTGTTTGTGCTCGACTAGACTGCGGGATGCATCCTTTCGCACGTGTTTTTACTCGACTAGCCTGCGGGATGCATCCTCTCGCACGTGTTTTTGCTCGACTAGCCTGCGGGATGCATCCTCTCGCACGTGTTTTTGCTCGACTAGCCATGCGCATCCCAAAAAACCTGCGCATGCGCATCCCACAAAACCTGCGCATGCACATCCCACAAAACCTCGCACGTGTTTGTGCTCGACTAGCCTGCGGGATGCATCCTTTCGCACGTGTTTTTACTCGACTAGCCTGCGGGATGCATCCTCTCGCACGTGTTTTTGCTCGACTAGCCTGCGGGATGCATCCTCTCGCACGTGTTTTTGATCGACTAGCCATGCGCATCCCAAAAAACCTGCGCATGCGCATCCCACAAAACCTGCGCATGCGCATCCCACAAAACCTCGCACGTGTTTGTGCTCGACTAGACTGCGGGATGCATCCTTTCGCACGTGTTTTTACTCGACTAGCCTGCGGGATGCATCCTCTCGCACGTGTTTTTGCTCGACTAGCCTGCCGGATGCATCCTCTCGCACGTGTTTTTGCTCGACTAGCCTGCGGGATGCATCCTCTCGCACGTGTTTTTACTCGACTAGCCTGCGGGATGCATCCTCTCGCACGTGTTTTTACTCGACTACCCTGATGGATGCATCCTCTCGCACGTGTTTTTGCTCGACTAGCCATGCGCATCTCAAAAAACCTGCACATGCGCATCCCAAAAAACCTGCGCATGCGCATCCCACAAAACCTGCGCATGCGCATCCCACAAAACCTCGCACGTGTTTTTACTCGACTAGCCTGCGGGATGCATCCTCTCGCACGTGTTTTTGCTCGACTAGCCTGCGGGATGCATCCTCTCGCACGTGTTTTTGCTCGACTAGCCATGCGCATCCCAAAAAACCTGCGCATGCGCATCCCAAAAAATCTGCGCATACGCATCCCACAAAACCTGCGCATGCGCATCCCACAAAACCTCGCACGTGTTTGTGCTCGACTAGCCTGCGGGATGCATCCTCTCGCACGTGTTTTTGCTCGACTAGCCTGCGGGATGCATCCTCTCGCACGTGTTTTTGCTCGACTAGCCATGCGCATCCCAAAAAACCTGCGCATGCGCATCCCAAAAAATCTGCGCATACGCATCCCACAAAACCTGCGCATGCGCATCCCACAAAACCTCGCACGTGTTTGTGCTCGACTAGCCTGCGGGATGCATCCTTTCGCACGTGTTTTTACTCGACTAGCCTGCGGGATGCATCGTCTCGCACGTGTTTTTACTCGACTAGCCTGCGGGATGCATCCTCTCGCACGTGTTTTTGCTCGACTAGCCATGCGCATCCCAAAAAACCTGCGCATGCGCATCCCAAAAAATCTGCGCATGCGCATCCCACAAAACCTGCGCATGCACATCCCACAAAACCTCGCACGTGTTTGTGCTCGACTAGCCTGCGGGATGCATCCTTTCGCACGTGTTTTTACTCGACTAGCCTGCGGGATGCATCCTCTCGCACGTGTTTTTGCTCGACTAGCCTGCGGGATGCATCCTCTCGCACGTGTTTTTGCTCGACTAGCCTGCGGGATGCATCCTCTCGCACGTGTTTTTGCTCGACTAGCCATGCGCATCCCAAAAAACCTGCGCATGCGCATCCCAAAAAATCTGCGCATACGCATCCCACAAAACCTGCGCATGCGCATCCCACAAAACCTCGCACGTGTTTGTGCTCGACTAGCCTGCGGGATGCATCCTTTCGCACGTGTTTTTACTCGACTAGCCTGCGGGATGCATCGTCTCGCACGTGTTTTTACTCGACTAGCCTGCGGGATGCATCCTCTCGCACGTGTTTTTGCTCGACTAGCCATGCGCATCCCAAAAAACCTGCGCATGCGCATCCCAAAAAATCTGCGCATGCGCATCCCACAAAACCTGCGCATGCACATCCCACAAAACCTCGCACGTGTTTGTGCTCGACTAGCCTGCGGGATGCATCCTTTCGCACGTGTTTTTACTCGACTAGCCTGCGGGATGCATCCTCTCGCACGTGTTTTTGCTCGGCTAGCCTGCGGGATGCATCCTCTCGCACGTGTTTTTGCTCGACTAGCCATGCGCATCCCAAAAAACCTGCGCATGCGCATCCCACAAAACTTCGCACGTGTTTTTACTCGACTAGCCTGCGGGATGCATCCTCTCGCACGTGTTTTTACTCGACTAGCCTGCGGGATGCATCCTCTCGCACGTGTTTTTACTCGACTAGCCTGCGGGATGCATCGTCTCGCACGTGTTTTTACTCGACTAGCCTGCGGGATGCATCCTCTCGCACGTGTTTTTGCTCGACTAGCCATGCGCATCCCAAAAAACCTGCGCATGCGCATCCCAAAAAATCTGCGCATGCGCATCCCACAAAACCTGCGCATGCGCATCCCACAAAACCTCGCACGTGTTTGTGCTCGACTAGCCTGCGGGATGCATCCTTTCGCACGTGTTTTTACTCGACTAGCCTGCGGGATGCATCCTCTCGCACGTGTTTTTGCTCGACTAGCCTGCGGGATGCATCCTCTCGCACGTGTTTTTGCTCGACTAGCCATGCGCATCCCAAAAAACCTGCGCATGCGCATCCCAAAAAATCTGCGCATGCGCATCCCACAAAACCTGCGCATGCGCATCCCACAAAACCTCGCACGTGTTTGTGCTCGACTAGACTGCGGGATGCATCCTTTCGCACGTGTTTTTACTCGACTAGCCTGCGGGATGCATCCTCTCGCACGTGTTTTTGCTCGACTAGCCTGCGGGATGCATCCTCTCGCACGTGTTTGTGCTCGACTAGCCTGCGGGATGCATCCTCTCGCACGTGTTTTTACTCGACTAGCCTGCGGGATGCATCCTCTCGCACGTGTTTTTGCTCGACTAGCCTGCGGGATGCATCCTCTCGCACGTGTTTTTGCTCGACTAGCCTGCGGGATGCATCCTCTCGCACCTGTTTTTACTCGACTAGCCTGCGGGATGCATCCTCTCGCACGTGTTTTTACTCGACTAGCCTGCGGGATGCATCCTCTCGCACGTGTTTTTGCTCGACTAGCCTGCGGGATGCATCCTCTCGCACGTGTTTTTACTCGACTAGCCTGCGGGATGCATCGTCTCGCACGTGTTTTTACTCGACTAGCCTGCGGGATGCATCCTCTCGCACGTGTATTTGCTCGACTAGCCATGCGCATCCCAAAAAACCTGCGCATGCGCGTCCCAAAAAATCTGCGCATGCGCATCCCACAGAACCTGCGCATGCGCATCCCACAAAACCTCGCACGTGTTTGTGCTCGACTAGCCTGCGGGATGCATCCTTTCGCACGTGTTTTTACTCGACTAGCCTGCGGGATGCATCCTCTCGCACGTGTATTTGCTCGACTAGCCATGCGCATCCCAAAAAATCTGCGCATGCGCATCCCACAGAACCTGCGCATGCGCATCCCACAAAACCTCGCACGTGTTTGTGCTCGACTAGCCTGCGGGATGCATCCTTTCGCACGTGTTTTTACTCGACTAGCCTGCGGGATGCATCCTCTCGCACGTGTTTTTGCTCGACTAGCCTGCGGGATGCATCCTCTCGCACGTGTTTTTGCTCGACTAGCCATGCGCATCCCAAAAAACCTGCGCATGCGCATCCCACAAAACCTCGCACGTGTTTTTACTCGACTAGCCTGCGGGATGCATCCTCTCGCACGTGTTTTTACTCGACTAGCCTGCGGGATGCATCGTCTCGCACGTGTTTTTACTCGACTAGCCTGCGGGATGCATCCTCTCGCACGTGTTTTTGCTCGACTAGCCATGCGCATCCCAAAAAACCTGCGCATGCGCATCCCAAAAAATCTGCGCATGCGCATCCCACAAAACCTGCGCATGCGCATCCCACAAAACCTCGCACGTGTTTGTGCTCGACTAGCCTGCGGGATGCATCCTTTCGCACGTGTTTTTACTCGACTAGCCTGCGGGATGCATCGTCTCGCACGTGTTTTTACTCGACTAGCCTGCGGGATGCATCCTCTCGCACGTGTTTTTGCTCGACTAGCCATGCGCATCCCAAAAAACCTGCGCATGCGCATCCCAAAAAATCTGCGCATGCGCATCCCACAAAACCTGCGCATGCACATCCCACAAAACCTCGCACGTGTTTGTGCTCGACTAGCCTGCGGGATGCATCCTTTCGCACGTGTTTTTACTCGACTAGCCTGCGGGATGCATCCTCTCGCACGTGTTTTTGCTCGACTAGCCTGCGGGATGCATCCTCTCGCACGTGTTTTTGATCGACTAGCCATGCGCATCCCAAAAAACCTGCGCATGCGCATCCCACAAAACCTCGCACGTGTTTGTGCTCGACTAGACTGCGGGATGCATCCTTTCGCACGTGTTTTTACTCGACTAGCCTGCGGGATGCATCCTCTCGCACGTGTTTTTGCTCGACTAGCCTGCGGGATGCATCCTCTCGCACGTGTTTTTGCTCGACTAGCCTGCGGGATGCATCCTCTCGCACGTGTTTTTACTCGACTAGCCTGCGGGATGCATCCTCTCGCACGTGTTTTTACTCGACTACCCTGATGGATGCATCCTCTCGCACGTGTTTTTGCTCGACTAGCCATGCGCATCTCAAAAAACCTGCACATGCGCATCCCAAAAAACCTGCGCATGCGCATCCCACAAAACCTGCGCATGCGCATCCCACAAAACCTCGCACGTGTTCTAACTCGACTAGCCTGCGGGATGCATCCTCTCGCACGTGTTTTTACTCGACTAGCCTGCGGGATGCATCCTCTCGCACGTGTTTTTGCTCGACTAGCCATGCGCATCCCAAAAAACCTGCACATGCGCATCCCAAAAAACCTGCGCATGCGCATCCCACAAAACCTGCGCATGCGCATCCCACAAAACCTCGCACGTGTTTTTACTCGACTAGCCTGCGGGATGCATCCTCTCGCACGTGTTTTTACTCGACTAGCCTGCGGGATGCATCCTCTCGCACGTGTTTTTGCTCGACTAGCCTGCGGGATGCATCCTCTCGCACGTGTTTTTACTCGACTAGCCTGCGGGATGCATCGTCTCGCACGTGTTTTTGCTCGACTAGCCATGCGCATCCCAAAAAACCTGCGCATGCGCATCCCAAAAAATCTGCGCATGCGCATCCCACAAAACCTGCGCATGCGCATCCCACAAAACCTGCGCATGCGCATCCCACAAAACCTCGCACGTGTTTGTGCTCGACTAGCCTGCGGGATGCATCCTTTCGCACGTGTTTTTACTCGACTAGCCTGCGGGATGCATCCTCTCGCACGTGTTTTTGCTCGACTAGCCTGCGGGATGCATCCTCTCGCACGTGTTTTTGCTCGACTAGCCATGCGCATCCCAAAAAACCTGCGCATGCGCATCCCAAAAAATCTGCGCATGCGCATCCCACAAAACCTGCGCATGCGCATCCCACAAAACCTCGCACGTGTTTGTGCTCGACTAGACTGCGGGATGCATCCTTTCGCACGTGTTTTTACTCGACTAGCCTGCGGGATGCATCCTCTCGCACGTGTTTTTGCTCGACTAGCCTGCGGGATGCATCCTCTCGCACGTGTTTTTGCTCGACTAGCCATGCGCATCCCAAAAAACCTGCGCATGCGCATCCCACAAAACCTGCGCATGCACATCCCACAAAACCTCGCACGTGTTTGTGCTCGACTAGCCTGCGGGATGCATCCTTTCGCACGTGTTTTTACTCGACTAGCCTGCGGGATGCATCCTCTCGCACGTGTTTTTGCTCGACTAGCCTGCGGGATGCATCCTCTCGCACGTGTTTTTGATCGACTAGCCATGCGCATCCCAAAAAACCTGCGCATGCGCATCCCACAAAACCTGCGCATGCGCATCCCACAAAACCTCGCACGTGTTTGTGCTCGACTAGACTGCGGGATGCATCCTTTCGCACGTGTTTTTACTCGACTAGCCTGCGGGATGCATCCTCTCGCACGTGTTTTTGCTCGACTAGCCTGCCGGATGCATCCTCTCGCACGTGTTTTTACTCGACTACCCTGATGGATGCATCCTCTCGCACGTGTTTTTGCTCGACTAGCCATGCGCATCTCAAAAAACCTGCACATGCGCATCCCAAAAAACCTGCGCATGCGCATCCCACAAAACCTGCGCATGCGCATCCCACAAAACCTCGCACGTGTTTTTACTCGACTAGCCTGCGGGATGCATCCTCTCGCACGTGTTTTTACTCGACTAGCCTGCGGGATGCATCGTCTCGCACGTGTTTTTACTCGACTAGCCTGCGGGATGCATCCTCTCGCACGTGTTTTTGCTCGACTAGCCATGCGCATCCCAAAAAACCTGCGCATGCGCATCCCAAAAAATCTGCGCATGCGCATCCCACAAAACCTGCGCATGCGCATCCCACAAAACCTCGCACGTGTTTGTGCTCGACTAGCCTGCGGGATGCATCCTTTCGCACGTGTTTTTACTCGACTAGCCTGCGGGATGCATCCTCTCGCACGTGTTTTTGCTCGACTAGCCTGCGGGATGCATCCTCTCGCACGTGTTTTTGCTCGACTAGCCTGCGGGATGCATCCTCTCGCACGTGTTTTTGCTCGACTAGCCATGCGCATCCCAAAAAACCTGCGCATGCGCATCCCAAAAAATCTGCGCATACGCATCCCACAAAACCTGCGCATGCGCATCCCACAAAACCTCGCACGTGTTTGTGCTCGACTAGCCTGCGGGATGCATCCTTTCGCACGTGTTTTTACTCGACTAGCCTGCGGGATGCATCGTCTCGCACGTGTTTTTACTCGACTAGCCTGCGGGATGCATCCTCTCGCACGTGTTTTTGCTCGACTAGCCATGCGCATCCCAAAAAACCTGCGCATGCGCATCCCAAAAAATCTGCGCATGCGCATCCCACAAAACCTGCGCATGCACATCCCACAAAACCTCGCACGTGTTTGTGCTCGACTAGCCTGCGGGATGCATCCTTTCGCACGTGTTTTTACTCGACTAGCCTGCGGGATGCATCCTCTCGCACGTGTTTTTGCTCGACTAGCCTGCGGGATGCATCCTCTCGCACGTGTTTTTGATCGACTAGCCATGCGCATCCCAAAAAACCTGCGCATGCGCATCCCACAAAACCTGCGCATGCGCATCCCACAAAACCTCGCACGTGTTTGTGCTCGACTAGACTGCGGGATGCATCCTTTCGCACGTGTTTTTACTCGACTAGCCTGCGGGATGCATCCTCTCGCACGTGTTTTTGCTCGACTAGCCTGCGGGATGCATCCTCTCGCACGTGTTTTTGCTCGACTAGCCTGCGGGATGCATCCTCTCGCACGTGTTTTTACTCGACTAGCCTGCGGGATGCATCCTCTCGCACGTGTTTTTACTCGACTACCCTGATGGATGCATCCTCTCGCACGTGTTTTTGCTCGACTAGCCATGCGCATCTCAAAAAACCTGCACATGCGCATCCCAAAAAACCTGCGCATGCGCATCCCACAAAACCTGCGCATGCGCATCCCACAAAACCTCGCACGTGTTCTTACTCGACTAGCCTGCGGGATGCATCCTCTCGCACGTGTTTTTACTCGACTAGCCTGCGGGATGCATCCTCTCGCACGTGTTTTTGCTCGACTAGCCATGCGCATCCCAAAAAACCTGCACATGCGCATCCCAAAAAACCTGCGCATGCGCATCCCACAAAACCTGCGCATGCGCATCCCACAAAACCTCGCACGTGTTTTTACTCGACTAGCCTGCGGGATGCATCCTCTCGCACGTGTTTTTGCTCGACTAGCCATGCGCATCCCAAAAAACCTGCACATGCGCATCCCAAAAAACCTGCGCATGCGCATCCCACAAAACCTGCGCATGCGCATCCCACAAAACCTCGCACGTGTTTTTACTCGACTAGCCTGCGGGATGCATCCTCTCGCACGTGTTTTTACTCGACTAGCCTGCGGGATGCATCCTCTCGCACGTGTTTTTACTCGACTAGCCTGCGGGATGCATCCTCTCGCACGTGTTTTTACTCGACTAGCCTGCGGGATGCATCCTCTCGCACGTGTTTTTACTCGACTAGCCTGCGGGATGCATCCTCTCGCACGTGTTTTTACTCGACTAGCCTGCGGGATGCATCGTCTCGCACGTGTTTTTACTCGACTAGCCTGCGGGATGCATCCTCTCGCACGTGTTTTTGCTCGACTAGCCATGCGCATCCCAAAAAACCTGCGCATGCGCATCCCAAAAAATCTGCGCATGCGCATCCCACAAAACCTGCGCATGCGCATCCCACAAAACCTCGCACGTGTTTGTGCTCGACTAGCCTGCGGGATGCATCCTTTCGCACGTGTTTTTACTCGACTAGCCTGCGGGATGCATCCTCTCGCACGTGTTTTTGCTCGACTAGCCTGCGGGATGCATCCTCTCGCACGTGTTTTTGCTCGACTAGCCATGCGCATCCCAAAAAACCTGCGCATGCGCATCCCAAAAAATCTGCGCATGCGCATCCCACAAAACCTGCGCATGCGCATCCCACAAAACCTCGCACGTGTTTGTGCTCGACTAGCCTGCGGGATGCATCCTTTCGCACGTGTTTTTACTCGACTAGCCTGCGGGATGCATCCTCTCGCACGTGTTTTTGCTCAACTAGCCTGCGGGATGCATCCTCTCGCACGTGTTTTTGCTCGACTAGCCTGCGGGATGCATCCTCTCGCACGTGTTTTTGCTCGACTAGCCTGCGGGATGCATCCTCTCGCACGTGTTTTTGCTCGACTAGCCATGCGCATCCCAAAAAACCTGCGCATGCGCATCCCAAAAAATCTGCGCATACGCATCCCACAAAACCTGCGCATGCGCATCCCACAAAACCTCGCACGTGTTTGTGCTCGACTAGCCTGCGGGATGCATCCTTTCGCACGTGTTTTTACTCGACTAGCCTGCGGGATGCATCGTCTCGCACGTGTTTTTACTCGACTAGCCTGCGGGATGCATCCTCTCGCACGTGTTTTTGCTCGACTAGCCATGCGCATCCCAAAAAACCTGCGCATGCGCATCCCAAAAAATCTGCGCATGCGCATCCCACAAAACCTGCGCATGCACATCCCACAAAACCTCGCACGTGTTTGTGCTCGACTAGCCTGCGGGATGCATCCTTTCGCACGTGTTTTTACTCGACTAGCCTGCGGGATGCATCCTCTCGCACGTGTTTTTGCTCGACTAGCCTGCGGGATGCATCCTCTCGCACGTGTTTTTGATCGACTAGCCATGCGCATCCCAAAAAACCTGCGCATGCGCATCCCACAAAACCTGCGCATGCGCATCCCACAAAACCTCGCACGTGTTTGTGCTCGACTAGACTGCGGGATGCATCCTTTCGCACGTGTTTTTACTCGACTAGCCTGCGGGATGGATCCTCTCGCACGTGTTTTTGCTCGACTAGCCTGCGGGATGCATCCTCTCGCACGTGTTTTTGCTCGACTAGCCTGCGGGATGCATCCTCTCGCACGTGTTTTTACTCGACTAGCCTGCGGGATGCATCCTCTCGCACGTGTTTTTACTCGACTACCCTGATGGATGCATCCTCTCGCACGTGTTTTTGCTCGACTAGCCATGCGCATCTCAAAAAACCTGCACATGCGCATCCCAAAAAACCTGCGCATGCGCATCCCACAAAACCTGCGCATGCGCATCCCACAAAACCTCGCACGTGTTCTTACTCGACTAGCCTGCGGGATGCATCCTCTCGCACGTGTTTTTACTCGACTAGCCTGCGGGATGCATCCTCTCGCACGTGTTTTTGCTCGACTAGCCATGCGCATCCCAAAAAACCTGCACATGCGCATCCCAAAAAACCTGCGCATGCGCATCCCACAAAACCTGCGCATGCGCATCCCACAAAACCTCGCACGTGTTTTTACTCGACTAGCCTGCGGGATGCATCCTCTCGCACGTGTTTTTACTCGACTAGCCTGCGGGATGCATCCTCTCGCACGTGTTTTTGCTCGGCTAGCCTGCGGGATGCATCCTCTCGCACGTGTTTTTGCTCGACTAGCCATGCGCATCCCAAAAAACCTGCGCATGCGCATCCCAAAAAACCTGCGCATGCGCATCCCACAAAACCTCGCACGTGTTTTTACTCGACTAGCCTGCGGGATGCATCCTCTCGCACGTGTTTTTACTCGACTAGCCTGCGGGATGCATCCTCTCGCACGTGTTTTTACTCGACTAGCCTGCGGGATGCATCGTCTCGCACGTGTTTTTACTCGACTAGCCTGCGGGATGCATCCTCTCGCACGTGTTTTTGCTCGACTAGCCATGCGCATCCCAAAAAACCTGCGCATGCGCATCCCAAAAAATCTGCGCATGCGCATCCCACAAAACCTGCGCATGCGCATCCCAAAAAACCTGCGCATGCGCATCCCACAAAACCTCGCACGTGTTTTTACTCGACTAGCCTGCGGGATGCATCCTCTCGCACGTGTTTTTACTCGACTAGCCTGCGGGATGCATCCTCTCGCACGTGTTTTTACTCGACTAGCCTGCGGGATGCATCGTCTCGCACGTGTTTTTACTCGACTAGCCTGCGGGATGCATCCTCTCGCACGTGTTTTTGCTCGACTAGCCATGCGCATCCCAAAAAACCTGCGCATGCGCATCCCAAAAAATCTGCGCATGCGCATCCCACAAAACCTGCGCATGCGCATCCCACAAAACCTCGCACGTGTTTGTGCTCGACTAGCCTGCGGGATGCACCCTTTCGCACGTGTTTTTACTCGACTAGCCTGCGGGATGCATCCTCTCGCACGTGTTTTTGCTCGACTAGCCTGCGGGATGCATCCTCTCGCACGTGTTTTTGCTCGACTAGCCATGCGCATCCCAAAAAACCTGCGCATGCGCATCCCAAAAAAATCTGCGCATGCGCATCCCACAAAACCTGCGCATGCGCATCCCACAAAACCTCGCACGTGTTTGTGCTCGACTAGCCTGCGGGATGCATCCTTTCGCACGTGTTTTTACTCGACTAGCCTGCGGGATGCATCCTCTCGCACGTGTTTTTGCTCGACTAGCCTGCGGGATGCATCCTCTCGCACGTGTTTTTGCTCGACTAGCCTGCGGGATGCATCCTCTCGCACGTGTTTTTGCTCGACTAGCCTGCGGGATGCATCCTCTCGCACGTGTTTTTGCTCGACTAGCCATGCGCATCCCAAAAAACCTGCGCATGCGCATCCCAAAAAATCTGCGCATACGCATCCCACAAAACCTGCGCATGCGCATCCCACAAAACCTCGCACGTGTTTGTGCTCGACTAGCCTGCGGGATGCATCCTTTCGCACGTGTTTTTACTCGACTAGCCTGCGGGATGCATCGTCTCGCACGTGTTTTTACTCGACTAGCCTGCGGGATGCATCCTCTCGCACGTGTTTTTGCTCGACTAGCCATGCGCATCCCAAAAAACCTGCGCATGCGCATCCCAAAAAATCTGCGCATGCGCATCCCACAAAACCTGCGCATGCACATCCCACAAAACCTCGCACGTGTTTGTGCTCGACTAGCCTGCGGGATGCATCCTTTCGCACGTGTTTTTACTCGACTAGCCTGCGGGATGCATCCTCTCGCACGTGTTTTTGCTCGACTAGCCTGCGGGATGCATCCTCTCGCACGTGTTTTTGCTCGACTAGCCTGCGGGATGCATCCTCTCGCACGTGTTTTTACTCGACTAGCCTGCGGGATGCATCCTCTCGCACGTGTTTTTACTCGACTAGCCTGCGGGATGCATCCTCTCGCACGTGTTTTTACTCGACTAGCCTGCGGGATGCATCGTCTCGCACGTGTTTTTACTCGACTAGCCTGCGGGATGCATCCTCTCGCACGTGTTTTTGCTCGACTAGCCATGCGCATCCCAAAAAACCTGCGCATGCGCATCCCAAAAAATCTGCGCATGCGCATCCCACAAAACCTGCGCATGCGCATCCCACAAAACCTCGCACGTGTTTGTGCTCGACTAGCCTGCGGGATGCATCCTTTCGCACGTGTTTTTACTCGACTAGCCTGCGGGATGCATCCTCTCGCACGTGTTTTTGCTCGACTAGCCTGCGGGATGCATCCTCTCGCACGTGTTTGTGCTCGACTAGCCTGCGGGATGCATCCTCTCGCACGTGTTTTTACTCGACTAGCCTGCGGGATGCATCCTCTCGCACGTGTTTTTGCTCGACTAGCCTGCGGGATGCATCCTCTCGCACGTGTTTTTGCTCGACTAGCCTGCGGGATGCATCCTCTCGCACGTGTTTTTACTCGACTAGCCTGCGGGATGCATCGTCTCGCACGTGTTTTTACTCGACTAGCCTGCGGGATGCATCCTCTCGCACGTGTTTTTGCTCGACTAGCCATGCGCATCCCAAAAAACCTGCACATGCGCATCCCAAAAAACCTGCGCATGCGCATCCCACAAAACCTGCGCATGCGCATCCCACAAAACCTCGCACGTGTTTTTACTCGACTAGCCTGCGGGATGCATCCTCTCGCACGTGTTTTTACTCGACTAGCCTGCGGGATGCATCGTCTCGCACGTGTTTTTACTCGACTAGCCTGCGGGATGCATCCTCTCGCACGTGTTTTTGCTCGACTAGCCATGCGCATCCCAAAAAACCTGCACATGCGCATCCCAAAAAACCTGCGCATGCGCATCCCACAAAACCTGCGCATGCGCATCCCACAAAACCTCGCACGTGTTTTTACTCGACTAGCCTGCGGGATGCATCCTCTCGCACGTGTTTTTACTCGACTAGCCTGCGGGATGCATCCTCTCGCACGTGTTTTTGCTCGACTAGCCTGCGGGATGCATCCTCTCGCACGTGTTTTTGCTCGGCTAGCCTGCGGGATGCATCCTCTCGCACGTGTTTTTGCTCGACTAGCCATGCGCATCCCAAAAAACCTGCGCATGCGCATCCCAAAAAACCTGCGCATGCGCATCCCACAAAACCTCGCACGTGTTTTTACTCGACTAGCCTGCGGGATGCATCCTCTCGCACGTGTTTTTACTCGACTAGCCTGCGGGATGCATCCTCTCGCACGTGTTTTTACTCGACTAGCCTGCGGGATGCATCGTCTCGCACGTGTTTTTACTCGACTAGCCTGCGGGATGCATCCTCTCGCACGTGTTTTTGCTCGACTAGCCATGCGCATCCCAAAAAACCTGCGCATGCGCATCCCAAAAAATCTGCGCATGCGCATCCCACAAAACCTGCGCATGCGCATCCCACAAAACCTCGCACGTGTTTGTGCTCGACTAGCCTGCGGGATGCATCCTTTCGCACGTGTTTTTACTCGACTAGCCTGCGGGATGCATCCTCTCGCACGTGTTTTTGCTCGACTAGCCTGCGGGATGCATCCTCTCGCACGTGTTTTTGCTCGACTAGCCATGCGCATCCCAAAAAATCTGCGCATGCGCATCCCACAAAACCTGCGCATGCGCATCCCACAAAACCTCGCACGTGTTTGTGCTCGACTAGACTGCGGGATGCATCCTTTCGCACGTGTTTTTACTCGACAAGCCTGCGGGATGCATCCTCTCGCACGTGTTTTTGCTCGACTAGCCTGCGGGATGCATCATCTCGCACGTGTTTTTGCTCGACTAGCCATGCGCATCCCAAAAAACCTGCGCATGCGCATCCCACAAAACCTGCGCATGCACATCCCACAAAACCTCGCACGTGTTTGTGCTCGACTAGCCTGCGGGATGCATCCTTTCGCACGTGTTTTTACTCGACTAGCCTGCGGGATGCATCCTCTCGCACGTGTTTTTGCTCGACTAGCCTGCGGGATGCATCCTCTCGCACGTGTTTTTGATCGACTAGCCATGCGCATCCCAAAAAACCTGCGCATGCGCATCCCACAAAACCTGCGCATGCGCATCCCACAAAACCTCGCACGTGTTTGTGCTCGACTAGACTGCGGGATGCATCCTTTCGCACGTGTTTTTACTCGACTAGCCTGCGGGATGCATCCTCTCGCACGTGTTTTTGCTCGACTAGCCTGCGGGATGCATCCTCTCGCACGTGTTTTTGCTCGACTAGCCTGCGGGATGCATCCTCTCGCACGTGTTTTTACTCGACTAGCCTGCGGGATGCATCCTCTCGCACGTGTTTTTACTCGACTGCCCTGATGGATGCATCCTCTCGCACGTGTTTTTGCTCGACTAGCCATGCGCATCTCAAAAAACCTGCACATGCGCATCCCAAAAAACCTGCGCATGCGCATCCCACAAAACCTCGCACGTGTTTTTACTCGACTAGCCTGCGGGATGCATCCTCTCGCACGTGTTTTTACTCGACTAGCCTGCGGGATGCATCCTCTCGCACGTGTTTTTGCTCGACTAGCCATGCGCATCCCAAAAAACCTGCACATGCGCATCCCAAAAAACCTGCGCATGCGCATCCCACAAAACCTGCGCATGCGCATCCCACAAAACCTCGCACGTGTTTTTACTCGACTAGCCTGCGGGATGCATCCTCTCGCACGTGTTTTTACTCGGCTAGCCTGCGGGATGCATCCTCTCGCACGTGTTTTTGCTCGACTAGCCATGCGCATCCCAAAAAACCTGCACATGCGCATCCCAAAAAACCTGCGCATGCGCATCCCACAAAACCTCGCACGTGTTTTTACTCGACTAGCCTGCGGGATGCATCCTCTCGCACGTGTTTTTGCTCGGCTAGCCTGCGGGATGCATCCTCTCGCACGTGTTTTTGCTCGACTAGCCATGCGCATCCCAAAAAACCTGCGCATGCGCATCCCACAAAACCTCGCACGTGTTTTTACTCGACTAGCCTGCGGGATGCATCCTCTCGCACGTGTTTTTACTCGACTAGCCTGCGGGATGCATCCTCTCGCACGT
The DNA here is from genome assembly GCF_051020765.1 of Lasioglossum baleicum. NCBI lineage: Eukaryota > Metazoa > Arthropoda > Insecta > Hymenoptera > Halictidae > Lasioglossum > Lasioglossum baleicum. Next base: position 254,323 of record NW_027469177.1, read on the forward strand.
GTTTTTACTCGACTAGCCTGCGGGATGCATCGTCTCGCACGTGTTTTTACTCGACTAGCCTGCGGGATGCATCCTCTCGCACGTGTTTTTGCTCGACTAGCCATGCGCATCCCAAAAAACCTGCGCATGCGCATCCCAAAAAATCTGCGCATGCGCATCCCACAAAACCTGCGCATGCGCATCCCACAAAACCTCGCACGTGTTTGTGCTCGACTAGCCTGCGGGATGCATCCTTTCGCACGTGTTTTTACTCGACTAGCCTGCGGGATGCATCCTCTCGCACGTGTTTTTGCTCGACTAGCCTGCGGGATGCATCCTCTCGCACGTGTTTTTACTCGACTAGCCTGCGGGATGCATCCTCTCGTACGTGTTTTTGCTCGACTAGCCTGCGGGATGCATCCTCTCGCACGTGTTTTTGCTCGACTAGCCTGCGGGATGCATCCTCTCGCACGTGTTTTTACTCGACTAGCCTGCGGGATGCATCCTCTCGCACGTGTTTTTACTCGACTACCCTGATGGATGCATCCTCTCGCACGTGTTTTTGCTCGACTAGCCATGCGCATCTCAAAAAACCTGCACATGCGCATCCCAAAAAACCTGCGCATGCGCATCCCACAAAACCTGCGCATGCGCATCCCACAAAACCTCGCACGTGTTTGTGCTCGACTAGACTGCGGGATGCATCCCTTCGCACGTGTTTTTACTCGACTAGCCTGCGGGATGCATCCTCTCGCACGTGTTTTTGCTCGACTAGCCTGCGGGATGCATCCTCTCGCACGTGTTTTTGCTCGACTAGCCTGCGGGATGCATCCTCTCGCACGTGTTTTTGATCGACTAGCCATGCGCATCCCAAAAAACCTGCGCATGCGCATCCCACAAAACCTGCGCATGCGTATCCCACAAAACCTCGCACGTGTTTGTGCTCGACTAGACTGCGGGATGCATCCTTTCGCACGTGTTTTTACTCGACTAGCCTGCGGGATGCATCCTCTCGCACGTGTTTTTGCTCGACTAGCCTGCGGGATGCATCCTCTCGCACGTGTTTTTGCTCGACTAGCCTGCGGGATGCATCCTCTCGCACGTGTTTTTACTCGACTAGCCTGCGGGATGCATCCTCTCGCACGTGTTTTTACTCGACTGCCCTGATGGATGCATCCTCTCGCACGTGTTTTTGCTCGACTAGCCATGCGCATCTCAAAAAACCTGCACATGCGCATCCCAAAAAACCTGCGCATGCGCATCCCACAAAACCTCGCACGTGTTTTTACTCGACTAGCCTGCGGGATGCATCCTCTCGCACGTGTTTTTACTCGACTAGCCTGCGGGATGCATCCTCTCGCACGTGTTTTTGCTCGACTAGCCATGCGCATCCCAAAAAACCTGCACATGCGCATCCCAAAAAACCTGCGCATGCGCATCCCACAAAACCTGCGCATGCGCATCCCACAAAACCTCGCACGTGTTTTTACTCGACTAGCCTGCGGGATGCATCCTCTCGCACGTGTTTTTACTCGGCTAGCCTGCGGGATGCATCCTCTCGCACGTGTTTTTGCTCGACTAGCCATGCGCATCCCAAAAAACCTGCACATGCGCATCCCAAAAAACCTGCGCATGCGCATCCCACAAAACCTCGCACGTGTTTTTACTCGACTAGCCTGCGGGATGCATCCTCTCGCACGTGTTTTTGCTCGGCTAGCCTGCGGGATGCATCCTCTCGCACGTGTTTTTGCTCGACTAGCCATGCGCATCCCAAAAAACCTGCGCATGCGCATCCCAAAAAACCTGCGCATGCGCATCCCACAAAACCTCGCACGTGTTTTTACTCGACTAGCCTGCGGGATGCATCCTCTCGCACGTGTTTTTACTCGACTAGCCTGCGGGATGCATCCTCTCGCACGTGTTTTTACTCGACTAGCCTGCGGGATGCATCGTCTCGCACGTGTTTTTACTCGACTAGCCTGCGGGATGCATCCTCTCGCACGTGTTTTTGCTCGACTAGCCATGCGCATCCCAAAAAACCTGCGCATGCGCATCCCAAAAAATCTGCGCATGCGCATCCCACAAAACCTGCGCATGCGCATCCCACAAAACCTCGCACGTGTTTGTGCTCGACTAGCCTGCGGGATGCATCCTTTCGCACGTGTTTTTACTCGACTAGCCTGCGGGATGCATCCTCTCGCACGTGTTTTTGCTCGACTAGCCTGCGGGATGCATCCTCTCGCACGTGTTTTTACTCGACTAGCCTGCGGGATGCATCCTCTCGTACGTGTTTTTGCTCGACTAGCCTGCGGGATGCATCCTCTCGCACGTGTTTTTGCTCGACTAGCCTGCGGGATGCATCCTCTCGCACGTGTTTTTACTCGACTAGCCTGCGGGATGCATCCTCTCGCACGTGTTTTTACTCGACTACCCTGATGGATGCATCCTCTCGCACGTGTTTTTGCTCGACTAGCCATGCGCATCTCAAAAAACCTGCACATGCGCATCCCAAAAAACCTGCGCATGCGCATCCCACAAAACCTGCGCATGCGCATCCCACAAAACCTCGCACGTGTTTGTGCTCGACTAGACTGCGGGATGCATCCCTTCGCACGTGTTTTTACTCGACTAGCCTGCGGGATGCATCCTCTCGCACGTGTTTTTGCTCGACTAGCCTGCGGGATGCATCCTCTCGCACGTGTTTTTGCTCGACTAGCCATGCGCATCCCAAAAAACCTGCGCATGCGCATCCCACAAAACCTGCGCATGCACATCCCACAAAACCTCGCACGTGTTTGTGCTCGACTAGCCTGCGGGATGCATCCTTTCGCACGTGTTTTTGCTCGACTAGCCTGCGGGATGCATCCTCTCGCACGTGTTTTGATCGACTAGCCATGCGCATCCCAAAAAACCTGCGCATGCGCATCCCACAAAACCTGCGCATGCGCATCCCACAAAACCTCGCACGTGTTTGTGCTCGACTAGACTGCGGGATGCATCCTCTCGCACGTGTTTTTACTCGACTAGCCTGCGGGATGCATCCTCTCGCACGTGTTTTTACTCGACTACCCTGATGGATGCATCCTCTCGCACGTGTTTTTGCTCGACTAGCCATGCGCATCTCAAAAAACCTGCACATGCGCATCCCAAAAAACCTGCGCATGCGCATCCCACAAAACCTGCGCATGCGCATCCCACAAAACCTCGCACGTGTTTTTACTCGACTAGCCTGCGGGATGCATCCTCTCGCACGTGTTTTTACTCGACTAGCCTGCGGGATGCATCCTCTCGCACGTGTTTTTGCTCGACTAGCCATGCGCATCCCAAAAAACCTGCACATGCGCATCCCAAAAAACCTGCGCATGCGCATCCCACAAAACCTGCGCATGCGCATCCCACAAAACCTCGCACGTGTTTTTACTCGACTAGCCTGCGGGATGCATCCTCTCGCACGTGTTTTTACTCGGCTAGCCTGCGGGATGCATCCTCTCGCACGTGTTTTTGCTCGACTAGCCATGCGCATCCCAAAAAACCTGCACATGCGCATCCCAAAAAACCTGCGCATGCGCATCCCATAAAACCTCGCACGTGTTTTTACTCGACTAGCCTGCGGGATGCATCCTCTCGCACGTGTTTTTGCTCGGCTAGCCTGCGGGATGCATCCTCTCGCACGTGTTTTTGCTCGACTAGCCATGCGCATCCCAAAAAACCTGCGCATGCGCATCCCAAAAAACCTGCGCATGCGCATCCCACAAAACCTCGCACGTGTTTTTACTCGACTAGCCTGCGGGATGCATCCTCTCGCACGTGTTTTTACTCGACTAGCCTGCGGGATGCATCCTCTCGCACGTGTTTTTACTCGACTAGCCTGCGGGATGCATCGTCTCGCACGTGTTTTTACTCGACTAGCCTGCGGGATGCATCCTCTCGCACGTGTTTTTGCTCGACTAGCCATGCGCATCCCAAAAAACCTGCGCATGCGCATCCCAAAAAATCTGCGCATGCGCATCCCACAAAACCTGCGCATGCGCATCCCACAAAACCTCGCACGTGTTTGTGCTCGACTAGCCTGCGGGATGCATCCTTTCGCACGTGTTTTTACTCGACTAGCCTGCGGGATGCATCCTCTCGCACGTGTTTTTGCTCGACTAGCCTGCGGGATGCATCCTCTCGCACGTGTTTGTGCTCGACTAGCCTGCGGGATGCATCCTCTCGCACGTGTTTTTACTCGACTAGCCTGCGGGATGCATCCTCTCGCACGTGTTTTTGCTCGACTAGCCTGCGGGATGCATCCTCTCGCACGTGTTTTTGCTCGACTAGCCTGCGGGATGCATCCTCTCGCACGTGTTTTTGCTCGACTAGCCTGCGGGATGCATCCTCTCGCACGTGTTTTTACTCGACTAGCCTGCGGGATGCATCCTCTCGCACGTGTTTTTACTCGACTACCCTGATGGATGCATCCTCTCGCACGTGTTTTTGCTCGACTAGCCATGCGCATCTCAAAAAACCTGCACATGCGCATCCCAAAAAACCTGCGCATGCGCATCCCACAAAACCTGCGCATGCGCATCCCACAAAACCTCGCACGTGTTTTTACTCGACTAGCCTGCGGGATGCATCCTCTCGCACGTGTTTTTACTCGACTAGCCTGCGGGATGCATCCTCTCGCACGTGTTTTTGCTCGACTAGCCTGCGGGATGCATCCTCTCGCACGTGTTTTTGCTCGGCTAGCCTGCGGGATGCATCCTCTCGCACGTGTTTTTGCTCGACTAGCCATGCGCATCCCAAAAAACCTGCGCATGCGCATCCCAAAAAACCTGCGCATGCGCATCCCACAAAACCTCGCACGTGTTTTTACTCGACTAGCCTGCGGGATGCATCCTCTCGCACGTGTTTTTACTCGACTAGCCTGCGGGATGCATCCTCTCGCACGTGTTTTTACTCGACTAGCCTGCGGGATGCATCGTCTCGCACGTGTTTTTACTCGACTAGCCTGCGGGATGCATCCTCTCGCACGTGTTTTTGCTCGACTAGCCATGCGCATCCCAAAAAACCTGCGCATGCGCATCCCAAAAAATCTGCGCATGCGCATCCCACAAAACCTGCGCATGCGCATCCCACAAAACCTCGCACGTGTTTGTGCTCGACTAGCCTGCGGGATGCATCCTTTCGCACGTGTTTTTACTCGACTAGCCTGCGGGATGCATCCTCTCGCACGTGTTTTTGCTCGACTAGCCTGCGGGATGCATCCTCTCGCACGTGTTTGTGCTCGACTAGCCTGCGGGATGCATCCTCTCGCACGTGTTTTTACTCGACTAGCCTGCGGGATGCATCCTCTCGCACGTGTTTTTGCTCGACTAGCCTGCGGGATGCATCCTCTCGCACGTGTTTTTGCTCGACTAGCCTGCGGGATGCATCCTCTCGCACGTGTTTTTACTCGACTAGCCTGCGGGATGCATCCTCTCGCACGTGTTTTTACTCGACTACCCTGATGGATGCATCCTCTCGCACGTGTTTTTGCTCGACTAGCCATGCGCATCTCAAAAAACCTGCACATGCGCATCCCAAAAAACCTGCGCATGCGCATCCCACAAAACCTGCGCATGCGCATCCCACAAAACCTCGCACGTGTTTTTACTCGACTAGCCTGCGGGATGCATCCTCTCGCACGTGTTTTTACTCGACTAGCCTGCGGGATGCATCCTCTCGCACGTGTTTTTGCTCGACTAGCCTGCGGGATGGATCCTCTCGCACGTGTTTTTACTCGACTAGCCTGCGGGATGCATCGTCTCGCACGTGTTTTTACTCGACTAGCCTGCGGGATGCATCCTCTCGCACGTGTTTTTGCTCGACTAGCCATGCGCATCCCAAAAAACCTGCGCATGCGCATCCCAAAAAATCTGCGCATGCGCATCCCACAAAACCTGCGCATGCGCATCCCACAAAACCTCGCACGTGTTTGTGCTCGACTAGCCTGCGGGATGCATCCTTTCGCACGTGTTTTTACTCGACTAGCCTGCGGGATGCATCCTCTCGCACGTGTTTTTGCTCGACTAGCCTGCGGGATGCATCCTCTCGCACGTGTTTTTGCTCGACTAGCCATGCGCATCCCAAAAAACCTGCGCATGCGCATCCCAAAAAATCTGCGCATGCGCATCCCACAAAACCTGCGCATGCGCATCCCACAAAACCTCGCACGTGTTTGTGCTCGACTAGACTGCGGGATGCATCCTTTCGCACGTGTTTTTACTCGACTAGCCTGCGGGATGCATCCTCTCGCACGTGTTTTTGCTCGACTAGCCTGCGGGATGCATCATCTCGCACGTGTTTTTGCTCGACTAGCCATGCGCATCCCAAAAAACCTGCGCATGCGCATCCCACAAAACCTGCGCATGCACATCCCACAAAACCTCGCACGTGTTTGTGCTCGACTAGCCTGCGGGATGCATCCTTTCGCACGTGTTTTTACTCGACTAGCCTGCGGGATGCATCCTCTCGCACGTGTTTTTGCTCGACTAGCCTGCGGGATGCATCCTCTCGCACGTGTTTTTGATCGACTAGCCATGCGCATCCCAAAAAACCTGCGCATGCGCATCCCACAAAACCTGCGCATGCGCATCCCACAAAACCTCGCACGTGTTTGTGCTCGACTAGACTGCGGGATGCATCCTTTCGCACGTGTTTTTACTCGACTAGCCTGCGGGATGCATCCTCTCGCACGTGTTTTTGCTCGACTAGCCTGCGGGATGCATCCTCTCGCACGTGTTTTTGCTCGACTAGCCTGCGGGATGCATCCTCTCGCACGTGTTTTTACTCGACTAGCCTGCGGCATGCATCCTCTCGCACGTGTTTTTACTCGACTGCCCTGATGGATGCATCCTCTCGCACGTGTTTTTGCTCGACTAGCCATGCGCATCTCAAAAAACCTGCACATGCGCATCCCAAAAAACCTGCGCATGCGCATCCCACAAAACCTCGCACGTGTTTTTACTCGACTAGCCTGCGGGATGCATCCTCTCGCACGTGTTTTTACTCGACTAGCCTGCGGGATGCATCCTCTCGCACGTGTTTTTGCTCGACTAGCCATGCGCATCCCAAAAAACCTGCACATGCGCATCCCAAAAAACCTGCGCATGCGCATCCCACAAAACCTGCGCATGCGCATCCCACAAAACCTCGCACGTGTTTTTACTCGACTAGCCTGCGGGATGCATCCTCTCGCACGTGTTTTTACTCGGCTAGCCTGCGGGATGCATCCTCTCGCACGTGTTTTTGCTCGACTAGCCATGCGCATCCCAAAAAACCTGCACATGCGCATCCCAAAAAACCTGCGCATGCGCATCCCACAAAACCTCGCACGTGTTTTTACTCGACTAGCCTGCGGGATGCATCCTCTCGCACGTGTTTTTGCTCGGCTAGCCTGCGGGATGCATCCTCTCGCACGTGTTTTTGCTCGACTAGCCATGCGCATCCCAAAAAACCTGCGCATGCGCATCCCAAAAAACCTGCGCATGCGCATCCCACAAAACCTCGCACGTGTTTTTACTCGACTAGCCTGCGGGATGCATCCTCTCGCACGTGTTTTTACTCGACTAGCCTGCGGGATGCATCCTCTCGCACGTGTTTTTACTCGACTAGCCTGCGGGATGCATCGTCTCGCACGTGTTTTTACTCGACTAGCCTGCGGGATGCATCCTCTCGCACGTGTTTTTGCTCGACTAGCCATGCGCATCCCAAAAAACCTGCGCATGCGCATCCCAAAAAATCTGCGCATGCGCATCCCACAAAACCTGCGCATGCGCATCCCACAAAACCTCGCACGTGTTTGTGCTCGACTAGCCTGCGGGATGCATCCTTTCGCACGTGTTTTTACTCGACTAGCCTGCGGGATGCATCCTCTCGCACGTGTTTTTGCTCGACTAGCCTGCGGGATGCATCCTCTCGCACGTGTTTTTACTCGACTAGCCTGCGGGATGCATCCTCTCGTACGTGTTTTTGCTCGACTAGCCTGCGGGATGCATCCTCTCGCACGTGTTTTTGCTCGACTAGCCTGCGGGATGCATCCTCTCGCACGTGTTTTTACTCGACTAGCCTGCGGGATGCATCCTCTCGCACGTGTTTTTACTCGACTACCCTGATGGATGCATCCTCTCGCACGTGTTTTTGCTCGACTAGCCATGCGCATCTCAAAAAACCTGCACATGCGCATCCCAAAAAACCTGCGCATGCGCATCCCACAAAACCTGCGCATGCGCATCCCACAAAACCTCGCACGTGTTTGTGCTCGACTAGACTGCGGGATGCATCCTTTCGCACGTGTTTTTACTCGACTAGCCTGCGGGATGCATCCTCTCGCACGTGTTTTTGCTCGACTAGCCTGCGGGATGCATCCTCTCGCACGTGTTTTTGCTCGACTAGCCATGCGCATCCCAAAAAACCTGCGCATGCGCATCCCACAAAACCTGCGCATGCACATCCCACAAAACCTCGCACGTGTTTGTGCTCGACTAGCCTGCGGGATGCATCCTTTCGCACGTGTTTTTTGCTCGACTAGCCTGCGGGATGCATCCTCTCGCACGTGTTTTGATCGACTAGCCATGCGCATCCCAAAAAACCTGCGCATGCGCATCCCACAAAACCTGCGCATGCGCATCCCACAAAACCTCGCACGTGTTTGTGCTCGACTAGACTGCGGGATGCATCCTTCCGCACGTGTTTTTACTCGACTAGCCTGCGGGATGCATCCTCTCGCACGTGTTTTTGCTCGACTAGCCTGCGGGATGCATCCTCTCGCACGTGTTTTTGCTCGACTAGCCTGCGGGATGCATCCTCTCGCACGTGTTTTTACTCGACTAGCCTGCGGGATGCATCCTCTCGCACGTGTTTTTACTCGACTACCCTGATGGATGCATCCTCTCGTACGTGTTTTTGCTCGACTAGCCATGCGCATCTCAAAAAACCTGCACATGCGCATCCCAAAAAACCTGCGCATGCGCATCCCACAAAACCTGCGCATGCGCATCCCACAAAACCTCGCACGTGTTTTTACTCGACTAGCCTCCGGGATGCATCCTCTCGCACGTGTTTTTACTCGACTAGCCTGCGGGATGCATCCTCTCGCACGTGTTTTTGCTCGACTAGCCATGCGCATCCCAAAAAACCTGCACATGCGCATCCCAAAAAACCTGCGCATGCGCATCCCACAAAACCTGCGCATGCGCATCCCACAAAACCTCGCACGTGTTTTTACTCGACTAGCCTGCGGGATGCATCCTCTCGCACGTGTTTTTACTCGGCTAGCCTGCGGGATGCATCCTCTCGCACGTGTTTTTGCTCGACTAGCCATGCGCATCCCAAAAAACCTGCGCATGCGCATCCCACAAAACCTCGCACGTGTTTTTACTCGACTAGCCTGCGGGATGCATCCTCTCGCACGTGTTTTTGCTCGGCTAGCCTGCGGGATGCATCCTCTCGCACGTGTTTTTGCTCGACTAGCCATGCGCATCCCAAAAAACCTGCGCATGCGCATCCCAAAAAACCTGCGCATGCGCATCCCACAAAACCTCGCACGTGTTTTTACTCGACTAGCCTGCGGGATGCATCCTCTCGCACGTGTTTTTACTCGACTAGCCTGCGGGATGCATCCTCTCGCACGTGTTTTTACTCGACTAGCCTGCGGGATGCATCGTCTCGCACGTGTTTTTACTCGACTAGCCTGCGGGATGCATCCTCTCGCACGTGTTTTTGCTCGACTAGCCATGCGCATCCCAAAAAACCTGCGCATGCGCATCCCAAAAAATCTGCGCATGCGCATCCCACAAAACCTGCGCATGCGCATCCCACAAAACCTCGCACGTGTTTGTGCTCGACTAGCCTGCGGAATGCATCCTTTCGCACGTGTTTTTACTCGACTAGCCTGCGGGATGCATCCTCTCGCACGTGTTTTTGCTCGACTAGCCTGCGGGATGCATCCTCTCGCACGTGTTTTTACTCGACTAGCCTGCGGGATGCATCGTCTCGCACGTGTTTTTACTCGACTAGCCTGCGGGATGCATCCTCTCGCACGTGTTTTTGCTCGACTAGCCATGCGCATCCCAAAAAACCTGCGCATGCGCATCCCAAAAAATCTGCGCATGCGCATCCCACAAAACCTGCGCATGCGCATCCCACAAAACCTCGCACGTGTTTGTGCTCGACTAGCCTGCGGGATGCATCCTTTCGCACGTGTTTTTACTCGACTAGCCTGCGGGATGCATCCTCTCGCACGTGTTTTTGCTCGACTAGCCTGCGGGATGCATCCTCTCGCACGTGTTTTTACTCGACTAGCCTGCGGGATGCATCCTCTCGCACGTGTTTTTGCTCGACTAGCCTGCGGGATGCATCCTCTCGCACGTGTTTTTGCTCGACTAGCCTGCGGGATGCATCCTCTCGCAAGTGTTTTTACTCGACTAGCCTGCGGGATGCATCCTCTCGCACGTGTTTTTACTCGACTACCCTGATGGATGCATCCTCTCGCACGTGTTTTTGCTCGACTAGCCATGCGCATCTCAAAAAACCTGCACATGCGCATCCCAAAAAACCTGCGCATGCGCATCCCACAAAACCTGCGCATGCGCATCCCACAAAACCTCGCACGTGTTTGTGCTCGACTAGACTGCGGGATGCATCCTTTCGCACGTGTTTTTACTCGACTAGCCTGCGGGATGCATCCTCTCGCACGTGTTTTTGCTCGACTAGCCTGCGGGATGCATCCTCTCGCACGTGTTTTTGCTCGACTAGCCATGCGCATCCCAAAAAACCTGCGCATGCGCATCCCACAAAACCTGCGCATGCACATCCCACAAAACCTCGCACGTGTTTGTGCTCGACTAGCCTGCGGGATGCATCCTTTCGCACGTGTTTTTACTCGACTAGCCTGCGGGATGCATCCTCTCGCACGTGTTTTTGCTCGACTAGCCTGCGGGATGCATCCTCTCGCACGTGTTTTTGATCGACTAGCCATGCGCATCCCAAAAAACCTGCGCATGCGCATCCCACAAAACCTGCGCATGCGTATCCCACAAAACCTCGCACGTGTTTGTGCTCGACTAGACTGCGGGATGCATCCTTTCGCACGTGTTTTTACTCGACTAGCCTGCGGGATGCATCCTCTCGCACGTGTTTTTGCTCGACTAGCCTGCGGGATGCATCCTCTCGCACGTGTTTTTGCTCGACTAGCCTGCGGGATGCATCCTCTCGCACGTGTTTTTACTCGACTAGCCTGCGGGATGCATCCTCTCGCACGTGTTTTTACTCGACTACCCTGATGGATGCATCCTCTCGCACGTGTTTTTGCTCGACTAGCCATGCGCATCTCAAAAAACCTGCACATGCGCATCCCAAAAAACCTGCGCATGCGCATCCCACAAAACCTGCGCATGCGCATCCCACAAAACCTCGCACGTGTTTTTACTCGACTAGCCTGCGGGATGCATCCTCTCGCACGTGTTTTTACTCGACTAGCCTGCGGGATGCATCCTCTCGCACGTGTTTTTGCTCGACTAGCCATGCGCATCCCAAAAAACCTGCACATGCGCATCCCAAAAAACCTGCGCATGCGCATCCCACAAAACCTGCGCATGCGCATCCCACAAAACCTCGCACGTGTTTTTACTCGACTAGCCTGCGGGATGCATCCTCTCGCACGTGTTTTTGCTCGACTAGCCATGCGCATCCCAAAAAACCTGCGCATGCGCATCCCAAAAAATCTGCGCATGCGCATCCCACAAAACCTGCGCATGCGCATCCCACAAAACCTCGCACGTGTTTGTGCTCGACTAGCCTGCGGGATGCATCCTTTCGCACGTGTTTTTACTCGACTAGCCTGCGGGATGCATCCTCTCGCACGTGTTTTTGCTCGACTAGCCTGCGGGATGCATCCTCTCGCACGTGTTTTTACTCGACTAGCCTGCGGGATGCATCCTCTCGCACGTGTTTTTGCTCGACTAGCCTGCGGGATGCATCCTCTCGCACGTGTTTTTGCTCGACTAGCCTGCGGGATGCATCCTCTCGCACGTGTTTTTACTCGACTAGCCTGCGGGATGCATCCTCTCGCACGTGTTTTTACTCGACTACCCTGATGGATGCATCCTCTCGCACGTGTTTTTGCTCGACTAGCCATGCGCATCTCAAAAAACCTGCACATGCGCATCCCAAAAAACCTGCGCATGCGCATCCCACAAAACCTGCGCATGCGCATCCCACAAAACCTCGCACGTGTTTGTGCTCGACTAGACTGCGGGATGCATCCTTTCGCACGTGTTTTTACTCGACTAGCCTGCGGGATGCATCCTCTCGCACGTGTTTTTGCTCGACTAGCCTGCGGGATGCATCCTCTCGCACGTGTTTTTGCTCGACTAGCCATGCGCATCCCAAAAAACCTGCGCATGCGCATCCCACAAAACCTGCGCATGCACATCCCACAAAACCTCGCACGTGTTTGTGCTCGACTAGCCTGCGGGATGCATCCTTTCGCACGTGTTTTTACTCGACTAGCCTGCGGGATGCATCCTCTCGCACGTGTTTTTGCTCGACTAGCCTGCGGGATGCATCCTCTCGCACGTGTTTTTGATCGACTAGCCATGCGCATCCCAAAAAACCTGCGCATGCGCATCCCACAAAACCTGCGCATGCGTATCCCACAAAACCTCGCACGTGTTTGTGCTCGACTAGACTGCGGGATGCATCCTTTCGCACGTGTTTTTACTCGACTAGCCTGCGGGATGCATCCTCTCGCACGTGTTTTTGCTCGACTAGCCTGCGGGATGCATCCTCTCGCACGTGTTTTTGCTCGACTAGCCTGCGGGATGCATCCTCTCGCACGTGTTTTTACTCGACTAGCCTGCGGGATGCATCCTCTCGCACGTGTTTTTACTCGACTACCCTGATGGATGCATCCTCTCGCACGTGTTTTTGCTCGACTAGCCATGCGCATCTCAAAAAAAAACCTGCACATGCGCATCCCAAAAAACCTGCGCATGCGCATCCCACAAAACCTGCGCATGCGCATCCCACAAAACTCGCACGTGTTTTTACTCGACTAGCCTGCGGGATGCATCCTCTCGCACGTGTTTTTACTCGACTAGCCTGCGGGATGCATCCTCTCGCACGTGTTTTTGCTCGACTAGCCATGCGCATCCCAAAAAACCTGCACATGCGCATCCCAAAAACCTGCGCATGCGCATCCACAAAACCTGCGCATGCGCATCCCACAAAACCTCGCACGTGTTTTTACTCGACTAGCCTGCGGGATGCATCCTCTCGCACGTGTTTTTACTCGGCTAGCCTGCGGGATGCATCCTCTCGCACGTGTTTTTGCTCGACTAGCCATGCGCATCCCAAAAAACCTGCACATGCGCATCCCAAAAAACCTGCGCATGCGCATCCCACAAAACCTCGCACGTGTTTTTACTCGACTAGCCTGCGGGATGCATCCTCTCGCACGTGTTTTTGCTCGGCTAGCCTGCGGGATGCATCCTCTCGCACGTGTTTTTGCTCGACTAGCCATGCGCATCCCAAAAAACCTGCGCATGCGCATCCCAAAAAACCTGCGCATGCGCATCCCAAAAAACCTGCGCATGCGCATCCCACAAAACCTCGCACGTGTTTTTACTCGACTAGCCTGCGGGATGCATCCTCTCGCACGTGTTTTTACTCGACTAGCCTGCGGGATGCATCCTCTCGCACGTGTTTTTACTCGACTAGCCTGCGGGATGCATCGTCTCGCACGTGTTTTTACTCGACTAGCCTGCGGGATGCATCCTCTCGCACGTGTTTTTGCTCGACTAGCCATGCGCATCCCAAAAAACCTGCGCATGCGCATCCCAAAAAATCTGCGCATGCGCATCCCACAAAACCTGCGCATGCGCATCCCACAAAACCTCGCACGTGTTTGTGCTCGACTAGCCTGCGGAATGCATCCTTTCGCACGTGTTTTTACTCGACTAGCCTGCGGGATGCATCCTCTCGCACGTGTTTTTGCTCGACTAGCCTGCGGGATGCATCCTCTCGCACGTGTTTTTACTCGACTAGACTGCGGGATGCATCGTCTCGCACGTGTTTTTACTCGACTAGCCTGCGGGATGCATCCTCTCGCACGTGTTTTTGCTCGACTAGCCATGCGCATCCCAAAAAACCTGCGCATGCGCATCCCAAAAAATCTGCGCATGCGCATCCCACAAAACCTGCGCATGCGCATCCCACAAAACCTCGCACGTGTTTGTGCTCGACTAGCCTGCGGGATGCATCCTTTCGCACGTGTTTTTACTCGACTAGCCTGCGGGATGCATCCTCTCGCACGTGTTTTTGCTCGACTAGCCTGCGGGATGCATCCTCTCGCACGTGTTTTTACTCGACTAGCCTGCGGGATGCATCCTCTCGCACGTGTTTTTGCTCGACTAGCCTGCGGGATGCATCCTCTCGCACGTGTTTTTGCTCGACTAGCCTGCGGGATGCATCCTCTCGCACGTGTTTTTACTCGACTAGCCTGCGGGATGCATCCTCTCGCACGTGTTTTTACTCGACTACCCTGATGGATGCATCCTCTCGCACGTGTTTTTGCTCGACTAGCCATGCGCATCTCAAAAAACCTGCACATGCGCATCCCAAAAAACCTGCGCATGCGCATCCCACAAAACCTGCGCATGCGCATCCCACAAAACCTCGCACGTGTTTGTGCTCGACTAGACTGCGGGATGCATCCTTTCGCACGTGTTTTTACTCGACTAGCCTGCGGGATGCATCCTCTCGCACGTGTTTTTGCTCGACTAGCCTGCGGGATGCATCCTCTCGCACGTGTTTTTGCTCGACTAGCCATGCGCATCCCAAAAAACCTGCGCATGCGCATCCCACAAAACCTCGCACGTGTTTGTGCTCGACTAGCCTGCGGGATGCATCCTTTCGCACGTGTTTTTACTCGACTAGCCTGCGGGATGCATCCTCTCGCACGTGTTTTTGCTCGACTAGCCTGCGGGATGCATCCTCTCGCACGTGTTTTTGATCGACTAGCCATGCGCATCCCAAAAAACCTGCGCATGCGCATCCCACAAAACCTGCGCATGCGCATCCCACAAAACCTCGCACGTGTTTGTGCTCGACTAGACTGCGGGATGCATCCTTTCGCACGTGTTTTTACTCGACTAGCCTGCGGGATGCATCCTCTCGCACGTGTTTTTGCTCGACTAGCCTGCGGGATGCATCCTCTCGCACGTGTTTTTGCTCGACTAGCCTGCGGGATGCATCCTCTCGCACGTGTTTTTACTCGACTAGCCTGCGGGATGCATCCTCTCGCACGTGTTTTTACTCGACTACCCTGATGGATGCATCCTCTCGCACGTGTTTTTGCTCGACTAGCCATGCGCATCTCAAAAAACCTGCACATGCGCATCCCAAAAAACCTGCGCATGCGCATCCCACAAAACCTGCGCATGCGCATCCCACAAAACCTCGCACGTGTTTTTACTCGACTAGCCTGCGGGATGCATCCTCTCGCACGTGTTTTTACTCGACTAGCCTGCGGGATGCATCCTCTCGCACGTGTTTTTGCTCGACTAGCCATGCGCATCCCAAAAAACCTGCACATGCGCATCCCAAAAAACCTGCGCATGCGCATCCCACAAAACCTGCGCATGCGCATCCCACAAAACCTCGCACGTGTTTTTACTCGACTAGCCTGCGGGATGCATCCTCTCGCACGTGTTTTTACTCGGCTAGCCTGCGGGATGCATCCTCTCGCACGTGTTTTTGCTCGACTAGCCATGCGCATCCCAAAAAACCTGCACATGCGCATCCCAAAAAACCTGCGCATGCGCATCCCACAAAACCTCGCACGTGTTTTTACTCGACTAGCCTGCGGGATGCATCCTCTCGCACGTGTTTTTGCTCGGCTAGCCTGCGGGATGCATCCTCTCGCACGTGTTTTTGCTCGACTAGCCATGCGCATCCCAAAAAACCTGCGCATGCGCATCCCAAAAAACCTGCGCATGCGCATCCCACAAAACCTCGCACGTGTTTTTACTCGACTAGCCTGCGGGATGCATCCTCTCGCACGTGTTTTTACTCGACTAGCCTGCGGGATGCATCCTCTCGCACGTGTTTTTACTCGACTAGCCTGCGGGATGCATCGTCTCGCACGTGTTTTTACTCGACTAGCCTGCGGGATGCATCCTCTCGCACGTGTTTTTGCTCGACTAGCCATGCGCATCCCAAAAAACCTGCGCATGCGCATCCCAAAAAATCTGCGCATGCGCATCCCACAAAACCTGCGCATGCGCATCCCACAAAACCTCGCACGTGTTTGTGCTCGACTAGCCTGCGGAATGCATCCTTTCGCACGTGTTTTTACTCGACTAGCCTGCGGGATGCATCCTCTCGCACGTGTTTTTGCTCGACTAGCCTGCGGGATGCATCCTCTCGCACGTGTTTTTACTCGACTAGCCTGCGGGATGCATCCTCTCGCACGTGTTTTTGCTCGACTAGCCTGCGGGATGCATCCTCTCGCACGTGTTTTTGCTCGACTAGCCTGCGGGATGCATCCTCTCGCACGTGTTTTTACTCGACTAGCCTGCGGGATGCATCCTCTCGCACGTGTTTTTACTCGACTACCCTGATGGATGCATCCTCTCGCACGTGTTTTTGCTCGACTAGCCATGCGCATCTCAAAAAACCTGCACATGCGCATCCCAAAAAACCTGCGCATGCGCATCCCACAAAACCTGCGCATGCGCATCCCACAAAACCTCGCACGTGTTTTTAATCGACTAGCCTGCGGGATGCATCCTCTCGCACGTGTTTTTACTCGACTAGCCTGCGGGATGCATCCTCTCGCACGTGTTTTTGCTCGACTAGCCATGCGCATCCCAAAAAACCTGCACATGCGCATCCCAAAAAATCTGCGCATGCGCATCCCACAAAACCTGCGCATGCGCATCCCACAAAACCTCGCACGTGTTTGTGCTCGACTAGCCTGCGGGATGCATCCTTTCGCACGTGTTTTTACTCGACTAGCCTGCGGGATGCATCCTCTCGCACGTGTTTTTGCTCGACTAGCCTGCGGGATGCATCGTCTCGCACGTGTTTTTACTCGACTAGCCTGCGGGATGCATCCTCTCGCACGTGTTTTTGCTCGACTAGCCATGCGCATCCCAAAAAACCTGCGCATGCGCATCCCAAAAAATCTGCGCATGCGCATCCCACAAAACCTGCGCATGCGCATCCCACAAAACCTCGCACGTGTTTGTGCTCGACTAGCCTGCGGGATGCATCCTTTCGCACGTGTTTTTACTCGACTAGCCTGCGGGATGCATCCTCTCGCACGTGTTTTTGCTCGACTAGCCTGCGGGATGCATCCTCTCGCACGTGTTTGTGCTCGACTAGCCTGCGGGATGCATCCTCTCGCACGTGTTTTTACTCGACTAGCCTGCGGGATGCATCCTCTCGCACGTGTTTTTGCTCGACTAGCCTGCGGGATGCATCCTCTCGCACGTGTTTTTGCTCGACTAGCCTGCGGGATGCATCCTCTCGCACGTGTTTTTACTCGACTAGCCTGCGGGATGCATCCTCTCGCACGTGTTTTTACTCGACTACCCTGATGGATGCATCCTCTCGCACGTGTTTTTGCTCGACTAGCCATGCGCATCTCAAAAAACCTGCACATGCGCATCCCAAAAAACCTGCGCATGCGCATCCCACAAAACCTGCGCATGCGCATCCCACAAAACCTCGCACGTGTTTTTACTCGACTAGCCTGCGGGATGCATCCTCTCGCACGTGTTTTTACTCGACTAGCCTGCGGGATGCATCCTCTCGCACGTGTTTTTGCTCGGCTAGCCTGCGGGATGCATCCTCTCGCACGTGTTTTTGCTCGGCTAGCCTGCGGGATGCATCCTCTCGCACGTGTTTTTGCTCGACTAGCCATGCGCATCCCAAAAAACCTGCGCATGCGCATCCCAAAAAACCTGCGCATGCGCATCCCACAAAACCTCGCACGTGTTTTTACTCGACTAGCCTGCGGGATGCATCCTCTCGCACGTGTTTTTACTCGACTAGCCTGCGGGATGCATCGTCTCGCACGTGTTTTTACTCGACTAGCCTGCGGGATGCATCCTCTCGCACGTGTTTTTGCTCGACTAGCCATGCGCATCCCAAAAAACCTGCGCATGCGCATCCCAAAAAATCTGCGCATGCGCATCCCACAAAACCTGCGCATGCGCATCCCACAAAACCTCGCACGTGTTTGTGCTCGACTAGCCTGCGGAATGCATCCTTTCGCACGTGTTTTTACTCGACTAGCCTGCGGGATGCATCCTCTCGCACGTGTTTTTGCTCGACTAGCCTGCGGGATGCATCCTCTCGCACGTGTTTTTACTCGACTAGCCTGCGGGATGCATCCTCTCGCACGTGTTTTTGCTCGACTAGCCTGCGGGATGCATCCTCTCGCACGTGTTTTTGCTCGACTAGCCTGCGGGATGCATCCTCTCGCACGTGTTTTTACTCGACTAGCCTGCGGGATGCATCCTCTCGCACGTGTTTTTACTCGACTACCCTGATGGATGCATCCTCTCGCACGTGTTTTTGCTCGACTAGCCATGCGCATCTCAAAAAACCTGCACATGCGCATCCCAAAAAACCTGCGCATGCGCATCCCACAAAACCTGCGCATGCGCATCCCACAAAACCTCGCACGTGTTTGTGCTCGACTAGCCTGCGGGATGCATCCTTTCGCACGTGTTTTTACTCGACTAGCCTGCGGGATGCATCCTCTCGCACGTGTTTTTGCTCGACTAGCCTGCGGGATGCATCCTCTCGCACGTGTTTGTGCTCGACTAGCCTGCGGGATGCATCCTCTCGCACGTGTTTTTACTCGACTAGCCTGCGGGATGCATCCTCTCGCACGTGTTTTTGCTCGACTAGCCTGCGGGATGCATCCTCTCGCACGTGTTTTTACTCGACTAGCCTGCGGGATGCATCGTCTCGCACGTGTTTTTACTCGACTAGCCTGCGGGATGCATCCTCTCGCACGTGTTTTTGCTCGACTAGCCATGCGCATCCCAAAAAACCTGCGCATGCGCATCCCAAAAAATCTGCGCATGCGCATCCCACAAAACCTGCGCATGCGCATCCCACAAAACCTCGCACGTGTTTGTGCTCGACTAGCCTGCGGGATGCATCCTTTCGCACGTGTTTTTACTCGACTAGCCTGCGGGATGCATCCTCTCGCACGTGTTTTTGCTCGACTAGCCTGCGGGATGCATCCTCTCGCACGTGTTTTTGCTCGACTAGCCATGCGCATCCCAAAAAACCTGCGCATGCGCATCCCAAAAAATCTGCGCATGCGCATCCCACAAAACCTGCGCATGCGCATCCCACAAAACCTCGCACGTGTTTGTGCTCGACTAGACTGCGGGATGCATCCTTTCGCACGTGTTTTTACTCGACTAGCCTGCGGGATGCATCCTCTCGCACGTGTTTTTGCTCGACTAGCCTGCGGGATGCATCATCTCGCACGTGTTTTTGCTCGACTAGCCATGCGCATCCCAAAAAACCTGCGCATGCGCATCCCACAAAACCTGCGCATGCACATCCCACAAAACCTCGCACGTGTTTGTGCTCGACTAGCCTGCGGGATGCATCCTTTCGCACGTGTTTTTACTCGACTAGCCTGCGGGATGCATCCTCTCGCACGTGTTTTTGCTCGACTAGCCTGCGGGATGCATCCTCTCGCACGTGTTTTTGATCGACTAGCCATGCGCATCCCAAAAAACCTGCGCATGCGCATCCCACAAAACCTGCGCATGCGCATCCCACAAAACCTCGCACGTGTTTGTGCTCGACTAGACTGCGGGATGCATCCTTTCGCACGTGTTTTTACTCGACTAGCCTGCGGGATGCATCCTCTCGCACGTGTTTTTGCTCGACTAGCCTGCGGGATGCATCCTCTCGCACGTGTTTTTGCTCGACTAGCCTGCGGGATGCATCCTCTCGCACGTGTTTTTACTCGACTAGCCTGCGGCATGCATCCTCTCGCACGTGTTTTTACTCGACTGCCCTGATGGATGCATCCTCTCGCACGTGTTTTTGCTCGACTAGCCATGCGCATCTCAAAAAACCTGCACATGCGCATCCCAAAAAACCTGCGCATGCGCATCCCACAAAACCTCGCACGTGTTTTTACTCGACTAGCCTGCGGGATGCATCCTCTCGCACGTGTTTTTACTCGACTAGCCTGCGGGATGCATCCTCTCGCACGTGTTTTTGCTCGACTAGCCATGCGCATCCCAAAAAACCTGCACATGCGCATCCCAAAAAACCTGCGCATGCGCATCCCACAAAACCTGCGCATGCGCATCCCACAAAACCTCGCACGTGTTTTTACTCGACTAGCCTGCGGGATGCATCCTCTCGCACGTGTTTTTACTCGGCTAGCCTGCGGGATGCATCCTCTCGCACGTGTTTTTGCTCGACTAGCCATGCGCATCCCAAAAAACCTGCACATGCGCATCCCAAAAAACCTGCGCATGCGCATCCCACAAAACCTCGCACGTGTTTTTACTCGACTAGCCTGCGGGATGCATCCTCTCGCACGTGTTTTTGCTCGGCTAGCCTGCGGGATGCATCCTCTCGCACGTGTTTTTGCTCGACTAGCCATGCGCATCCCAAAAAACCTGCGCATGCGCATCCCAAAAAACCTGCGCATGCGCATCCCACAAAACCTCGCACGTGTTTTTACTCGACTAGCCTGCGGGATGCATCCTCTCTGCACGTGTTTTTACTCGACTAGCCTGCGGGATGCATCCTCTCGCACGTGTTTTTACTCGACTAGCCTGCGGGATGCATCGTCTCGCACGTGTTTTTACTCGACTAGCCTGCGGGATGCATCCTCTCGCACGTGTTTTTGCTCGACTAGCCATGCGCATCCCAAAAAACCTGCGCATGCGCATCCCAAAAAATCTGCGCATGCGCATCCCACAAAACCTGCGCATGCGCATCCCACAAAACTCGCACGTGTTTGTGCTCGACTAGCCTGCGGGATGCATCCTTTCGCACGTGTTTTTACTCGACTAGCCTGCGGGATGCATCCTCTCGCACGTGTTTTTGCTCGACTAGCCTGCGGGATGCATCCTCTCGCACGTGTTTTTACTCGACTAGCCTGCGGGATGCATCCTCTCGCACGTGTTTTTGCTCGACTAGCCTGCGGGATGCATCCTCTCGCACGTGTTTTTGCTCGACTAGCCTGCGGATGCATCCTCTCGCACGTGTTTTTACTCGACTAGCCTGCGGGATGCATCCTCTCGCACGTGTTTTTACTCGACTACCCTGATGGATGCATCCTCTCGCACGTGTTTTTGCTCGACTAGCCATGCGCATCTCAAAAACCTGCACATGCGCATCCCAAAAAACCTGCGCATGCGCATCCCACAAAACCTGCGCATGCGCATCCCACAAAACCTCGCACGTGTTTGTGCTCGACTAGACTGCGGGATGCATCCTTTCGCACGTGTTTTTACTCGACTAGCCTGCGGGATGCATCCTCTCGCACGTGTTTTTGCTCGACTAGCCTGCGGGATGCATCCTCTCGCACGTGTTTTTGCTCGACTAGCCATGCGCATCCCAAAAAACCTGCGCATGCGCATCCCACAAAAACCTGCGCATGCGACATCCCACAAAACCTCGCACGTGTTTGTGCTCGACTAGCCTGCGGGATGCATCCTTCGCACGTGTTTTTGCTCGACTAGCCTGCGGGATGCATCCTCTCGCACGTGTTTTTGATCGACTAGCCATGCGCATCCCAAAAAACCTGCGCATGCGCATCCCACAAAACCTGCGCATGCGCATCCACAAAGACCTCGCACGTGTTTGTGCTCGACTAGACTGCGGGATGCATCCTTTCGCACGTGTTTTTACTCGACTAGCCTGCGGGATGCATCCTCTCGCACGTGTTTTTGCTCGACTAGCCTGCGGGATGCATCCTCTCGCACGTGTTTTTGCTCGACTAGCCTGCGGGATGCATCCTCTCGCACGTGTTTTTACTCGACTAGCCTGCGGGATGCATCCTCTCGCACGTGTTTTTACTCGACTACCCTGATGGATGCATCCTCTCGCACGTGTTTTTGCTCGACTAGCCATGCGCATCTCAAAAAACCTGCACATGCGCATCCCAAAAAACCTGCGCATGCGCATCCCACAAAACCTGCGCATGCGCATCCCACAAAACCTCGCACGTGTTTTTACTCGACTAGCCTGCGGGATGCATCCTCTCGCACGTGTTTTTACTCGACTAGCCTGCGGGATGCATCCTCTCGCACGTGTTTTTGCTCGACTAGCCATGCGCATCCCAAAAAACCTGCACATGCGCATCCCAAAAAACCTGCGCATGCGCATCCCACAAAACCTGCGCATGCGCATCCCACAAAACCTCGCACGTGTTTTTACTCGACTAGCCTGCGGGATGCATCCTCTCGCACGTGTTTTTACTCGGCTAGCCTGCGGGATGCATCCTCTCGCACGTGTTTTTGCTCGACTAGCCATGCGCATCCCAAAAAACCTGCACATGCGCATCCCAAAAAACCTGCGCATGCGCATCCCACAAAACCTCGCACGTGTTTTTACTCGACTAGCCTGCGGGATGCATCCTCTCGCACGTGTTTTTGCTCGGCTAGCCTGCGGGATGCATCCTCTCGCACGTGTTTTTGCTCGACTAGCCATGCGCATCCCAAAAAACCTGCGCATGCGCATCCCAAAAAACCTGCGCATGCGCATCCCACAAAACCTCGCACGTGTTTTTACTCGACTAGCCTGCGGGATGCATCCTCTCGCACGTGTTTTTACTCGACTAGCCTGCGGGATGCATCCTCTCGCACGTGTTTTTACTCGACTAGCCTGCGGGATGCATCGTCTCGCACGTGTTTTTACTCGACTAGCCTGCGGGATGCATCCTCTCGCACGTGTTTTTGCTCGACTAGCCATGCGCATCCCAAAAAACCTGCGCATGCGCATCCCAAAAAATCTGCGCATGCGCATCCCACAAAACCTGCGCATGCGCATCCCACAAAACCTCGCACGTGTTTGTGCTCGACTAGCCTGCGGAATGCATCCTTTCGCACGTGTTTTTACTCGACTAGCCTGCGGGATGCATCCTCTCGCACGTGTTTTTGCTCGACTAGCCTGCGGGATGCATCCTCTCGCACGTGTTTTTACTCGACTAGCCTGCGGGATGCATCGTCTCGCACGTGTTTTTACTCGACTAGCCTGCGGGATGCATCCTCTCGCACGTGTTTTTGCTCGACTAGCCATGCGCATCCCAAAAAACCTGCGCATGCGCATCCCAAAAAATCTGCGCATGCGCATCCCACAAAACCTGCGCATGCGCATCCCACAAAACCTCGCACGTGTTTGTGCTCGACTAGCCTGCGGGATGCATCCTTTCGCACGTGTTTTTACTCGACTAGCCTGCGGGATGCATCCTCTCGCACGTGTTTTTGCTCGACTAGCCTGCGGGATGCATCCTCTCGCACGTGTTTTTACTCGACTAGCCTGCGGGATGCATCCTCTCGCACGTGTTTTTGCTCGACTAGCCTGCGGGATGCATCCTCTCGCACGTGTTTTTACTCGACTACCCTGATGGATGCATCCTCTCGCACGTGTTTTTGCTCGACTAGCCATGCGCATCTCAAAAAACCTGCACATGCGCATCCCAAAAAACCTGCGCATGCGCATCCCACAAAACCTGCGCATGCGCATCCCACAAAACCTCGCACGTGTTTGTGCTCGACTAGACTGCGGGATGCATCCTTTCGCACGTGTTTTTACTCGACTAGCCTGCGGGATGCATCCTCTCGCACGTGTTTTTACTCGGCTAGCCTGCGGGATGCATCCTCTCGCACGTGTTTTTGCTCGACTAGCCATGCGCATCCCAAAAAACCTGCACATGCGCATCCCAAAAAACCTGCGCATGCGCATCCCACAAAACCTCGCACGTGTTTTTACTCGACTAGCCTGCGGGATGCATCCTCTCGCACGTGTTTTTGCTCGGCTAGCCTGCGGGATGCATCCTCTCGCACGTGTTTTTGCTCGACTAGCCATGCGCATCCCAATAAACCTGCGCATGCGCATCCCAAAAAACCTGCGCATGCGCATCCCACAAAACCTCGCACGTGTTTTTACTCGACTAGCCTGCGGGATGCATCCTCTCGCACGTGTTTTTACTCGACTAGCCTGCGGGATGCATCCTCTCGCACGTGTTTTTGCTCGACTAGCCTGCGGGATGCATCCTCTCGCACGTGTTTTTACTCGACTAGCCTGCGGGATGCATCCTCTCGCACGTGTTTTTACTCGACTACCCTGATGGATGCATCCTCTCGCACGTGTTTTTGCTCGACTAGCCATGCGCATCTCAAAAAACCTGCACATGCGCATCCCAAAAAACCTGCGCATGCGCATCCCACAAAACCTGCGCATGCGCATCCCACAAAACCTCGCACGTGTTTGTGCTCGACTAGACTGCGGGATGCATCCTTTCGCACGTGTTTTTACTCGACTAGCCTGCGGGATGCATCCTCTCGCACGTGTTTTTGCTCGACTAGCCTGCGGGATGCATCCTCTCGCACGTGTTTTTGCTCGACTAGCCATGCGCATCCCAAAAAACCTGCGCATGCGCATCCCACAAAACCTGCGCATGCACATCCCACAAAACCTCGCACGTGTTTGTGCTCGACTAGCCTGCGGGATGCATCCTTTCGCACGTGTTTTTGCTCGACTAGCCTGCGGGATGCATCCTCTCGCACGTGTTTTGATCGACTAGCCATGCGCATCCCAAAAAACCTGCGCATGCGCATCCCACAAAACCTGCGCATGCGCATCCCACAAAACCTCGCACGTGTTTGTGCTCGACTAGACTGCGGGATGCATCCTTTCGCACGTGTTTTTACTCGACTAGCCTGCGGGATGCATCCTCTCGCACGTGTTTTTGCTCGACTAGCCTGCGGGATGCATCCTCTCGCACGTGTTTTTGCTCGACTAGCCTGCGGGATGCATCCTCTCGCACGTGTTTTTACTCGACTAGCCTGCGGGATGCATCCTCTCGCACGTGTTTTTACTCGACTACCCTGATGGATGCATCCTCTCGCACGTGTTTTTGCTCGACTAGCCATGCGCATCTCAAAAAACCTGCACATGCGCATCCCAAAAAACCTGCGCATGCGCATCCCACAAAACCTGCGCATGCGCATCCCACAAAACCTCGCACGTGTTTTTACTCGACTAGCCTGCGGGATGCATCCTCTCGCACGTGTTTTTACTCGACTAGCCTGCGGGATGCATCCTCTCGCACGTGTTTTTGCTCGACTAGCCATGCGCATCCCAAAAAACCTGCACATGCGCATCCCAAAAAACCTGCGCATGCGCATCCCACAAAACCTGCGCATGCGCATCCCACAAAACCTCGCACGTGTTTTTACTCGACTAGCCTGCGGGATGCATCCTCTCGCACGTGTTTTTACTCGGCTAGCCTGCGGGATGCATCCTCTCGCACGTGTTTTTGCTCGACTAGCCATGCGCATCCCAAAAAACCTGCACATGCGCATCCCAAAAAACCTGCGCATGCGCATCCCACAAAACCTCGCACGTGTTTTTACTCGACTAGCCTGCGGGATGCATCCTCTCGCACGTGTTTTTGCTCGGCTAGCCTGCGGGATGCATCCTCTCGCACGTGTTTTTGCTCGACTAGCCATGCGCATCCCAAAAAACCTGCGCATGCGCATCCCAAAAAACCTGCGCATGCGCATCCCACAAAACCTCGCACGTGTTTTTACTCGACTAGCCTGCGGGATGCATCCTCTCGCACGTGTTTTTACTCGACTAGCCTGCGGGATGCATCCTCTCGCACGTGTTTTTACTCGACTAGCCTGCGGGATGCATCGTCTCGCACGTGTTTTTACTCGACTAGCCTGCGGGATGCATCCTCTCGCACGTGTTTTTGCTCGACTAGCCATGCGCATCCCAAAAAACCTGCGCATGCGCATCCCAAAAAATCTGCGCATGCGCATCCCACAAAACCTGCGCATGCGCATCCCACAAAACCTCGCACGTGTTTGTGCTCGACTAGCCTGCGGAATGCATCCTTTCGCACGTGTTTTTACTCGACTAGCCTGCGGGATGCATCCTCTCGCACGTGTTTTTGCTCGACTAGCCTGCGGGATGCATCCTCTCGCACGTGTTTTTACTCGACTAGCCTGCGGGATGCATCGTCTCGCACGTGTTTTTACTCGACTAGCCTGCGGGATGCATCCTCTCGCACGTGTTTTTGCTCGACTAGCCATGCGCATCCCAAAAAACCTGCGCATGCGCATCCCAAAAAATCTGCGCATGCGCATCCCACAAAACCTGCGCATGCGCATCCCACAAAACCTCGCACGTGTTTGTGCTCGACTAGCCTGCGGGATGCATCCTTTCGCACGTGTTTTTACTCGACTAGCCTGCGGGATGCATCCTCTCGCACGTGTTTTTGCTCGACTAGCCTGCGGGATGCATCCTCTCGCACGTGTTTTTACTCGACTAGCCTGCGGGATGCATCCTCTCGCACGTGTTTTTGCTCGACTAGCCTGCGGGATGCATCCTCTCGCACGTGTTTTTGCTCGACTAGCCTGCGGGATGCATCCTCTCGCACGTGTTTTTACTCGACTAGCCTGCGGGATGCATCCTCTCGCACGTGTTTTTACTCGACTACCCTGATGGATGCATCCTCTCGCACGTGTTTTTGCTCGACTAGCCATGCGCATCTCAAAAAACCTGCACATGCGCATCCCAAAAAACCTGCGCATGCGCATCCCACAAAACCTGCGCATGCGCATCCCACAAAACCTCGCACGTGTTTGTGCTCGACTAGACTGCGGGATGCATCCTTTCGCACGTGTTTTTACTCGACTAGCCTGCGGGATGCATCCTCTCGCACGTGTTTTTACTCGGCTAGCCTGCGGGATGCATCCTCTCGCACGTGTTTTTGCTCGACTAGCCATGCGCATCCCAAAAAACCTGCACATGCGCATCCCAAAAAACCTGCGCATGCGCATCCCACAAAACCTCGCACGTGTTTTTACTCGACTAGCCTGCGGGATGCATCCTCTCGCACGTGTTTTTGCTCGGCTAGCCTGCGGGATGCATCCTCTCGCACGTGTTTTTGCTCGACTAGCCATGCGCATCCCAAAAAACCTGCGCATGCGCATCCCAAAAAACCTGCGCATGCGCATCCCACAAAACCTCGCACGTGTTTTTACTCGACTAGCCTGCGGGATGCATCCTCTCGCACGTGTTTTTACTCGACTAGCCTGCGGGATGCATCCTCTCGCACGTGTTTTTACTCGACTAGCCTGCGGGATGCATCGTCTCGCACGTGTTTTTACTCGACTAGCCTGCGGGATGCATCCTCTCGCACGTGTTTTTGCTCGACTAGCCATGCGCATCCCAAAAAACCTGCGCATGCGCATCCCAAAAAATCTGCGCATGCGCATCCCACAAAACCTGCGCATGCGCATCCCACAAAACCTCGCACGTGTTTGTGCTCGACTAGCCTGCGGAATGCATCCTTTCGCACGTGTTTTTACTCGACTAGCCTGCGGGATGCATCCTCTCGCACGTGTTTTTGCTCGACTAGCCTGCGGGATGCATCCTCTCGCACGTGTTTTTACTCGACTAGACTGCGGGATGCATCGTCTCGCACGTGTTTTTACTCGACTAGCCTGCGGGATGCATCCTCTCGCACGTGTTTTTGCTCGACTAGCCATGCGCATCCCAAAAAACCTGCGCATGCGCATCCCAAAAAATCTGCGCATGCGCATCCCACAAAACCTGCGCATGCGCATCCCACAAAACCTCGCACGTGTTTGTGCTCGACTAGCCTGCGGGATGCATCCTCTCGCACGTGTTTTTACTCGACTAGCCTGCGGGATGCATCCTCTCGCACGTGTTTTTGCTCGACTAGCCTGCGGGATGCATCCTCTCGCACGTGTTTTTGCTCGACTAGCCTGCGGGATGCATCCTCTCGCACGTGTTTTTACTCGACTAGCCTGCGGGATGCATCCTCTCGCACGTGTTTTTACTCGACTACCCTGATGGATGCATCCTCTCGCACGTGTTTTTGCTCGACTAGCCATGCGCATCTCAAAAAACCTGCACATGCGCATCCCAAAAAACCTGCGCATGCGCATCCCACAAAACCTGCGCATGCGCATCCCACAAAACCTCGCACGTGTTTGTGCTCGACTAGACTGCGGGATGCATCCTTTCGCACGTGTTTTTACTCGACTAGCCTGCGGGATGCATCCTCTCGCACGTGTTTTTGCTCGACTAGCCTGCGGGATGCATCCTCTCGCACGTGTTTTTGCTCGACTAGCCATGCGCATCCCAAAAAACCTGCGCATGCGCATCCCACAAAACCTCGCACGTGTTTGTGCTCGACTAGCCTGCGGGATGCATCCTTTCGCACGTGTTTTTACTCGACTAGCCTGCGGGATGCATCCTCTCGCACGTGTTTTTGCTCGACTAGCCTGCGGGATGCATCCTCTCGCACGTGTTTTTGATCGACTAGCCATGCGCATCCCAAAAAACCTGCGCATGCGCATCCCACAAAACCTGCGCATGCGCATCCCACAAAACCTCGCACGTGTTTGTGCTCGACTAGACTGCGGGATGCATCCTTTCGCACGTGTTTTTACTCGACTAGCCTGCGGGATGCATCCTCTCGCACGTGTTTTTGCTCGACTAGCCTGCGGGATGCATCCTCTCGCACGTGTTTTTGCTCGACTAGCCTGCGGGATGCATCCTCTCGCACGTGTTTTTACTCGACTAGCCTGCGGGATGCATCCTCTCGCACGTGTTTTTACTCGACTACCCTGATGGATGCATCCTCTCGCACGTGTTTTTGCTCGACTAGCCATGCGCATCTCAAAAAACCTGCACATGCGCATCCCAAAAAACCTGCGCATGCGCATCCCACAAAACCTGCGCATGCGCATCCCACAAAACCTCGCACGTGTTTTTACTCGACTAGCCTGCGGGATGCATCCTCTCGCACGTGTTTTTACTCGACTAGCCTGCGGGATGCATCCTCTCGCACGTGTTTTTGCTCGACTAGCCATGCGCATCCCAAAAAACCTGCACATGCGCATCCCAAAAAACCTGCGCATGCGCATCCCACAAAACCTGCGCATGCGCATCCCACAAAACCTCGCACGTGTTTTTACTCGACTAGCCTGCGGGATGCATCCTCTCGCACGTGTTTTTACTCGGCTAGCCTGCGGGATGCATCCTCTCGCACGTGTTTTTGCTCGACTAGCCATGCGCATCCCAAAAAACCTGCACATCCGCATCCCAAAAAACCTGCGCATGCGCATCCCACAAAACCTCGCACGTGTTTTTACTCGACTAGCCTGCGGGATGCATCCTCTCGCACGTGTTTTTGCTCGGCTAGCCTGCGGGATGCATCCTCTCGCACGTGTTTTTGCTCGACTAGCCATGCGCATCCCAAAAAACCTGCGCATGCGCATCCCAAAAAACCTGCGCATGCGCATCCCACAAAACCTCGCACGTGTTTTTACTCGACTAGCCTGCGGGATGCATCCTCTCGCACGTGTTTTTACTCGACTAGCCTGCGGGATGCATCCTCTCGCACGTGTTTTTACTCGACTAGCCTGCGGGATGCATCGTCTCGCACGTGTTTTTACTCGACTAGCCTGCGGGATGCATCCTCTCGCACGTGTTTTTGCTCGACTAGCCATGCGCATCCCAAAAAACCTGCGCATGCGCATCCCAAAAAATCTGCGCATGCGCATCCCACAAAACCTGCGCATGCGCATCCCTACAAAACCTCGCACGTGTTTGTGCTCGACTAGCCTGCGGAATGCATCCTTTCGCACGTGTTTTTACTCGACTAGCCTGCGGGATGCATCCTCTCGCACGTGTTTTTGCTCGACTAGCCTGCGGGATGCATCCTCTCGCACGTGTTTTTACTCGACTAGCCTGCGGGATGCATCCTCTCGCACGTGTTTTTGCTCGACTAGCCTGCGGGATGCATCCTCTCGCACGTGTTTTTGCTCGACTAGCCTGCGGGATGCATCCTCTCGCACGTGTTTTTACTCGACTAGCCTGCGGGATGCATCCTCTCGCACGTGTTTTTACTCGACTACCCTGATGGATGCATCCTCTCGCACGTGTTTTTGCTCGACTAGCCATGCGCATCTCAAAAAACCTGCACATGCGCATCCCAAAAAACCTGCGCATGCGCATCCCACAAAACCTGCGCATGCGCATCCCACAAAACCTCGCACGTGTTTTTAATCGACTAGCCTGCGGGATGCATCCTCTCGCACGTGTTTTTACTCGACTAGCCTGCGGGATGCATCCTCTCGCACGTGTTTTTGCTCGACTAGCCATGCGCATCCCAAAAAACCTGCACATGCGCATCCCAAAAAATCTGCGCATGCGCATCCCACAAAACCTGCGCATGCGCATCCCACAAAACCTCGCACGTGTTTGTGCTCGACTAGCCTGCGGGATGCATCCTTTCGCACGTGTTTTTACTCGACTAGCCTGCGGGATGCATCCTCTCGCACGTGTTTTTGCTCGACTAGCCTGCGGGATGCATCGTCTCGCACGTGTTTTTACTCGACTAGCCTGCGGGATGCATCCTCTCGCACGTGTTTTTGCTCGACTAGCCATGCGCATCCCAAAAAACCTGCGCATGCGCATCCCAAAAAATCTGCGCATGCGCATCCCACAAAACCTGCGCATGCGCATCCCACAAAACCTCGCACGTGTTTGTGCTCGACTAGCCTGCGGGATGCATCCTTTCGCACGTGTTTTTACTCGACTAGCCTGCGGGATGCATCCTCTCGCACGTGTTTTTGCTCGACTAGCCTGCGGGATGCATCCTCTCGCACGTGTTTGTGCTCGACTAGCCTGCGGGATGCATCCTCTCGCACGTGTTTTTACTCGACTAGCCTGCGGGATGCATCCTCTCGCACGTGTTTTTGCTCGACTAGCCTGCGGGGATGCATCCTCTCGCACGTGTTTTTGCTCGACTAGCCTGCGGGATGCATCCTCTCGCACGTGTTTTTGCTCGGCTAGCCTGCGGGATGCATCCTCTCGCACGTGTTTTTGCTCGGCTAGCCTGCGGGATGCATCCTCTCGCACGTGTTTTTGCTCGACTAGCCATGCGCATCCCAAAAAACCTGCGCATGCGCATCCCAAAAAACCTGCGCATGCGCATCCCACAAAACCTCGCACGTGTTTTTACTCGACTAGCCTGCGGGATGCATCCTCTCGCACGTGTTTTTACTCGACTAGCCTGCGGGATGCATCGTCTCGCACGTGTTTTTACTCGACTAGCCTGCGGGATGCATCCTCTCGCACGTGTTTTTGCTCGACTAGCCATGCGCATCCCAAAAACCTGCGCATGCGCATCCCAAAAAATCTGCGCATGCGCATCCCACAAAACCTGCGCATGCGCATCCCACAAAACCTCGCACGTGTTTGTGCTCGACTAGCCTGCGGAATGCATCCTTTCGCACGTGTTTTTACTCGACTAGCCTGCGGGATGCATCCTCTCGCACGTGTTTTTGCTCGACTAGCCTGCGGGATGCATCCTCTCGCACGTGTTTTTACTCGACTAGCCTGCGGGATGCATCCTCTCGCACGTGTTTTTGCTCGACTAGCCTGCGGGATGCATCCTCTCGCACGTGTTTTTGCTCGACTAGCCTGCGGGATGCATCCTCTCGCACGTGTTTTTACTCGACTAGCCTGCGGGATGCATCCTCTCGCACGTGTTTTTACTCGACTACCCTGATGGATGCATCCTCTCGCACGTGTTTTTGCTCGACTAGCCATGCGCATCTCAAAAAACCTGCACATGCGCATCCCAAAAAACCTGCGCATGCGCATCCCACAAAACCTGCGCATGCGCATCCCACAAAACCTCGCACGTGTTTGTGCTCGACTAGCCTGCGGGATGCATCCTTTCGCACGTGTTTTTACTCGACTAGCCTGCGGGATGCATCCTCTCGCACGTGTTTTTGCTCGACTAGCCTGCGGGATGCATCCTCTCGCACGTGTTTGTGCTCGACTAGCCTGCGGGATGCATCCTCTCGCACGTGTTTTTACTCGACTAGCCTGCGGGATGCATCCTCTCGCACGTGTTTTTGCTCGACTAGCCTGCGGGATGCATCCTCTCGCACGTGTTTTTACTCGACTAGCCTGCGGGATGCATCGTCTCGCACGTGTTTTTACTCGACTAGCCTGCGGGATGCATCCTCTCGCACGTGTTTTTGCTCGACTAGCCATGCGCATCCCAAAAAACCTGCGCATGCGCATCCCAAAAAATCTGCGCATGCGCATCCCACAAAACCTGCGCATGCGCATCCCACAAAACCTCGCACGTGTTTGTGCTCGACTAGCCTGCGGGATGCATCCTTTCGCACGTGTTTTTACTCGACTAGCCTGCGGGATGCATCCTCTCGCACGTGTTTTTGCTCGACTAGCCTGCGGGATGCATCCTCTCGCACGTGTTTTTGCTCGACTAGCCATGCGCATTCCAAAAAACCTGCGCATGCGCATCCCAAAAAATCTGCGCATGCGCATCCCACAAAACCTGCGCATGCGCATCCCACAAAACCTCGCACGTGTTTGTGCTCGACTAGACTGCGGGATGCATCCTTTCGCACGTGTTTTTACTCGACTAGCCTGCGGGATGCATCCTCTCGCACGTGTTTTTGCTCGACTAGCCTGCGGGATGCATCATCTCGCACGTGTTTTTGCTCGACTAGCCATGCGCATCCCAAAAAACCTGCGCATGCGCATCCCACAAAACCTGCGCATGCACATCCCACAAAACCTCGCACGTGTTTGTGCTCGACTAGCCTGCGGGATGCATCCTTTCGCACGTGTTTTTACTCGACTAGCCTGCGGGATGCATCCTCTCGCACGTGTTTTTGCTCGACTAGCCTGCGGGATGCATCCTCTCGCACGTGTTTTTGATCGACTAGCCATGCGCATCCCAAAAAACCTGCGCATGCGCATCCCACAAAACCTGCGCATGCGCATCCCACAAAACCTCGCACGTGTTTGTGCTCGACTAGACTGCGGGATGCATCCTTTCGCACGTGTTTTTACTCGACTAGCCTGCGGGATGCATCCTCTCGCACGTGTTTTTGCTCGACTAGCCTGCGGGATGCATCCTCTCGCACGTGTTTTTGCTCGACTAGCCTGCGGGATGCATCCTCTCGCACGTGTTTTTACTCGACTAGCCTGCGGCATGCATCCTCTCGCACGTGTTTTTACTCGACTGCCCTGATGGATGCATCCTCTCGCACGTGTTTTTGCTCGACTAGCCATGCGCATCTCAAAAAACCTGCACATGCGCATCCCAAAAAACCTGCGCATGCGCATCCCACAAAACCTCGCACGTGTTTTTACTCGACTAGCCTACGGGATGCATCCTCTCGCACGTGTTTTTACTCGACTAGCCTGCGGGATGCATCCTCTCGCACGTGTTTTTGCTCGACTAGCCATGCGCATCCCAAAAAACCTGCACATGCGCATCCCAAAAAACCTGCGCATGCGCATCCCACAAAACCTGCGCATGCGCATCCCACAAAACCTCGCACGTGTTTTTACTCGACTAGCCTGCGGGATGCATCCTCTCGCACGTGTTTTTGCTCGGCTAGCCTGCGGGATGCATCCTCTCGCACGTGTTTTTGCTCGACTAGCCATGCGCATCCCAAAAAACCTGCGCATGCGCATCCCAAAAAACCTGCGCATGCGCATCCCACAAAACCTCGCACGTGTTTTTACTCGACTAGCCTGCGGGATGCATCCTCTCGCACGTGTTTTTACTCGACTAGCCTGCGGGATGCATCCTCTCGCACGTGTTTTTACTCGACTAGCCTGCGGGATGCATCGTCTCGCACGTGTTTTTACTCGACTAGCCTGCGGGATGCATCCTCTCGCACGTGTTTTTGCTCGACTAGCCTGCGGGATGCATCCTCTCGCACGTGTTTTTACTCGACTAGCCTGCGGGATGCATCCTCTCGTACGTGTTTTTGCTCGACTAGCCTGCGGGATGCATCCTCTCGCACGTGTTTTTGCTCGACTAGCCTGCGGGATGCATCCTCTCGCACGTGTTTTTACTTGACTAGCCTGCGGGATGCATCCTCTCGCACGTGTTTTTACTCGACTACCCTGATGGATGCATCCTCTCGCACGTGTTTTTGCTCGACTAGCCATGCGCATCTCAAAAAACCTGCACATGCGCATCCCAAAAAACCTGCGCATGCGCATCCCACAAAACCTGCGCATGCGCATCCCACAAAACCTCGCACGTGTTTGTGCTCGACTAGACTGCGGGATGCATCCTTTCGCACGTGTTTTTACTCGACTAGCCTGCGGGATGCATCCTCTCGCACGTGTTTTTGCTCGACTAGCCTGCGGGATGCATCCTCTCGCACGTGTTTTTGCTCGACTAGCCATGCGCATCCCAAAAAACCTGCGCATGCGCATCCCACAAAACCTGCGCATGCACATCCCACAAAACCTCGCACGTGTTTGTGCTCGACTAGCCTGCGGGATGCATCCTTTCGCACGTGTTTTTGCTCGACTAGCCTGCGGGATGCATCCTCTCGCACGTGTTTTGATCGACTAGCCATGCGCATCCCAAAAAACCTGCGCATGCGCATCCCACAAAACCTGCGCATGCGCATCCCACAAAACCTCGCACGTGTTTGTGCTCGACTAGACTGCGGGATGCATCCTTTCGCACGTGTTTTTACTCGACTAGCCTGCGGGATGCATCCTCTCGCACGTGTTTTTGCTCGACTAGCCTGCGGGATGCATCCTCTCGCACGTGTTTTTGCTCGACTAGCCTGCGGGATGCATCCTCTCGCACGTGTTTTTACTCGACTAGCCTGCGGGATGCATCCTCTCGCACGTGTTTTTACTCGACTACCCTGATGGATGCATCCTCTCGCACGTGTTTTTGCTCGACTAGCCATGCGCATCTCAAAAAACCTGCACATGCGCATCCCAAAAAACCTGCGCATGCGCATCCCACAAAACCTGCGCATGCGCATCCCACAAAACCTCGCACGTGTTTTTACTCGACTAGCCTGCGGGATGCATCCTCTCGCACGTGTTTTTACTCGACTAGCCTGCGGGATGCATCCTCTCGCACGTGTTTTTGCTCGACTAGCCATGCGCATCCCAAAAAACCTGCACATGCGCATCCCAAAAAACCTGCGCATGCGCATCCCACAAAACCTGCGCATGCGCATCCCACAAAACCTCGCACGTGTTTTTACTCGACTAGCCTGCGGGATGCATCCTCTCGCACGTGTTTTTACTCGGCTAGCCTGCGGGATGCATCCTCTCGCACGTGTTTTTGCTCGACTAGCCATGCGCATCCCAAAAAACCTGCACATGCGCATCCCAAAAAACCTGCGCATGCGCATCCCACAAAACCTCGCACGTGTTTTTACTCGACTAGCCTGCGGGATGCATCCTCTCGCACGTGTTTTTGCTCGGCTAGCCTGCGGGATGCATCCTCTCGCACGTGTTTTTGCTCGACTAGCCATGCGCATCCCAAAAAACCTGCGCATGCGCATCCCAAAAAACCTGCGCATGCGCATCCCACAAAACCTCGCACGTGTTTTTACTCGACTAGCCTGCGGGATGCATCCTCTCGCACGTGTTTTTACTCGACTAGCCTGCGGGATGCATCCTCTCGCACGTGTTTTTACTCGACTAGCCTGCGGGATGCATCGTCTCGCACGTGTTTTTACTCGACTAGCCTGCGGGATGCATCCTCTCGCACGTGTTTTTGCTCGACTAGCCATGCGCATCCCAAAAAACCTGCGCATGCGCATCCCAAAAAATCTGCGCATGCGCATCCCACAAAACCTGCGCATGCGCATCCCACAAAACCTCGCACGTGTTTGTGCTCGACTAGCCTGCGGAATGCATCCTTTCGCACGTGTTTTTACTCGACTAGCCTGCGGGATGCATCCTCTCGCACGTGTTTTTGCTCGACTAGCCTGCGGGATGCATCCTCTCGCACGTGTTTTTACTCGACTAGCCTGCGGGATGCATCGTCTCGCACGTGTTTTTACTCGACTAGCCTGCGGGATGCATCCTCTCGCACGTGTTTTTGCTCGACTAGCCATGCGCATCCCAAAAAACCTGCGCATGCGCATCCCAAAAAATCTGCGCATGCGCATCCCACAAAACCTGCGCATGCGCATCCCACAAAACCTCGCACGTGTTTGTGCTCGACTAGCCTGCGGGATGCATCCTTTCGCACGTGTTTTTACTCGACTAGCCTGCGGGATGCATCCTCTCGCACGTGTTTTTGCTCGACTAGCCTGCGGGATGCATCCTCTCGCACGTGTTTTTACTCGACTAGCCTGCGGGATGCATCCTCTCGCACGTGTTTTTGCTCGACTAGCCTGCGGGATGCATCCTCTCGCACGTGTTTTTGCTCGACTAGCCTGCGGGATGCATCCTCTCGCACGTGTTTTTACTCGACTAGCCTGCGGGATGCATCCTCTCGCACGTGTTTGTGCTCGACTACCCTGATGGATGCATCCTCTCGCACGTGTTTTTGCTCGACTAGCCATGCGCATCTCAAAAAACCTGCACATGCGCATCCCAAAAAACCTGCGCATGCGCATCCCACAAAACCTGCGCATGCGCATCCCACAAAACCTCGCACGTGTTTGTGCTCGACTAGACTGCGGGATGCATCCTTTCGCACGTGTTTTTACTCGACTAGCCTGCGGGATGCATCCTCTCGCACGTGTTTTTGCTCGACTAGCCTGCGGGATGCATCCTCTCGCACGTGTTTTTGCTCGACTAGCCATGCGCATCCCAAAAAACCTGCGCATGCGCATCCCACAAAACCTGCGCATGCACATCCCACAAAACCTCGCACGTGTTTGTGCTCGACTAGCCTGCGGGATGCATCCTTTCGCACGTGTTTTTACTCGACTAGCCTGCGGGATGCATCCTCTCGCACGTGTTTTTGCTCGACTAGCCTGCGGGATGCATCCTCTCGCACGTGTTTTTGATCGACTAGCCATGCGCATCCCAAAAAACCTGCGCATGCGCATCCCACAAAACCTGCGCATGCGTATCCCACAAAACCTCGCACGTGTTTGTGCTCGACTAGACTGCGGGATGCATCCTTTCGCACGTGTTTTTACTCGACTAGCCTGCGGGATGCATCCTCTCGCACGTGTTTTTGCTCGACTAGCCTGCGGGATGCATCCTCTCGCACGTGTTTTTGCTCGACTAGCCTGCGGGATGCATCCTCTCGCACGTGTTTTTACTCGACTAGCCTGCGGGATGCATCCTCTCGCACGTGTTTTTACTCGACTACCCTGATGGATGCATCCTCTCGCACGTGTTTTTGCTCGACTAGCCATGCGCATCTCAAAAAACCTGCACATGCGCATCCCAAAAAACCTGCGCATGCGCATCCCACAAAACCTGCGCATGCGCATCCCACAAAACCTCGCACGTGTTTTTACTCGACTAGCCTGCGGGATGCATCCTCTCGCACGTGTTTTTACTCGACTAGCCTGCGGGATGCATCCTCTCGCACGTGTTTTTGCTCGACTAGCCATGCGCATCCCAAAAAACCTGCACATGCGCATCCCAAAAAACCTGCGCATGCGCATCCCACAAAACCTGCGCATGCGCATCCCACAAAACCTCGCACGTGTTTTTACTCGACTAGCCTGCGGGATGCATCCTCTCGCACGTGTTTTTACTCGGCTAGCCTGCGGGATGCATCCTCTCGCACGTGTTTTTGCTCGACTAGCCATGCGCATCCCAAAAAACCTGCACATGCGCATCCCAAAAAACCTGCGCATGCGCATCCCACAAAACCTCGCACGTGTTTTTACTCGACTAGCCTGCGGGATGCATCCTCTCGCACGTGTTTTTGCTCGGCTAGCCTGCGGGATGCATCCTCTCGCACGTGTTTTTGCTCGACTAGCCATGCGCATCCCAAAAATCCTGCGCATGCGCATCCCAAAAAACCTGCGCATGCGCATCCCACAAAACCTCGCACGTGTTTTTACTCGACTAGCCTGCGGGATGCATCCTCTCGCACGTGTTTTTACTCGACTAGCCTGCGGGATGCATCCTCTCGCACGTGTTTTTACTCGACTAGCCTGCGGGATGCATCGTCTCGCACGTGTTTTTACTCGACTAGCCTGCGGGATGCATCCTCTCGCACGTGTTTTTGCTCGACTAGCCATGCGCATCCCAAAAAACCTGCGCATGCGCATCCCAAAAAATCTGCGCATGCGCATCCCACAAAACCTGCGCATGCGCATCCCACAAAACCTCGCACGTGTTTGTGCTCGACTAGCCTGCGGAATGCATCCTTTCGCACGTGTTTTTACTCGACTAGCCTGCGGGATGCATCCTCTCGCACGTGTTTTTGCTCGACTAGCCTGCGGGATGCATCCTCTCGCACGTGTTTTTACTCGACTAGACTGCGGGATGCATCGTCTCGCACGTGTTTTTACTCGACTA
Source organism: Lasioglossum baleicum (assembly GCF_051020765.1). Taxonomy (NCBI): domain Eukaryota; kingdom Metazoa; phylum Arthropoda; class Insecta; order Hymenoptera; family Halictidae; genus Lasioglossum; species Lasioglossum baleicum. The sequence goes on from NW_027469177.1 coordinate 292,918, forward strand.
GCCTGCGGGATGCATCCTCTCGCACGTGTTTTTGCTCGACTAGCCATGCGCATCCCAAAAAACCTGCGCATGCGCATCCCAAAAAATCTGCGCATGCGCATCCCACAAAACCTGCGCATGCGCATCCCACAAAACCTCGCACGTGTTTGTGCTCGACTAGCCTGCGGGATGCATCCTTTCGCACGTGTTTTTACTCGACTAGCCTGCGGGATGCATCCTCTCGCACGTGTTTTTGCTCGACTAGCCTGCGGGATGCATCCTCTCGCACGTGTTTTTACTCGACTAGCCTGCGGGATGCATCCTCTCGCACGTGTTTTTGCTCGACTAGCCTGCGGGATGCATCCTCTCGCACGTGTTTTTGCTCGACTAGCCTGCGGGATGCATCCTCTCGCACGTGTTTTTACTCGACTAGCCTGCGGGATGCATCCTCTCGCACGTGTTTTTACTCGACTACCCTGATGGATGCATCCTCTCGCACGTGTTTTTGCTCGACTAGCCATGCGCATCTCAAAAAACCTGCACATGCGCATCCCAAAAAACCTGCGCATGCGCATCCCACAAAACCTGCGCATGCGCATCCCACAAAACCTCGCACGTGTTTGTGCTCGACTAGACTGCGGGATGCATCCTTTCGCACGTGTTTTTACTCGACTAGCCTGCGGGATGCATCCTCTCGCACGTGTTTTTGCTCGACTAGCCTGCGGGATGCATCCTCTCGCACGTGTTTTTGCTCGACTAGCCATGCGCATCCCAAAAAACCTGCGCATGCGCATCCCACAAAACCTCGCACGTGTTTGTGCTCGACTAGCCTGCGGGATGCATCCTTTCGCACGTGTTTTTACTCGACTAGCCTGCGGGATGCATCCTCTCGCACGTGTTTTTGCTCGACTAGCCTGCGGGATGCATCCTCTCGCACGTGTTTTTGATCGACTAGCCATGCGCATCCCAAAAAACCTGCGCATGCGCATCCCACAAAACCTGCGCATGCGCATCCCACAAAACCTCGCACGTGTTTGTGCTCGACTAGACTGCGGGATGCATCCTTTCGCACGTGTTTTTACTCGACTAGCCTGCGGGATGCATCCTCTCGCACGTGTTTTTGCTCGACTAGCCTGCGGGATGCATCCTCTCGCACGTGTTTTTGCTCGACTAGCCTGCGGGATGCATCCTCTCGCACGTGTTTTTACTCGACTAGCCTGCGGGATGCATCCTCTCGCACGTGTTTTTACTCGACTACCCTGATGGATGCATCCTCTCGCACGTGTTTTTGCTCGACTAGCCATGCGCATCTCAAAAAACCTGCACATGCGCATCCCAAAAAACCTGCGCATGCGCATCCCACAAAACCTGCGCATGCGCATCCCACAAAACCTCGCACGTGTTTTTACTCGACTAGCCTGCGGGATGCATCCTCTCGCACGTGTTTTTACTCGACTAGCCTGCGGGATGCATCCTCTCGCACGTGTTTTTGCTCGACTAGCCATGCGCATCCCAAAAAACCTGCACATGCGCATCCCAAAAAACCTGCGCATGCGCATCCCACAAAACCTGCGCATGCGCATCCCACAAAACCTCGCACGTGTTTTTACTCGACTAGCCTGCGGGATGCATCCTCTCGCACGTGTTTTTACTCGGCTAGCCTGCGGGATGCATCCTCTCGCACGTGTTTTTGCTCGACTAGCCATGCGCATCCCAAAAAACCTGCACATGCGCATCCCAAAAAACCTGCGCATGCGCATCCCACAAAACCTCGCACGTGTTTTTACTCGACTAGCCTGCGGGATGCATCCTCTCGCACGTGTTTTTGCTCGGCTAGCCTGCGGGATGCATCCTCTCGCACGTGTTTTTGCTCGACTAGCCATGCGCATCCCAAAAAACCTGCGCATGCGCATCCCAAAAAACCTGCGCATGCGCATCCCACAAAACCTCGCACGTGTTTTTACTCGACTAGCCTGCGGGATGCATCCTCTCGCACGTGTTTTTACTCGACTAGCCTGCGGGATGCATCCTCTCGCACGTGTTTTTACTCGACTAGCCTGCGGGATGCATCGTCTCGCACGTGTTTTTACTCGACTAGCCTGCGGGATGCATCCTCTCGCACGTGTTTTTGCTCGACTAGCCATGCGCATCCCAAAAAACCTGCGCATGCGCATCCCAAAAAATCTGCGCATGCGCATCCCACAAAACCTGCGCATGCGCATCCCACAAAACCTCGCACGTGTTTGTGCTCGACTAGCCTGCGGAATGCATCCTTTCGCACGTGTTTTTACTCGACTAGCCTGCGGGATGCATCCTCTCGCACGTGTTTTTGCTCGACTAGCCTGCGGGATGCATCCTCTCGCACGTGTTTTTACTCGACTAGCCTGCGGGATGCATCCTCTCGCACGTGTTTTTGCTCGACTAGCCTGCGGGATGCATCCTCTCGCACGTGTTTTTGCTCGACTAGCCTGCGGGATGCATCCTCTCGCACGTGTTTTTACTCGACTAGCCTGCGGGATGCATCCTCTCGCACGTGTTTTTACTCGACTACCCTGATGGATGCATCCTCTCGCACGTGTTTTTGCTCGACTAGCCATGCGCATCTCAAAAAACCTGCACATGCGCATCCCAAAAAACCTGCGCATGCGCATCCCACAAAACCTGCGCATGCGCATCCCACAAAACCTCGCACGTGTTTTTAATCGACTAGCCTGCGGGATGCATCCTCTCGCACGTGTTTTTACTCGACTAGCCTGCGGGATGCATCCTCTCGCACGTGTTTTTGCTCGACTAGCCATGCGCATCCCAAAAAACCTGCACATGCGCATCCCAAAAAATCTGCGCATGCGCATCCCACAAAACCTGCGCATGCGCATCCCACAAAACCTCGCACGTGTTTGTGCTCGACTAGCCTGCGGGATGCATCCTTTCGCACGTGTTTTTACTCGACTAGCCTGCGGGATGCATCCTCTCGCACGTGTTTTTGCTCGACTAGCCTGCGGGATGCATCGTCTCGCACGTGTTTTTACTCGACTAGCCTGCGGGATGCATCCTCTCGCACGTGTTTTTGCTCGACTAGCCATGCGCATCCCAAAAAACCTGCGCATGCGCATCCCAAAAAATCTGCGCATGCGCATCCCACAAAACCTGCGCATGCGCATCCCACAAAACCTCGCACGTGTTTGTGCTCGACTAGCCTGCGGGATGCATCCTTTCGCACGTGTTTTTACTCGACTAGCCTGCGGGATGCATCCTCTCGCACGTGTTTTTACTCGACTAGCCTGCGGGATGCATCCTCTCGCACGTGTTTTTGCTCGACTAGCCTGCGGGATGCATCCTCTCGCACGTGTTTTTGCTCGACTAGCCTGCGGGATGCATCCTCTCGCACGTGTTTTTACTCGACTAGCCTGCGGGATGCATCCTCTCGCACGTGTTTTTACTCGACTACCCTGATGGATGCATCCTCTCGCACGTGTTTTTGCTCGACTAGCCATGCGCATCTCAAAAAACCTGCACATGCGCATCCCAAAAAACCTGCGCATGCGCATCCCACAAAACCTGCGCATGCGCATCCCACAAAACCTCGCACGTGTTTTTACTCGACTAGCCTGCGGGATGCATCCTCTCGCACGTGTTTTTACTCGACTAGCCTGCGGGATGCATCCTCTCGCACGTGTTTTTGCTCGGCTAGCCTGCGGGATGCATCCTCTCGCACGTGTTTTTGCTCGGCTAGCCTGCGGGATGCATCCTCTCGCACGTGTTTTTGCTCGACTAGCCATGCGCATCCCAAAAAACCTGCGCATGCGCATCCCAAAAAACCTGCGCATGCGCATCCCACAAAACCTCGCACGTGTTTTTACTCGACTAGCCTGCGGGATGCATCCTCTCGCACGTGTTTTTACTCGACTAGCCTGCGGGATGCATCGTCTCGCACGTGTTTTTACTCGACTAGCCTGCGGGATGCATCCTCTCGCACGTGTTTTTGCTCGACTAGCCATGCGCATCCCAAAAAACCTGCGCATGCGCATCCCAAAAAATCTGCGCATGCGCATCCCACAAAACCTGCGCATGCGCATCCCACAAAACCTCGCACGTGTTTGTGCTCGACTAGCCTGCGGAATGCATCCTTTCGCACGTGTTTTTACTCGACTAGCCTGCGGGATGCATCCTCTCGCACGTGTTTTTGCTCGACTAGCCTGCGGGATGCATCCTCTCGCACGTGTTTTTACTCGACTAGCCTGCGGGATGCATCCTCTCGCACGTGTTTTTGCTCGACTAGCCTGCGGGATGCATCCTCTCGCACGTGTTTTTGCTCGACTAGCCTGCGGGATGCATCCTCTCGCACGTGTTTTTACTCGACTAGCCTGCGGGATGCATCCTCTCGCACGTGTTTTTACTCGACTACCCTGATGGATGCATCCTCTCGCACGTGTTTTTGCTCGACTAGCCATGCGCATCTCAAAAAACCTGCACATGCGCATCCCAAAAAACCTGCGCATGCGCATCCCACAAAACCTGCGCATGCGCATCCCACAAAACCTCGCACGTGTTTTTAATCGACTAGCCTGCGGGATGCATCCTCTCGCACGTGTTTTTACTCGACTAGCCTGCGGGATGCATCCTCTCGCACGTGTTTTTGCTCGACTAGCCATGCGCATCCCAAAAAACCTGCACATGCGCATCCCAAAAAATCTGCGCATGCGCATCCCACAAAACCTGCGCATGCGCATCCCACAAAACCTCGCACGTGTTTGTGCTCGACTAGCCTGCGGGATGCATCCTTTCGCACGTGTTTTTACTCGACTAGCCTGCGGGATGCATCCTCTCGCACGTGTTTTTGCTCGACTAGCCTGCGGGATGCATCGTCTCGCACGTGTTTTTACTCGACTAGCCTGCGGGATGCATCCTCTCGCACGTGTTTTTGCTCGACTAGCCATGCGCATCCCAAAAAACCTGCGCATGCGCATCCCAAAAAATCTGCGCATGCGCATCCCACAAAACCTGCGCATGCGCATCCCACAAAACCTCGCACGTGTTTGTGCTCGACTAGCCTGCGGGATGCATCCTTTCGCACGTGTTTTTACTCGACTAGCCTGCGGGATGCATCCTCTCGCACGTGTTTTTGCTCGACTAGCCTGCGGGATGCATCCTCTCGCACGTGTTTTTACTCGACTAGCCTGCGGGATGCATCCTCTCGCACGTGTTTTTGCTCGACTAGCCTGCGGGATGCATCCTCTCGCACGTGTTTTTGCTCGACTAGCCTGCGGGATGCATCCTCTCGCACGTGTTTTTACTCGACTAGCCTGCGGGATGCATCCTCTCGCACGTGTTTTTACTCGACTACCCTGATGGATGCATCCTCTCGCACGTGTTTTTGCTCGACTAGCCATGCGCATCTCAAAAAACCTGCACATGCGCATCCCAAAAAACCTGCGCATGCGCATCCCACAAAACCTGCGCATGCGCATCCCACAAAACCTCGCACGTGTTTGTGCTCGACTAGACTGCGGGATGCATCCTTTCGCACGTGTTTTTACTCGACTAGCCTGCGGGATGCATCCTCTCGCACGTGTTTTTGCTCGACTAGCCTGCGGGATGCATCCTCTCGCACGTGTTTTTGCTCGACTAGCCATGCGCATCCCAAAAAACCTGCGCATGCGCATCCCACAAAACCTCGCACGTGTTTGTGCTCGACTAGCCTGCGGGATGCATCCTTTCGCACGTGTTTTTACTCGACTAGCCTGCGGGATGCATCCTCTCGCACGTGTTTTTGCTCGACTAGCCTGCGGGATGCATCCTCTCGCACGTGTTTTTGATCGACTAGCCATGCGCATCCCAAAAAACCTGCGCATGCGCATCCCACAAAACCTGCGCATGCGCATCCCACAAAACCTCGCACGTGTTTGTGCTCGACTAGACTGCGGGATGCATCCTTTCGCACGTGTTTTTACTCGACTAGCCTGCGGGATGCATCCTCTCGCACGTGTTTTTGCTCGACTAGCCTGCGGGATGCATCCTCTCGCACGTGTTTTTGCTCGACTAGCCTGCGGGATGCATCCTCTCGCACGTGTTTTTACTCGACTAGCCTGCGGGATGCATCCTCTCGCACGTGTTTTTACTCGACTACCCTGATGGATGCATCCTCTCGCACGTGTTTTTGCTCGACTAGCCATGCGCATCTCAAAAAACCTGCACATGCGCATCCCAAAAAACCTGCGCATGCGCATCCCACAAAACCTGCGCATGCGCATCCCACAAAACCTCGCACGTGTTTTTACTCGACTAGCCTGCGGGATGCATCCTCTCGCACGTGTTTTTACTCGACTAGCCTGCGGGATGCATCCTCTCGCACGTGTTTTTGCTCGACTAGCCATGCGCATCCCAAAAAACCTGCACATGCGCATCCCAAAAAACCTGCGCATGCGCATCCCACAAAACCTGCGCATGCGCATCCCACAAAACCTCGCACGTGTTTTTACTCGACTAGCCTGCGGGATGCATCCTCTCGCACGTGTTTTTACTCGGCTAGCCTGCGGGATGCATCCTCTCGCACGTGTTTTTGCTCGACTAGCCATGCGCATCCCAAAAAACCTGCACATGCGCATCCCAAAAAACCTGCGCATGCGCATCCCACAAAACCTCGCACGTGTTTTTACTCGACTAGCCTGCGGGATGCATCCTCTCGCACGTGTTTTTGCTCGGCTAGCCTGCGGGATGCATCCTCTCGCACGTGTTTTTGCTCGACTAGCCATGCGCATCCCAAAAAACCTGCGCATGCGCATCCCAAAAAACCTGCGCATGCGCATCCCACAAAACCTCGCACGTGTTTTTACTCGACTAGCCTGCGGGATGCATCCTCTCGCACGTGTTTTTACTCGACTAGCCTGCGGGATGCATCCTCTCGCACGTGTTTTTACTCGACTAGCCTGCGGGATGCATCGTCTCGCACGTGTTTTTACTCGACTAGCCTGCGGGATGCATCCTCTCGCACGTGTTTTTGCTCGACTAGCCATGCGCATCCCAAAAAACCTGCGCATGCGCATCCCAAAAAATCTGCGCATGCGCATCCCACAAAACCTGCGCATGCGCATCCCACAAAACCTC